>NC_051085.1:41155713-41468213 GCF_004664715.2 Peromyscus leucopus
TAAATTTCCTGATATATAACCTGCCTTTCCTGATTTATTTGCAGCAGTATAAAATGCAGAGGCTCCAGAAATTGGTGTTCCCTGTACAATATGAGAAGGAAGCCAGTTAGTTCTCTTTATAAAATGAATTATTTTGCTTTTGGGATATTTCTTGTTAATCTCTCCCAAAAAATTACTGCTGTTTGCCAAGGTTCACTTTCTGCTGATATAATTTGTCAATTTTATCATTAGTAAAAGGTACTAAAATTTCTGCTGGGTGTCTATTTTTACTAATTAATGAAGTCTTAATTTTCCTTTTAAAATCAAATCAGAAATCTTTTCCACATATGTCTTAAATTTCTTACTTCATTTATGTGGTAGAAATGTTCATTCCAGTATAATATCTTCCCTCTGCATTAAGATTCCTGTAGGAGAATGAATAGAGGGTAATATAACCAGAATGCAGTTGAGCTCTAGATCCACATGATCCACATGTGCATTCTGTAATCTCTTTTTCCACCAAAGCTTATTTGCTCTCAGTTTCAGCTGATAATTCTCTTGGACTATTTAAGTCCTTGTCATTTAAGTCCTTGTCATTTAAGTCATTTAAAGTTTGAAACAAATTACTCAGTTCATGATTTTCTATTCCAATAGTGGGCCATAGTTTAGAAATGTCTTCTAGCAATCCTTGAATGTTATTAAGAGTCCATAATTGATCTCTCCTAATTTGTAACTTTTGGGGACTAATTTTGATAGACATATTTTATATCCTAAATATTTAGTAGAATTCCTCTTTGTATTTTTTCAGGAGCAATATGTAATCCCCAACAAGGCAAAATTTTCTTTCCTTCTTCAAACATTACTTCTAAAGTATCCACATTTGAATCAGCTAGTAATATGTTGTCTTTGTAATGGTAAATTATAGATTGGGGAAACTGTATATGTATCATTTCCAATGGCCATCATATACAATATTGGCACAGGTTGGGGCTACTTAACATTCCCTGTGTGAGAACCTTCCATTGCTATCTCTTAACAGGTTGGGAATTGTTATAAGTAGGTACTGTGAAGGCAAATTCTCTCTCTCTCTCTCTCTATCTCTCTCTCATAAAGTTATAGTGAACAAAGTCTTTTCAATCGATAACTATAAGAGGCCACCCTTTAGGTAACAGAGAAGGCAAAGGAATTCCAGATTGTAGAGAGCCCATTGGCTGAATCACCTTGTTAACAGCTCTTAGATCTGTTCCATTTTCCATTTCTCAGATTTCTTTTTAAGAACAAATACAGGAGAATTTCAAGGGCTGATTGATTCTTCAATATGCTAAGCATTTAACTGCTCCTGTTCTAAGCTAACAGCTAACAGCTGTTCTAAGGCCTGAAGTTTCTCTGATGTTAAAGGCTATTGCTCAACCCATACAGGTTTGTCTGCTAACCATTTTAAAGGTAGGGCTGTTGGTGTCTTTGAAAGATCAGCAGCTGTTGTGCTCTGTTCTTGTACAATCAGGATGGTTGGTGACTGTTCTTTATAATACCTTTTAATATGTTCCCCAGAAACATATGTTAGTTTATGGTTTGTTTCTGAGATTGGAGGAATGTTGATCTGGATACTCCATTGCTGTAAAAATCACATACCCATACATTATATAAATAATCACTATATTAGCCACATAATGGCTTTAATTTTCCTCTCTGACCTTCTGGCCCCGCACATCTCATCCTCTGTTTTACCTATGATAATGTTCCAATCCCTAATAGCTAAACATTTACCTCCTGAAGAGGACAATATGGATGCCAATATTCCAGTGCAATTATTTTTATATCCATACCTCTGTCTACAAGACATTCAATAAGAACATCATTTATTTGTATTTTTAATTTTGGTCTTGGTTCATTTATAGAAGTTTGCTGAAATATTCACTTTATGGTTTCTCAAAAATTGTTTGTTCTTCCTTCCATAGCTACTTTATCATCCAGAGCAGTACAGTTTTGTTTTGTTTTTCCATTGGGCATTAGTTTCTTTAATTGCTCTGGGAAGGGGTTTCCTTCACAATGACAGGAAATGACTGAACCAAATTTGATATGGGGGCCTGGGAGAGCTCCCATCAGGGCATTTCCTGATGGCAAAAGTGAAGGATTACCTTGTCGGTCCCTTGTTGATCTATATTTGTTAGTCCAAATTCTGCCTTTGCCATGCCTTCTGAATAATCCAGAAGGGAGGGATGTTCTGTTGGGATTATTCCTGAAAAACATTGTTTCTAGGAACATCCTGTTTACAGTCTCTTTTTAGGTGACCTTGTTTACCACAATTGAAACATTTGACATTTTGATTTTTCTTCAAACCTCTTGAAATCACCTCTCCTATCCAAGCATCATCATAGTTATGAGATTATATCTCATATATATTGATTATATCTCATATCCATTCCTCCAGGGGTGCTGACCTTGCCTTTAACAACCTAATTACCATTTTGCATTGTGCATTAGCATTTCTAAAAGCCAGAGATTCAATTATTATTTGTCTAGCTTCTGAATTTATTATCATTCTATTTACTGCTGAAGTCAATCTTTGTAAGAAATCAGTGAAGGTTTCTTTTTCTTTCTTTTTTTTTCAAGACAGGGTTTCTCTGTGTAGCTTTGTGTCTTTTCTAGAACTCACTTTGTAGACCAGGCTGGCCTCGAACTCACAGAGATCCTCCTGCCTCTACCTCCTGATTGCTAGGATTAAAGTTGTGCACCACCACCCGGCATCAGTAAAGGTTTCTTTTGGGCCCTGTATAACGTTAGTAAATGACTCAATTTTCTTTCCTACGTCTTCAATTATGTCTCAAGTATTCAGGACTGGTGTGGGGCATAAAGCCAGGGTTTGGTCATCATATAATGATTGCCTTTCTACATCAGCATAATCTCCCTTTCCAAGAAGTTTGTCTTGGGAGATTTCAATACCTCTAGCCCTACTCTATCGTTCAATAGTATTAGCCTCATCTTTCCACCAGGTCCTCCATTGTAATTGGGGACCAGCCTCCAAAACTGCTGTAACCAAAACTCTCCAGTCTTGAGGGGTAATTCTATTACAAGTTGACCACAAGTTTAACATCAGCTTAACAAAAAGTGAATGCATGCCATATGAGACGATCTCTTCCTTGAATCTCCTCAAATCTAACATTTGTACAGGAGTCCATCCAGCTCTTACACAGTCTGTGGAATATGCATCATTTGGCAGTTTCTGTAAGGTTACTGGATAAAATAAGGTTGGCTGTTTGAAAACCTTTGGCTTTTCCACTCTAACCTATAATGCAATGCTGAGATTGGTTCTCCTTTAAATTCTGTCTAGGTCCGAATATCTCTATGACCTGTTTTAACTAGTTTTTCTAAAACTTTTATCTTGGCACTTATTTAACCCACTTTTTGATAAAGCAAATGATCAAACAAATAATATTTATAATTGACATTACATAAATCCCATATAAGTTAATTATCCTCTAATTTAATGATTCCATTTTCAAACCGTCTAGCGTATTATAAAACAGAGACCAAACTCCCTTCATTGTAATAGTGTTTTCCATTTTTTAATGTGGGGAAAAAAACTCTCTCAGTGTCCTTTTTTTTTTTTTTTAACTAATTCCTCCCTTTAAGAAATCCCAATTGACCCACCAAATCTGCTGACAAATGATGATTCAGATGATGATGAAGTGAGGCAGCTACCTAGTGTTGCAGCAGCCTGAGGAGGGGGTCCAGTGAAAGCCCAGAACCCACCAGGAGAGAAGAAGTCAAAGAGCCAGCTGTCTGCATGGGGGAACCTGTGAAAGTGGCTGACTCCTGCTAACTCTGGCTGACTCCTTAGCCAGAGGGGTAGAGACTCCATCCAGCCCTGTGCAGCTCTGGCCTGTGCAGGTAGCTGCAAAGCCACAGGAAAACACCTTTTTTCGTGAATTTGTGCCCCAAAAGATGGGCACCAGATGTTGCATGAATCCTAATTGGTCTTATAATAAATGGGGTAAATGTTGAAAGATCAGAAAGACAAAGGAACCAGTCACAGCCACTTCTTACCTTGCCAACTCCTTAGCAGAAAGGGGGAGATCCTGTCTCTAAGAATCCTCAGACTGAATGCTCTTCAGACTGAATGCTTCCCTAACTGAAAGCCTCCTCAAGCTAAATGCCTCTCCATAAATCCTCAGACTGATTATCTTTGTAATCCTGTCTCCTCCAGTCCTATATTCCTTTCTCTGCCCAGCCATATCCCTTCCTGTCTCAACCTCCTTAGTGCTGGGATTAAAGGCATGTCTGCTTCCCAAGCACTGGGAACAAAGACATGAGATCCCAGGTGCTGGGATTAAAGGTGTGAGCCATCACTACCTGGCTCTGTTTCTCTTTTAGACTGAATTAATCTCATGTAGCCCAGGATGGCCTTAAACTAGCCTCCTGAGTGCTAGGATTAAAGGTGTGTGCCACCACTGCCTGGCCTCTGTGGCTAACTCTGTGGCTGGCTCTGCCCTCTGATCTTCTGACAACCTTTATTTGTTAGAGCATACACAAAAGATCACCACAGGTGGACATCACGACTAGAGGCTTTACTTCTTGCCCTTTTGCCCATCAGAGGGATTCTGGGTGTCATGGAACCATGAGTCCTGTGGCTTTCAGCTCCCACTTTGGGCCTCACATGCATGTTTTTCTCACAGATACACACAGTCTTAGTTGGAAATTCATTACCAAGTCTCCTACTGAACTTGAACAGCCCTGGTATAAAGGACAGTGCTTGGTGGATGGAGTACATTTCCTTCCGTATAATGACTACAAAGCCACACCTTTGGGTGACCAGGGAAAGAAGGAAAATGCTATTAAGGAATGTGTGGATTTGTCCCAAAAACTAGAAGACATTTTCGAAGAGCTGAGGAAGCAGCTACTTAACATGGAACCAGTGGCAGACAAAACCAGGGGTAAGTATGGGCAGGATGTAAAGATAGAGACTGTCCATAAGAAACAGGAAGGGCAGAGCTGGAAGGAAGGCGGTTGTGGATGTATTTGCACGAAAGAGCTGAATACTGTTCCAGACTGGAAGTACACAGTACCCATTGGGTAAGAAATGACAAGCCAGGGAGGAAAGAATAAAGGTTCCTAAGCATTCGGAGGAAGACTTGACCATTGTGGGGGGGATGGTTCTATAAAGGGTGGAGATGATGGTTCTGTGTGTCATTTGCAGATCACCACACCTTGCAGATCTTCATAGAATCTCAATATAAAGGAGAACAATTAGTTCATGCTGTCTGGAACTTCATCAGTGAACAGTATTCCTTCCACTATTATCCGTTAAACAAGACTTGGGGAGTGACTCACGATAAAGCCAGAGGTACCATGAAGCAATTGGAGATTAACAGAGAACTAGCACAAGATTTAGAAACTTTCTCCAGGGGGGATTCTGGTTGCTGCTTCAAGCAATTATTAAAGCACTGGAAGGAAATGCCGAGTAAGTAGTTAGGTGGATTATCACAGGGAAACCTCCACAGGGTGGGAAAGGCGTGGCGGTTCCCTTGAAATGTCTGGTGACTTCTCTGTGTAGAGGTCAGCATGTGTGCATAATGAAGATTTGGTAGACTGGGTGAGTGATTTCCTGGTAGTCTTCCTGCCTGGGTAGGCAGTGATGACCACGAGGATCTCTTCCCCACCTCACCTCCCAAAGTTTCTCAATCCCTACTAACCAATGGAGCAGGCACTCCATGGCCTGCGAATAGGCCCCACGTCTGTCTGAATCACTGTAAACTTCCAGCCCTTTCTGCCTCACTTATAGCTGCCCTTGCACCATTTCCATATCACTCTGAAAGTTCTCACTATCTTTTTCTGACACAATTAAACTCCATCACTTGTGCCAACATCCAGAAAGTTCTACCCACAGTAAATATGTCTCATTGCTTGATGGTTTGATAGACATTTGCTTCTTCAGTGATGAAATAAACTCTGCAAGGACTTCGTACACACAACTCTACTCTCTCTATTCAGGAACTGTAAAATGGTTGTTACACATGAGTTCCTTGGGCTGCCTGGGGAGAAAAGATGCTGATGGAGGTGTGTTTTTAGATTTATCCATAATTTTCCTGATTTTTTTTAAAGGATCAACATCAAGGGCCCCAGATATCACCCAGCTTCCATCTACCACCCAGCTTCCACCCACCATAAATATCACCCAGCTTCCACCTACCATAAATATCACCCAGCTTCCACCCACCACCAAGTTTCAATATAAGGAAGTATCCATATTCATCCCCCTGGGACTCATCTTCCTCATAGCCATTGTTATTTGCATTTGGATGTCTGTGAAGAGGAAATCCCAAGGAGGTAAGGAGCAGGCTGGACTCTTAGGATTACTTTGTTGAATACTTGGAACAGAAACCCCACTGAGTATCTAGGATGTGCATTCTGGTCTTCATGCTTGTAAAGGCATCTTCTCACTCCCCCATGATGACCCTTGGACAGTCTTGCTGCCAGTTCAGTATACTACCTTTGTCTCAGACAATGAGAACTGAATGTAAGAAGCTTCCAAACACCTCACTTGCATGTTTTCCTGTCATGGTCCTTAGAGGGAATCTTAGCATACACTCATTCCAATAACATTGCAAATGTATTTTCACTTAATCAACTAGGACTGCCCATTTATTCTTTCTGTCTCACTTCCCTGTGTGCCACATGCAATTGAGTGGCTTCTGACCTCAGAAATGGCCCCATCTGAGAAGTGGTTGTGTGTCCTGGGACTCTAAATCACCTTAATTTCTCTGCAGTATTTCCCATGGTACATTGGGGTACAAGCTAAGCAGTGACTTGCAGACTTCTCTGCTGGGGTAAAGGGCTAATTACTTTTAGACTCACAGTGTGGAGCTTTGCATCTCACTTTAAAACCTCTCCAGTAAGAAATCTTCAGCTGCCCATGAACTGCTCCATGAACTGTTACAAGCCACAGAGGAAAGAGAGGCCCATGGAGCCAAGTGGAGAGTTCCCCAACCAGGCCACCAAAATGTTGTCCCAGGAGGATGAGCCCCAAGACATGAAGGTAAGAGCATTCACCAAACAGACATCTCCATCACCCCATCCAAGAGTCAGGAAACCTCACAGAGGGGAGAAGGGATATGAGAGAACACTGATTTCTAGCCGGGACATGACTGTTGAACTTTCAGCTTTGAGGACTTGCACAATCCCTGCACAAGAGCAGGCCTGTCAACCTTCCCTTCATGGAGGGAGAGGGGCTCATGAGACTCCAGAGCTCTCTAGAATCTATCTGCAGTTAATGGTGCTGGAGGGGGAGAGACATTTTGTTCAGTGGTGTGGCCACTAGGAAGGACCCCACGTTCTTAGAAATAATTCCCCACCCTCACTGCATGAATAACCCCAAATGGAATCATTGGGTCAGTAATAATCTAAAAAAATAAAGAACTCAGATGCGAATAGAGGAAGAGTAATTGGGAAGAGGAAGCAAGCTGGAGGAAGTGGGAAGGGGACATGAGAGGAAATAGAAGGGTTGATATGACCACAATGTCTTATTCACATTTATGAAAACATCATAGTGAAAGCAATTATGAGTCATGAATGTGCTATGACATTGTTTAAAGATTGATTAAGTTTTACTTTTAATGTATATGAATATTTTACCTGTGTTTATATCTGTATGTAACATGTGCATGTGGTGCTTGCAGAGGCCAGAAGAGGACATCGAATCCCCTGGAACTGGAGTTACAGATAGTTGTGAGTACTGGGAACTGAACCCAGGTCCTCTCCAAGAGCAGCCAGTGCTCTTAACTGCTGAGCCATCTCTTCAGCCCTCTAATAAATTTCTTAAAAAGAATATAAATGCTTGAATATTATTAAACATAGGGAAGACCTTATAACAAACTTCTTAATGTAGTTAAATATTTCATAATTATACAGCTAAACATATTGTTTTAATGACTGTGGATTGTAATGGCCAGTTATGACATCATTTGTAGCAATGTACTATGAAAGCTTGGAGAGAGGGACTCAGAAGTCCTTCTAACAAAGATGCCAGGGAATATAGCAATATAGAATGAAACAGGTAAATATAAGGTATGTGCTGGGTAGTTTTATGTCAACTTGACATAAGCTAAAGTCCTCTGAGAGGAGAGAAAAACCTCATTTAAAAAATCCTTCCAGGCTGGGCGGTGGTGGCTCACGCCTTTAATCCCAGCACTTGGGAGGCAGAGCCAGGCGGATCTCTGTGAGTTCGAGGCCAGCCTGGGCTACCAAGTGAGTTCCAGGAGAGGCGCAAAGCTACACAGAGAAACCCTGTCTCGAAAAACTAAAAAAAAAAAAAAAATCCTTCTATAAAATAAGGCTATAAGTCAGCTTGTCAGGCATTCTCTTAATTACTGGTTGATGGGAGAGGGCCCAGCCCATGGTCGTGGTCCTTTTCGATCAGAAAGCAAGCTGAGCAAGCCATAAGGAACAATGCTGTAAGCAGCACCCACCCATGGCCTCTGCACCAGCTCCTGCCTCCAGATTTCTGCCCTGTTTGAGTCCTGTCCTGACTTCCTTCAACTGATGAGCAGTGATTTGGAAATGGAAGCCAAATAAACCCTTTCCTCTCCAAGTTCCTTTGGTCATGATGATTCCTCACAGCAGTAGTAACCCTAACTAAGACAAGTTGTGGTAACCAAGATAGTGTGGTATTGCTGTGACAGACCATGGGTCTTGGGTCTTTGTAGAAGGGATTTGGAACTTTGGGCTAGAAAAGCCATGGAGTATTGAGAGCTAACTGGGCCAATCTTTAGGAACTTGGAAGATAAGAACATTAAGAGCAGTGCAGACAAAGGATGTCTGGCTCATGAAGTTTAGGGAAGCAGACTCTACTGGGCTACTTGAATGAAGAGTCAATGGTTCTCTGAATCTGGGGCTGAAGAATCAACTATGATTAACAACACACCAGAACTACTCTGCTGAAACATTTGCTGGGGAATTCGATGCTGGTCAGTTGGAGCTGTGAAATTAGTAGTAATTACAAAGATACCAGTGTGTTTGAAATGAAGTCTTCTTGGAAGTGTTTCCTGAGAGTCAGTGCACAGAGGCTGTGTCCCAGACATGGCCAAGTTTGTACTTAGTGCTGGCAGTTGAACTTAGTAAAGTCCACTCAGGTGGTGCTGGTTTTAAAGAGGTGAAGGGGTCATGGGGAGCAGCTGAGGCTTGCAACTGTGTAGCAGGACTGGAGTCCATGAAGAGAGTCCAGGATTGGCTACCACTGAAAGTGCAGTTGGAGCAGAAGACCCCAGCCTTTTGGAGATGCTGGGACCATGGGATGACCACCAAGAACAGCAGCAGCAGTGGAGTGGAGCCAGCCAGAGCTTAGAAGACATGCTGTGTGTGTCACAGAGGGGGAGCTGGAGAAGTGACTCAAGAGCTGATGGTGTGCAACACACAGTTCAACTGTGGACCCTGTGTCTGGGTTCTCACGGGGACTCCACCACTGGGCCTCTTCTCAGTCAAGAGTTTCTGGTGAGGCCAGACTCCTACAGACCGCATTAAAAGCAAAGTCTAAGGAATGTCTTACTTCAGAATATAAGAGCTTGCAGGAAAAGGAAGGGTTATGAAAGTCCTAGATGATCACCTGAGACACAAAGGCAGAAGTTATCTACCAAAGGAATGGCAGAGACTTAAGCTGTCTTAGTGTTCTATTGCTGTGTAGAGACAGCATAACATTGACAACTTATATTAAGGAACGCATTTGATGGGGCTTGATTACAGTTTCAGAGGTTTATTTTAGACCATTGTCATCATAGCAGGGAGTATGGCAGCGTGCAGCAGACATGGTGCTGGAGAAGTAGCTGAGAGTTCTGCATCAGGATCCACAGGCACAGAAAGAGAGGGAGACACTGGGTCTGGGTTGGGGTCTTGAAATCTCAAAGCTCACCCCTAATGACACACTTCCTCCAACAAGGCCACACCTACCCCCACATTGATACACCTCCTAATCCTTCTAAGTAATGCCTGCCCCTGATAACTTAGCATTCAAATACATGAGGGACATTCTTCAAACCACTACATAGGCTGACTTCTTCAGATTCCCTGTGTTCTGCACCTCCACTCCAGAGTACATGCCTGATCAGTGGTTGGCTTTGTAGTTTGTCCTTCCCTACATTTCTACAGAGTTTCTTTTACAAAGCCGGCATCCACACACCCTGGATGACAACAGCTGTGCAGACAAAGCCTGTCACACTATTCCGCTCTGTCTACTGATCAAATCCAAGATATGGACATGCAAACTGATTGTTGCATTGTACCAGAGACTTTATCTGCAACACACACACACACACACACACACACACACACACACACACAGCAGAAAGTGAACCTATGACAGACTGAATTACCAAAAGCACAAAGCTCCAACTTGGGAACCACTGGATTTCTTCAGGGTCACTAACGGGAGTGTGGTGAGGAGTTACTTACAGGAGCTGGGATGAGTTCACAGCAGCTGCATCACTGCAGAGCCCACCTCAACACGGGTGGTGACTCTGGGAACAGCACAGCTGAAACTGTACAGAGTGCAGGACTCTGGACAGGTCTGGAATCTTCTCTGAAGCTGACCAGAGTTGTCTTCTACTGCCTGGTTTGTCCTCTAAAGCTTCTGAGTTTCACTTTCTCAAACACAGGAAATTTGCTTATTTCCTGAGTCTAAAGACCCTCCCCCCTCCTCTGAAGAGAGTGTTACTGTAGGAGGAAAGACTAAAAGTAGGATGTGACTTTCTATCAAGGCAGAGGACTTTGTCCCACAGACAAATTAAATGTTAAACCCTAAGTGTCAACTCGGTAGAGGACCCAAATTATTGACTTGCAATCCCTTTTTTTAAAATATAATAAGTGAGATCTCCCTTCGGGTTCAAAGTGGCAGCAGCTAAAAGCTTGTTTATGCTTTAAGTTGTCTTCTGTTTCCTTAGGAAGGCCTATCTTCAGCCCAAAAACACTTCACAGATTAACACTTCTGTCTCCAACCAATGAAAAAGAGCAGAATGTAGAGCAGGGAATATCTGTAAAGAATCCATTTCAATCATCTCTGGTGTCACTCAGAAGTCGAGTGGGATTCTCCAGAGTTAACCTGGGAGCTTCAGACATTCAAATCTGAGAATCAAAATCAAGTACTGCTACCTGATGTTAAGAGTACACTACATACACTAGACCAGTGGTTCTGAGACTTCCTAATACTGGGAACCTTTAATAAAGTTCCTCATGTTGGGTTGATCCCCAACTATAAAATTATTTTCATTGCTACTTCATAACTAATTTTGCTACATTTACAGATAATTTAAGTATCTGATGTGTAGGATATCTGATATGTAATCCCAAAAGGGGTCTTGACCCACAGGTTGAGGACCACTTCGACTCTGTAGAGTGTTAATGTCTGATTGCAAGGTGAAGTATATTGTACAGAAAAGTAGTTTTTAAGACAGCCTCTCACTCAAGTCTTTGTCCAAAAGACACTTTTCCTATGAGTAATTTGTAAATGAGGTTGGCTTATTTCAGAAGGGCTGTGGAGGGTATCTTCCCCGTTCTCTTCTCACATTCCTACTTGTCACAAAGTGAATGTCTCAATCAGAGGCCTATGAGCATCACTAGAAGCACAACTCACAGAAACCTGTGATGTGTTCTGAAAGTTTTCAAATGACATCCAATGATTGACAGGCTGTCTTCTCCTGACTCAAAAGAGGAAAGGAGAAGTCATCTCTTCAGTTTTAGTGCACTCCTGTCTCTGTCTGCCTGTCTGTCCATCTGCCAGAAGTAATTTTGTTTTTCTTTCTCTCTTTCTTTCTTTCTTTCTTTCTTTCTCTCTTCCTTTCTTTCTTTCTTTTTTTCTATCTATCTATCTATCTATCTATCTATCTATCTATCTATATCGATTTATTTATTTATTGCATAGAGCAGACAAGCACACAGGTTGGCCAGTCTCTACAAAGAACATTGAGCTGTGACATGTTCTTTCCACATGCACAGAAAATACATTTTAAACAGTTCTCTATTTCATGTACTAAGCCAGGCCCTAAAAACCACATCTTCCAGTCATGTGAATAGCTACAGTGATAAAATTTTCAAATCAGCAAGGAGTTCATTGCTAAATCTCAAAGATAAATGGGCATCAGAGGCTGTGCATTCATCTCTTAGGTCTGCTAGAATTTGAAAAAAAAAAGTGCTGTGAGCTGATCCAGCTGATCCTGATTCTCTTGGATGACCTGAGTAAATATGATTGTTCCAGTCAGTGCTCTATTGCTGTGAAGAGACACCATGACCACAGCAACTGTAGAGTCATTGTTCTATCATTGGAAAAAGATACCGTGACCATGGCAACTTTTTTTTTTTTAAGGGGAGGTGGAGCCTTCTGACACTCCCAGGAAGTAAGTCTCTGTACTGAATTCAGTTCTGGTTCTGATTAAAGAGAAAAAGGCCAAAGAAGCCTCACTGGGATTAGGAAAGAAAATTGTGAGGGGTACTTCTTCCTCAGTCCTCCCATGCTAAATTAGAATACAATAGTGGGGGACCTGATATTCTACTTCTGTCTCTCATGAGAGACATGATTTCAGTTTTCTTGAATGGATGGATGGCCAACTGTGTGAGTGCTTGAACAAAGGGGAAACTTTGGCCCATGGAGTTGTTTGACTCCTTGATTTTGTTGCTGGTGTTTCTGTTGTGTCTGACAGGGGACCTGGGCTGTACTCTTTCTGTTGGACTGGGATTCTGATGCGTTTTCTGGATTCGGCCACTAGGGGCACTGTCTGCACACAGTTGTTGCCTCTGTTTTGTCTTTTGGTCCCTGGAGGAGTCAGCTGATTCCCTATGATTCCACCACAAGGTGGCACCCTCTGTGATTGCTGTTTGTAATATGCCTCCTCTGGGCCCCAGGATGGGGAAATTTCCTGTCTTATCAATTCACTTCTGGAGACACACACCCCTCTGCCCCCGCCTTGTGTTCTCACTTGCTTCCTTTCCTTATTCTCACTTGTCCCCACAACAGCGGAGTTGTGGAAGATCTCACCACGTGCCATTTTCTATTCAATGCCAGTGCTAATGGGTTTGTCTACTTAGAGGAGTCACAGAAATTTTCTCCTAACATGCACACCGCCAACTCTAAATGCTCACTACTACACTGTATGCTAAAGAATTTCTCCCAAGGGTTTGGGATGAATGGAAGGAATGCTTGCACTTACTGTGAAACTGACTGGCCCAACTATGATGTGACCTGGCCATCTCCTGGTCCCTGGACCCAGCCATTGCCAGGGCAGTTTGGCCTAATGTCACAGTACCTGGGAACCTGGATCAATTCCCTTATATTGATCAACAACTGACTGTTAGCATTCAGACCCACCCCTTGGGGACCTGCCCACAGTCCTGATAATATCATATTATATAACATCCTCCTTAGAAGAGAACCCTCCCCTTTCCCTCTCTCTTCCTTTCTTTTTCTTGCCAGGAGATTGCACACACCTCTGCTCTCACTGTTTCTCCTTTTCCCTCTCTCTTTTTCTGTTTCCTCTCTTTCCTTCTCTTCATTTCTCCTTTTCCCTTATAATAATAAAACTTTTCGTTGTGTATGTATGTTTGTTTGTTTTTTTGGTACATATACACAATGGAGTACTACTCAGCAGAGAAAAACAATGACAGTATGAAATTTGCAGGCAAATGGATAGACCTAGAAATTATCATACTGAGTGAGGTAACGCAGACCCAGAAGGACAAACATGGCATGTACTCCCTCATAAGTGGATTTTAGATATAAAGCAAAGAACAATCAGACTGCAACCCACAGAACCAGGGAGGCTATATAGCAGGGGGGACCCTAGGATGACTGTGGCTTATAATAAGTTTTGGTTTTACTCAATCACTTGCAAAGCCTCAGTGAAACATTTCACTATTAGAATAAGAATTTATACTGTATCAAGCTGATAATAGAAAAATAAATAAATTAAAAAATAAAGGTAAGAAATTAAAAAAATAAAACTTTTCACATGAGCTCTATCACATGTTGTGCCCAGATCACAACCCCCAGAGAGACCACCGAAGATGAGCATGCTGGAATGCAAAAGCAAAGTTTAATTTGGAATATCCAAAAGCATATCCAAAAGCAATACAAGCCTAGGCAGGGACTTTGTCCAATACATCCAACACATTGGAGGCTGGAGGAAGTGCCCACCTCTCTGTAAGCTCAGTTTTTAAAGGCAAAACCACAAGGTTACATCAGTTAGGGATGCTAGTATGGGTACAATTCTGATTGGCTCCCTTCTAGGGACTTTCTAGAAATCATGGCTTAATCTTACTTCTAAGGGGGTGGTTGCCCATCACAATTTCTCAGTGGCTGCCCTCAGGTGGGGACATTTCTGTGGTCAGTTACCCTGGAAACCAGGATTGGAGCATTCTTTGGTTAAATAGTCATCATCGAATGAATATCTTGTGACTCTGTACTTTGCACTTTCTAATTTCTGGAATCTGGGTTGACTGGTTCCAGTAACTCAAGGCCTGATCCAGCAACTCAAGGCCTATACCTAAAATGGAGAAAGCTTAGGCCTTATTTCTAAGATGGAGGCATTTTGTTCTCATTTTGGTCTCACAAGTGACACCCCCCTTCCCCCAACAGCTGCTTCCAAACCATCTCATTCTGCTACATGAAGCCTGAAAGTTTCCCAGAAAAGCATGTTGGTCTTTCTGTTTAAAAAAAAAATGTCTATTTCATATGTGTGGATGGAAACGTGTGACTGAAGTGGCCACGTGACTGTGTTTCTGACTGATTTTTGAATGTTTGAGATTAAATGTTGTCTGTCTTGGGGGGAAAAAACCCACAAGAACACTTGGGCAGGTGCCATCTTGACTAAGGTCAAACACAGACAGGTCATTTGGCTTCATCGCCATCTTTGATGAGGTCAGGCCCTGCCTCTCCCAAGTCCCTGCTCTGATGCAGTTTTTCACTCTTTCTCTCTTCTGCTCTCAAACCTCTTGCACTAACTCTGTTGCACGTGTTGTGTTTGTTTTGAAGGTATTCATGTCATGCCAGGACCTCATTCACCTGTTCCACCCGATGCTGTGGGACGGTCTGTATGTCAAATTGTTCTGATTGGTCAATAAATAAAACACTGATTGGCCAGTGGCCAGGCAGGAAGTAGGTGGGACAAGGAGAGAGGAGAATTGTGGGAAGCAGAAGGCTGAGAGGGAGAGATACTGCAGTCGCCGCCATGACCAGCAGCATGTGAAGATGCCGGTAAGCCACCAGCCATGTGGCAAGGTATAGATTTATGGAAATGGTTAATTTAAGATAAAAGAACAGTTAGCAAGAAGCCTGCCACGGCCATACAATTTGTAAGCAATATAAGTCTCTGTGTTTACTTGGTTGGGTCTGAGCAGCTGTGGGACTGGCGGGTGACAAAGATTTGTCCTGACTGTGGGCAAGGCAGAAAAACTCAAGCTACAAATGGCGCCCAACGTGTTGGCAAGAGTTTCCTTCTAAAACCTGAGTAAAGATTCTAAAACGGAACTAAAAACAGCTTCCTAATTGTCTCTCTCAAATGAGCGGCAGCCTGCTGGTTTGAGCTACTGGCGGGTTCCTAGCATGCAAGCTCGATCTGCAGTATGGCGGGAATGAGGCCTCTGCAAGTGGCACATTAAGCTGCATGGTGGATTTAGCCTTTGCTAGTACAAAAAAAAAAAAAAAGAGGTTTCTGGGCTACACGCTGCTTGGATAAAAGCACAGACCCACGATGGCTCCCAGAGCTGGCGGAAAACGTACCACCGCCATGTTGGGAAGCTGAAGTGGGTGGAGCCAGCAGCCACAGCGCCGTTTCAGGCTTAAAAGGCTGCAGTTTAAAGCAATAGGCTTAAGGTAATATAAAAAATAAGCCACATAAAGATGGCTACCACACAGAGAATCTGGATTATGTTCTCTTTGATATTTGTAACTGAAGAAAAACATTTGATTGCAAAAGCTGTTGAGTTATGCCAAAATGTATATTTTAAAGGTACCTTGACTTCAAAATTTGGCTATAAGGATATGTTGCTTTGGAAAAGAGGCTCTGCTTTTGTTTCTACAGAAAGCCAGAGGCTATGGATTTGTTCCAGATTAAGATACATCAGGTTTGACCAGCCAAGACCCCCTGAAAGGTCTCCGATGACACCATGGCCTAGATGATCCAACATCCAGAATCATTTCAAGGCAACTGGCTCAGATGATACAACCTCACGGACTACTCCATGATCCTAAAATTTTCTTTGTGTCCCCATAAGATACAGCGCCCCCCTCCAGCAGGGAGTAGTAAGAGAAGCTACGCCCAAATTCCCAAATATACCAAGCTGACTTTGGAGATGTGTAAAAGTTAAAACCTTTCTTTTAAAAAAAAGAAAGGGGAAGTGCTGTGGGACGGTCTGTATGTCAAATTGTTCTGATTGGTCAATAAATAAAACACTGATTGGCCAGTGGCCAGGCAGGAAGTAGGTGGGACAAGGAGAGAGGAGAATTGTGGGAAGCAGAAGGCTGAGAGGGAGAGACACTGCAGCTGCCGCCATGACCAGCAGCATGTGAAGACGCCGGTAAGCCACCAGCCACGTGGCAAGGTATAGATTTATGGAAATGGTTAATTTAAGATAAAAGAACAGTTAGCAAGAAGCCTGCCACGGCCATACAGTTTGTAAGCAATATAAGTCTCTGTGTTTACTTGGTTGGGTCTGAGCAGCTGTGGGACTGGCGGGTGACAAAGATTTGTCCTGACTGTGGGCAAGGCAGAAAAACTCAAGCTACAACCCGAGGCACATCTGCTCTTCGCCTGTAACAAATCTCTTTTATTCAGCTGCGTCCATTCAATACTGTCCCTGGTGGAGCTACCCACCCCTGACCAGCCCCCTGAATGTGAGACTGGCCTCAGTATTTCTTTGGTCCAGACAGTCAGGGAGCAGAGAAAGAATTCTCCACTTACTTTTTCTTTCCTCTGAAGACCTGCTTATGTCTGTCTACTCTCTCTTTAAATGTGATGCGACAGCATGCTGAGCTATGGCAGCTTGCCCACCCATCTCGTTCTGATTTCGGTTGGAAAGTTTCGTTTGTCTTGTTGAAAAAATATGTCTATTTCTTGAGAAAGCTGTGTGTGCTTTTTTTTTGTTGTCGTTGAAAAGTTTTGTCCGTGTTTTCTGGTGTGTTTGTAAGTTTTATTGTGAGCACGGAGCTGAAACAGAAATGGTTTGGATATAGATAATGTTAAAGTTGTTCTATGCCGTTCTTCTTTATTGGAAAGCTGGCTCTAGAGTTGGATTGTGGCTCTTCCTTCACTAGACCCAGGCATACTTATTTAAAAGTTTCCTCTATGTCGCTGTCAGTCTGAGCCCCTGACACAGTGACAGGGAGAAGGAAACAAAGCAGAACAGCCACAAATTGGACTTTGTTTATATGAACATTCTGTACCTTGAGATTTACAAATTTATTTTGTTAGATATGGTTAAAAATCTGTGAAAATTAAAATCACTTAAAGCTACTAACTTTGAAAGTTGATAATTATAATAATTCATGCCCTGTCCAAAAAACAAGGTTTATAGAAGACTAATTTTAAAAACAATGCTTGTTTAATAAGATATTAAAGCTGCATCTCAATGCTTTTATCCACAAAAAGTACCTTGCTCTGCCAGCTAAACTTTGTAATTTAAGAATCACCCAGGTGATAATTGTTTTAACGACATGAAGGGATCATAGGGAACAGCTAAAGATTGCAAATTTATGGCAAGGCTAGACTTCCAAGGACAGTCCAGTTGCAATGGTGAACTTTAACAGTTCTTGAAATTCCAGAGCCAGGTGATGATCACCAGAAGCACCAGCCACATTGAAATGAAGCAGGCTGAGATCTTTCAGACAGGTTATGTATATGTTGCCAAGGGTGGGGCCAAGGAAGTGATCCAAGCCTCAAAATATAAGAATCAAAAAAAATTGTGAATGAATCTCAGATACTGAACTTAGGGATTGTTTGCACTATTGGAGCTTGGTTTTGCATTATACAGATTGTGGTTATGCCATGTTGTCTCTATCTTAAAATAAAAGAGGTTACTTTCTTTTTTATTACTGCATGAAGACATTTGAGAGACTTTAAACCTTTTAAAAGAACAGTTTTTAAGATCTTTAAATTTATGGGCTATGGCCAACTTGTGAGCTCATTTTATATATAAAATGAAGCCATGCTTTTCTGAAGCTACTAGGTCTCTTGATAAGAAAATGTTCTAAGATATGGAAGTCTATACAAATTTTGAGGGTCTAAAAATCTTTTAAGACATATAAAGATTGAGGATGTAAAAGTCTATGTAAGCACTGAGGATCTCAGAAAATGATTTAAATATAAATACCAGTTAAAACAGTATAGGTGATTTAAGTGCTTCAGATTACTTTTCCTTTCTATGATATTATATTGAGATATCAAAAGTTCAAATTTAAACATTAATAGAATTTTAATACTGTTTGGGTCACAACCTCAAGATTTTAGATTTTCTTTGGTTGTCTTTTAAATATAAACTTAAAGATATGACTCTGCTCCTGCTGTTTTACAGATACCCATTACCTGCTTTTTCTATGATATGGAATTCAGTGCTGATTGGTAATACTAATATATCTAAAACTTTTATGTTCTTTTGTAAAATAAAAATTCACATAAGCTTCAGAAGATCAAAAGAAGTCATAAAACTTGAATCCACTTCACAGAGGTCAAAAAGACTCCAGATAAGTACAGCAGTACAGCTTGAGTTTTCCCCACTGTCGATTACTAAGTAGGATATTTTTCTCTCTCTTGGTCTTGGAACTCGTCCCCTTCCCAATTACTAAAACTATGGGCCTAAAAGTTTCAATTAAGCTCATAAATTTTAACTTCTGTTCTTAATTTGAACTTGTCTCAACAGGTTTCCACTTGGCTGGCAGAAACATCCAAGCATTTGGGTGCTAACTGCAACCTGGTCCAAATGACCATGAGCTCTGGACTTTCTCAAGGCTGATATGGACCAGCCCAGCCAATGTAATTGTTCCCTGTCTCTACAGCTATGTCAGATAACCACATGCTTCTGACAAATGCCCATTGCCCAGCCTTTGACTAGCCTTTCAGCATTTTGGGGCCCTGACAATAACACCCCTGTGTCAGCTTGAAGCAGTTCCAGAAGAGAATGTGTCATCCCATGTTCCCTGCCCAAGATAGGTTAAAGTGCTGAGTCAAAAGGAAACTCCCTGTCATAGGAGAAAAAATGGCTACCTATAATGCCCATTAATATACTACATAACTGAGCCCAGAGTTGTCAATTTATAGATTTATTAGTTAAAATGGTTCTGCAATAAGATAAAACTATGGTAGTATTCTATTTGTACTGAAATGTGATTTTAACTGTATGTTAATAAATAAAGTTGCCCGGGGGTCAGAGCTATTAGAGCCATAGAAAGAATGTGGCGGTGGTGGTGCACCCCTTTAATCCCATAGATCTCTGTTCAGGAATACAGCCAGCATTGGAGACATACGCCTTTAAGACCTGGAGGGCTGTACATACAGGCAGTGATGAGGCAGTCATGTGTTTGGGTTTACAACCAATGAGAAGGCAAAACAGAAAGACTAGAGACATACACACAGGAAATAGCTCTTTTTCGGGAAGCTAGGAGCATCGCAGGAGGAAGGGTAAGATTTTAGCTCTGAGCTCTAACCTCTCGGCTTTCTCTTTTACATTGGTTCTGTGTTTCTTATTTAATAAGATGGTTGGTTACATCTACATAAGATACTTGACCTTTATGCAGAACTAAAGAGGTATTATATAGCCTTAATAAGTTATTATTTCTATATAAATCATTCAAGATTATAATATGGCTGTGCTTACATATCAGAATTACAGGGCCTTAAAAATGGCAATAGATCACTCCCCTAGAGAAATCTTTTACATGCTTAGAGGAATCTCTCTCCTTTCTAGTTCTCCAGGATAGAAGATGCCTTCACCAAGAATTTGTTCAATTGGTCACCCTGGTTATCATACCTTCAACAAGGAGGCTGATGTAAGGCCGTAGGACAGCAATGCTGTTTTTATGTTAACTGCTCAGGGGTCATTAGAAACCTCATGGCCCCATGGAAAATGCAGATCCATGGCAGAGAAAGGCAGAAGCAACAAGGAAACCACCTTGGTGTCTGCTTTAGCTAGCCCCTTATTGAAAGGTCAAAGCATTGGGAAAGTTGAGAACCAATGGCTTAGAGAATGTCTCTCCTTATCTAAGGTCTATTCAGGCTTGTAGACCAATTTATGCCTAACCTCATTTTTACTTACATATTGGTAAGTTTTAAAGGGACTGAGGAAAGTCCCCAACCCCCATACAGGAATTGGTAAAAATGGCTTTTCTTAACACCTGAAAAGAGGCAACTGAGTCTTTCTGATGCACCCAGCCACAACAGAAGGCTATGTTCTTAGCTCATGCATTGGCAGCTACCCTGAGGCCACTGGGGCCCCCACAAGGTGGAAAAGGGAAGTCAACCATGATGCTCCCTCCCACCAGAGCTCAGCCCAAGTCAACTCAGCCAGGAGCCTCTGTCAATTGTAGCCTGGGGCCACTGGTCACAGTATCTACCTGTCCCTCAGCCACCTATAAGGCCATGTCCCATCTGCCAACAGCCTGCACATTGGAGATCAGAATGCTCCATATGGGCTCATTCTCTATGCCAAACCATGGAGATCCAGCCTCACTGACACTGGCATCTTACTCTTTTGGCCTTTGATCTCGTAAACCTGGCAGAGGACTGATGGTACCTAGACTTAGTGACTCCCATTCTCCTCTCCAAGCCTGGGCTAGCACTACAGGTAGTAGGTAAGTCCATTGACCTTCTACTGGACTCAGAAGCTACATAATCTGTTTTAACTTCTTCCTCAGGTCCCACAGTTCCCTCACCAATTCCTGCCATGGGGATGGATGGGACCCTTTCCTTCCCATTTAAGAAAAACCTGGGATTGCCTACATAGCAGGAAAACTGTCTCACTTCTGTTCACTTACTTGTCCTTCTCAGATCTGATGGTGTTTGCTAGTTTTACAGTTCTCTCCTAACCCCAAGCACCTTGGCAGCTAATTAATAAGTTTCCTGTTAAAAGTACAGACAGGTGTACTTAATTTCCAGACCCCACGGAACAGGGTAAACTGGTTTCAGATGTAACTTTGGAGGTTCAAAATTTTAACATTGATAAATGCAGTTTTGATAAACTGATAGAGCACTGACTACAGACAGACTTTAAATTTCTGTGGACTTTATTCCTTTTAGCTTTTAGAGACAGGCTAGCATTAGAGAGGGTATAGAAGCCTCCCTCCTTCTCCTTCACTCACTCAATCACTTCCATTCAGTAAATTTCCTCTGGTTATAGATTTAAAGATGTGTTTCATTGGGCTGAAACCAGGCCCCAGAAAATGTTCATACCTTTTAACCCAAAGCTATAGCTTTTGCTATGACATCAAGATATAAGTCTATTCCAGTTGTTTTTACAGACACTTACAGGTTCCTGTACAGATCCATCCCTCCTGCCAGACTTGTGCCGAGGCCAAACCCTCCAGATATACCACCAGTCACTGCACCAGCTGAGGATACCAACTGGGTAAATACTGGCAGGTTAACTTCACCCACTTGCCCACTTTTAAAAACTCCATAATCTCCTAATTTGTTGACACTTTCACAGAATGGATAGAGGCATTTTCCATCTCCAAAGAAACCACAGATGTGATGGCTCCTGTACTCCTGGAACACATCATCCCTCAATTTGGCATGACATCCCACAAGCTCCTGGAACATCAGTGCTGGTACCACCACTCCAGACTCAAGGGCATATCTGCTCTTTCATCTGACTCATTCTCCCTTGCCTCTTCTGTACAACCAGGGTACTTCTCCATTCCATTCTTTCTGGGAGTTATCACCTTTCCCATGACTCACCCTACTCATGAGGCATATAATAACAATCTATGTCTTTTCCTAGAAACCATCCTTCTTAGCTCCCCCAGGGAAACAGATGCCTGAGGTCTCCATGAAGACAGCTAGCTTCACTCAAACCTCCTGCTGTGAGTGATCCCAACTCCAAACTTCCTCCTCCCCACTTTGTCCCAAATCAGCAAGAAGCAGTCTCAAGAATTCAGAACCCTCATTTCCTCCCCACTTGCTATGTATAACTCACCTTATTATAATAATCAGAAGGGAGGAATGCTAGCATTCAGACCAACCACTTGGGGACCTGCCCAGCATCCTGACAATGTCATTTTACTTAAAGTCCTCTTTAAGAAAAAACCTTCCTCCTTCTATCTTCCTTCTTGTCTCTTGCCATGAGAGCACTCGAACATCCTTTCTCTCTCCCTCTTTTCCTCCCTCTCTTTCCCTCTCTTCCATTCTCTTTCCCCCGTTTAATAATAAAACTTGTCATATGAGTGATATAACAAGGTGTGGGTGACTTTATGTCATTCCACTCAGCTCCAACCAACCAAGGTTTCTCTCCTGACATTTTAAAACAAGAATCTTCAGAGGAGGGGTGAGGGTCCTTAGACTCAGGAAATAAGCAAATTTCCTGTGTTTGAGAAAGAAAAACAGAGAAGCTTTAGTGGACACTCCCAGGCTGTAGAAGAGGGGAGACTCAGATCGGCTGCAGAGAAGATTCCAGACCTACCCAGAGGCCTGAACGCTGTACAGTTTCAGCTATGCTGTTCCCTGAGTCACCACCTGTGTTGAGGTGGGCTCTGCAGTGATGCAGCTGCTGTGAACTCATCCCAGCTCCCATGAGTAACCCCTTACCACACTCCTGTGAGTGACCCCAAAGAAAACCAGTGGTTCTCCAAGTTGGACCTCTGTGCTGTTGGTACTTTGGTCTGTCATAGGTTCCCTTTCAGGTGTGTGTGTGTGTGTGTGTGTGTGTGTGTGTGTGTGTGTGTATCTCCCCAGGTAAAGTCTCTTACAACACTAGTTTTCATAAGACCCAATCGGTTTGCATGATCATATCTTGGCTTTGAGATCAGCAGACAGAGTGGAATAGTGTGAGAGTCTTTATGTACAAAACTGTTGTCATCCTGTGTGTGTGTGTGTGGATGCTGTCTTTGTAAAAGAAACTCTGTAGAAATGTAGGGGAGGATGATCTTTACAAAGTCAACCACTGATCAGGCCCCAGTCTGGAATGGAGGTGCAGGACACAGGGAATCCAAAGAGGTGGGCTTATGTGGTAGTTTGAAGAATGGCCCTCATCTACTGAATGCTTTGTCATCCGGGAGTGGCACTGCATAGAAGGATTAGGAGATGTGTCCTTGTTGTGGTAGGTGTGGCCTTGTTGGAGGAAGTGTGTCATTGGAGCTGCGCTTTGAAATTTTAAGAGCCCAAGCCAGGTCCAGTGGCTCTCTGTCTTCGGGTGCCCTTGGATCCTGATGTAGGACTCTCAGCTACATTCTGCCTGCAGGCTGCCATGCTCTCACGATGATTATACTGGACTGAATCTCTGAAACTCTAAGTGAGCCACCCCAATTAAATCTTTCCTTTATAAGAGTTTCTGTGGTCATGATGTCTCTTCATAACAATGAAAACCCAAACTAAGATAATGTGTTAAATCTTTACCAATCCACAGAAATAGCTTAACAATTACATGAATTTAATGAAGGATTAACTCACAATACAGGAAACTCACAATACCAAAAATAGGGATTGAGACCAATACTGCTCTCTGGAGAGCTCTGCCCTGATCTGCACCAGCATCTAAGACTATGAAGTAGCAAAGAGAGTGAGCATGTACGTCAGGTCTTAAGGGGTCCCTGTTTAGGCCATGCCCCAGTGGGGAGGGCAGGTACCTAGCAGTTACCTGCTGTCTCACTAAGGGCAGTGCTTCAGGGTAAGGCACAGACAACCACCCCTACATCTCTCCCTTTTGTCAAAGGAAGAAAGTTTAACCTAACACAAAACTATATACAATAGGAATAATTATCAAGGAGAAATAAAGGGTAATGACATAAACAAACAGAACCACAACCAACAAGAGCAACATCAAATAAGAGACACATACTAAAATCCAGAGCAGTCTAGAGCATAGCTAAATGGCCTGTTACAGAGATCATTCCAAAAACTGTCCTATCCTGAAGAACCCAAATCTAATACTTAATATGTTCTATCTTGGATACAAGAAGATTGTAACTGTAACTGTTAATGTTCAATACCATCAAAGACATGAGAAGGAATATAATACCTGAGAAAATGGGAGATGGACATAAGCAACTATTGGGAGTCTTGTAAGAGTAGACAGAGACAGCTGGCAGCCTGGACAGTCACCCAAAGTTTCTCAGCATCATTAGTGCATTCAAATTGGCTACAGGCCTAGAGTATCTTACAGACCATTTTCAGAAGCAGGAATTTTGAAAGGCCATCTTACCCTTACTTGGCAGAGTTCAGTAGTCACTTTTCCTCAGGTCTCACTCATCCATAAAGACAGCATTTGTACTGTCAGCAGTCGAGGCAAGGGTAGTTTTTTGCCTTTCAGGTTATTTTGTGCCAAGAAAAAAACAAACAAACTTCTAAGCAGAAATGTCTTAGAAGCCCAACGTTCTCTTGGGATCAATTCAGTGCTGCCAGGAGCAATCATGTCTCATGTCAACAGAATTCTAAGTTATTTAAATGCCATATTCTCTAGGTCTATGAAGTGTTCAACGATTGCCTGTCCATCTGACCTATGTATCTGTAAATCTGGGCAACCTAACTAACATAACTATAGAGATAACAAACACAGGTGACTATAAATCTGTAAGTCTTATCTGTGTAAATAGCCTAAGGACTAAGGCTTCATGTAAACAAGGTAAACAGTTTATAAGCAAGTGTACAGTAAAATGACAATGACCTAAAATTTGTGACAATACACAAAATAGCTTAAACAGAGGTAGAAATTGCATATAGAGGTGCAATATGACAATAATCCTAAATATGTATCAATATAAAAAATATCCTAAACAGAGGTAGTACATCCATAAAGTATGACAAATATAATTTCACATTTGTATCAATATACATAATATTTCAAATAAGAGTAGAAATATATGTACATTATAACAAATGTAGTTCTGTATTTGTATCAATATATAAATTATCTTAAATAGGATTATAAAATAGTTTACATTTGTATCAGTAAACAAGAATCCATAACAATGCAAATTATCTAAGGCTGATATTTTGCTAAATTAGTTTACTAGTATATACAATAATCTACCTTAATATCCTATACCTAACCATTCCCCTTTTTTTTTCTTAAGGAGAATACTGAGTCCAATATTTTCTTCCACCCCCAACCTAGCAGTTACCTGCTATTCTACTTGGGGCGGTGCTTCAGGGTAAGGCACAGACAACCACCCCTACACTAAGATATCCTCCATAGCACTTCTCAAACAAGGCAACCTGATTTACAAATTACTCATAGGAAACGTGTCTTTTGGATTAAGACTTGAGTGGGAAGCTGTCTTAAAAACTAGGTTTCTGTACAATATCCCTCACCTTGCAATCAGACATTAACATTCTGCAGGGACAAGGATGTTCTCAACCTGTAGGTCAAGACCCCTCAGAGTTGTATATCAAATATCACACATACCAGATATTTAAAACAAAATTATGAAGCTATGAAGTAGCAATGAAAATAATTTTATGGTTGGAGGTCACCACAACATGAGGAACTGTATTGAAGGGTCTTAGTATTAGCAAGGTTGAGAACTGTAAGTAAACTGCAAAAACTCTGGGTTTGGTGTCCCAGGTTTCAGCACCAAAATGTTAGTAAATTGATGACTGAAACTGCAAGGAGACAGTTCAACCCTACAGGGCGAGGTATTCCAGACAACTCAAGCTACTTAGAAGAAGAGCTCTGCCCTGAAGGTGTCCCAGACACCTGGAGCTGTTTAGCACACCTCTGATGGCTGAGACTGCAAAGAAACAGCCCAACTTTGGAAATTTTCCTGACTTCTCAGGAGAGTCAGGCCTGGAACTGCTTCAGCAAGGAAGGGTACCCTGACTCTTTGGGAAAGTCAGGATATACCTGATGTGATGCGGGATGGTCTCCCCGCAGGACACAGCAATCCTGCTCCTCTCCTGGAGAGCCACAATCTCTGGCTCAGTGTTACCAGCTCCCTCTTGCTCAGTCCACTATGGGACGTCACAGCAAGGTTCTTCTGTTCAGCTCCCCCTTGCTCAGTCCACTATGGGACATCTTAGTAAGGTTCTTCTGTTCAGCTCCCCTTGCTCAGTCCACTATGGGATGTCCCAGCAAGGTTATTCTGTTCACCAGTGAATGAAGGTCTTCACTCAAAACTCTTTTGAGAAAGAGGTTTATTTGGGAAGGAGGAGTCCAGGAGAGTAGCTGCCTCTACCAGGGTGGAGAGAACAGTTCACAACTGACCAGGCAGGGCAGTTTATATAGGATGTCTAGGGGGTGGAGCCAACTGTGATTGGTTAGCTTTTTTTTCTGCCCAGGGATTGGCCAGTTTTGTGGGCAAGGAGCAGAGATGGCCCTGATTTCAGGGCCAAACTGTGTTTCTTTCACTGGCCTTTCTTGGATTTTTGACACTACCTCTAAGGCCAGGGCACATTTCTTTCACTGAGTCTGATTCTAGGGGCCAAGAGTGTTATTTTGGTACTAGTTTCAGAGTCAGGGCATATTTCCTGGGTTCTGAGTTTGGGGATAAAGTGTTCATTTCTCTGGCTCAGGTCCCAAACACAGGCTGTGTTTCTTTCCCTGGTCCTGGGCCCTAGGGCCAGGATTCTGCTGTCCTGCTCTGGGATTGGTTGGTTTCAAAAGTAAGTTGGACAGGGGCAGAGATAGCTCTGATCTGAGCTAAACTGTGTTTCTCTCACTGGCCTTACTTAGCTTTTTGAGACTACCTCTAAGACCAGGGCACATTTCATCCACTGACTCTGATTCTAGGGGCCAAGAATGTTTCTTTGGTACTGGTTTCAGAGTCAGGGCAAGTTTTGTTGGTTCATTTCTCCGGCCCAGATCTCAAAAACAGACTCTGGTGGTATTGTGTTCCCCAAAATATTGTGCACTCTAATAAACTTATCTGGGGTCAGAGAACAGAACAGCCACAATATTAAACATAGAGGTTAGGCAGTGGTAGCACACACCTTTAATCCTAGCATTCCAGAGGCAGAGATCCACCTGCATCTCTGTGAGTTGAAGGCCACACTGGAAACAGCCAAGCATGGTGACCTACGCCTTTAATCCTAGGAAGTAATGGCAGGATGCAGAAAGGTATTTAAGGATGAGGAACTATAGCCTGATTAAGGTTTTAGGCTTTTGAGCATCAGTTAAGCTGAGACTCATTCAGATGAGGACACAGAGGCTTCCAGTCTGAGGAAACAGGATCAGCTGAGGAACTGGCGAGGTGAAGTTAGCTGTGGCTGGTTCTGTCTCTGATCTTTCAGCATTCACCCCAATGCCTGGCTCCAGGTTTGTTTCTATTAATAAGACCTCTTAAGATTCATGCTACAACAGGCTGTGTTTCTTTCCCTGGTCCTGGGCCCTAGGGCCAGAATTCTGGTGTCTTTCTCTGTGATTGGTTGGTTTCACAAGTCAGTTGGACAGGGGCAGAGATGGCTCTGATCTGAGCTAAACTGTGTTTCTCTCACTGGCTTTATCGGAGCCACCCTTCCCTAATTCTGGGCTCCAGGGCCCGGGTGGGTTTCTTTAGCCAGCCCCTTTTCCCTACAAGAACCACTGGGCTAGAGCAGAGTGTGGTGTGTGTAGTGTGCTCTTACCATCAGGTAGCAGTACTTGATTTTGAGTCTCAGATTTAAATGTCTGAAGGTCTCAGTTACTCAGGAGAACCCTACATGACTTCTGAGTGATACCAAAGGTGATTGCTATTCATAGATTGTTATTTATAGTTTGATATACACACACCATGCTCTACTCTCTGTTTCGTTACATGGATAGAGACAGAAGTGTTTTAAGTGGCTTTGCTAAACAGGAAAGGGAATACATTTTTAAAAAGTATAAATAGCCGGGCGGTGGTGGCACACACCTTTAATCCCAGCACTCGGGAGGCAGAGGCAGGCGGATCTCTGTGAGTTCGAGGCCAGCCTGGGCTACCAAGTGAGATCCAGGAAAGGCGCAAAGCTACACACAGACACCCTGTCTCAAAAAAACAAAAAAAAAAAGGTATAAATAAGCTGTTTGCTGCTGCCACTTTGAACCCTAAGGACAATCTCACTTTCTACAAACCAAGAAGGGACTGGAAAACAAATAACCTGGGTTCTCTGCAGAGTTGGTCCTATAGGCTTGTTTTGATCTTTAATCTGTGTGTGGAACAAAGTCCTCTACCTTGATGGAAAAGTCATGTGTTGCTTTTAGTCTTTCATCCTACAGCAACACTGTCTTCAGAGGAGAGGTGACAGTCTTTAGACTCAGGAAATAAGCAAATTTCCTGTGTTTGAGAAAGAGAAACTCAGAAGCTTTAGAGAAACTACCCAGGCTGTAGAAGGAGAAGAGTTTGATCAGCTGCAGAGAAGATTCCAGACCTGTTCAGAGGTCTGCAAGCTGTGAAGTTTCAGTTATGCTATTCCTTGAGTCACAGCCTGTGTTGAGGTGGGCTCTGCAGAAGTGTAGCTGCTGTGAATTCATCCCAGCTCCCATGAGTAACTCCTCATCACACTACTGTTAGTAACCCCAAAGAAAACCAGTGGTTCTTCAAGTTGGACCTTTGTGCTGTTGGTACTTTGGTCTGTCATAGGTTCCCTTTCGGGGGTGAGTGTGTGTGTGTGTGTGTGTGTGTGTGTGTGTATCTCCCCAGGTAAAGTCTCTTACAACACTAGTTTTCATAAGACCCAATCGGTTTGCATGATCATATCTTGGCTTTGAGATCAGCAGACAGAGTGGAATAGTGTGAGAGTCTTTATGTACAAAACTGTTGTCATCCTGTGTGTGTGTGTGGATGCTGTCTTTGTAAAAGAAACTCTGTAGAAATGTAGGGAAGGATGATCTTTACAAAGTCAACCACTGATCAGGCCCCAGTCTGGAATGGAGGTGCAGGACACAGGGAATCTGAAGAGGTGGGCTTATGTGGTGGTTTGAAGAATGGCCCTCATCTACTGAATGCTTTGTCATCCGGGAGTGGCACTGCATAGAAGGATTAGGAGATGTGTCCTTGTTGTGGTAGGTGTGGCCTTGTTGGAGGAAGTGTGTCATTGGGGCTGGGCTTTGAAATTTCAACAGCCCAAGCCAAGTCCAGTGGCTCTCTGTCTTTGGGTGCCCTTGGATCCTGATGTAGGACTTTCAGCTACATTCTGCCTGCAGGCTGCCATGCTCTCACCATGATGATACTGTGTGACTGAACCTCTGAAACTCTAAGTGAGCCACCCCAATTAAATCTTTCCTTTACAAGAGTTTCTGTGGTCATGGTGTCTCTTCACAGCAATGAAAACTCAAACTAAGATATCCTCCACAGTATTTCCTAAGCAAGGTAATCTGATTTACAAATTACTAAATAGGAAAAGTGTCTTTTGGACTAAGATGTGTTGGGAGGCTGTATTTAAAACTAGGTTTCTGTACAATATACCTCACCTTGCAATCAGACGTTAACATTCTGCAGGGACAAAGAGGTTCTCAACCTATAGGTCAAGACCCTTTGGGGGCTTGCATATCAGATATCATGCATATCAGATATTTAAAGCAAAATTATGAAGCTATGAATTAGCAACGAAAATAATTTTATGTTTATGGGTCACCACAACACGAAGAACTGCATTGAAGAGTCACAGAATTAGGAGGTTGAGAGCCACCAGGCTAAAACAGGTATGTGTACTGTACTCTTACCATCAGGTAGCAGTACTTGATTTTGAATTAAATATCTAAAGGTCTCACGTTACTCAGGAGAACTCTACATGACTTCTGAGTAATACCAAAGGTGATTGCTATTTATAGATTGTTATTTATAGTTTGATATTTATACACACACCATGCTGTACTCTCTGTTTCTTTACATGGCTAAAGACAAGGTTTTTTAAGACAAGGCTTTGCTAAACAGGAAATGGAATACATCTTTAAAAAGTATAAATAAGCTGTTTGCTGCTGCCACTTTGAACCCTAAGGAAGATCTCACTTTCTACAAACCAAGAAGGGACTGGAAATCAAATAACCTGGGTTCTCTGCAGAGTTGGTCCTATAGGCTTGTTTTGATCTTTAATCTGTGTGTGGAACAAAGTCCTCTACCTTGATGGAAAAGCCATGTGTTGCTTTTAGTCTTTCATCCTACAGCAACACTGTCTTCAGAGGAGGGGTGACAGTCTTTAGACTCAGGAAATATGCAAATTTCCTGTGTTTGAGAAAGAAAAACTCAGAAGCTTTAGAGAAACCACCCAGGCTGTGGAAGGAGAAAACTTTGATCAGCTTCAGAGAAGATTCCAGACCTGTCCAGAGGTCTGCAAGCTGTGAAGTTTCAGTTATGCTGTTCCTTGAGTCACAGCCTGTATTGAGGTGGGCTCTGCAGAAGTGCAGCTGCTGTGAATTCATCCCAGCTCCCATGAGTAACTCCTCATCACACTACTGTTAGTGACCCCAAAGAAAACCAGTGGTTCTTCAAGTTGGACCTTTGTGCTGTTGGTACTTCGGTCTGTCATAGTTTCCCTTTCTGGGGTGAGTGTGTGTGCGTGTGTGTGCGTGTGTGTGTGTGTGTGTGTGTGTGTGTGTGCGTGCGTGCGTGTGTGTGTATCTCCCCAGGTAAAGTCTCTTACAACACTAGTTTTCATAAGACCCAATCGGTTTGCATGATCATATCTTGGCTTTGAGATCAGCAGACAGAGTGGAATAGTGTGAGAGTCTTTATGTACAAAACTGTTGTCATCCTGTGTGTGTGTGTGGATGCTGTCTTTGTAAAAGAAACTCTGTAGAAATGTAGGGAAGGATGATCTTTACAAAGTCAACCACTGATCAGGCCCCAGTCTGGAATGGAGGTGCAGGACACAGGGAATCTGAAGAGGTGGGCTTATGTGGTGGTTTGAAGAATGGCCCTCATCTACTGAATGCTTTGTCATCCGGGAGTGGCACTGCATAGAAGGATTAGGAGATGTGTCCTTGTTGTGGTAGGTGTGGCCTTGTTGGAGGAAGTGTGTCATTGGGGCTGGGCTTTGAAATTTCAACAGCCCAAGTCAGGTCCAGTGGCTCTCTGTCTTTGGGTGCCCTTGGATCCTGATGTAGGACTTTCAGCTACAGTCTGGCTGCAGGCTGCCATGCTCTCACCATGATGATACTGTGTGACTGAACCTCTGAAACTCTAAGTGAGCCACCCCAATTAAATCTTTCCTTTACAAGAGTTTCTGTGGTCATGGTGTCTCTTCACAGCAATGAAAACTCAAACTAAGATATCCTCCACAGTATTTCCTAAGCAAGGTAATCTGATTTACAAATTACTAAATAGGAAAAGTGTCTTTTGGACTAAGATGTGTTGGGAGGCTGTATTTAAAACTAGGTTTCTGTACAATATACCTCACCTTGCAATCAGACATTAACATTCTGCAGGGACAAAGAGGTTCTCAACCTATAGGTCAAGACCCTTTGGGGGCTTGCATATCAGATATCATGCATATCAGATATTTAAAGCAAAATTATGAAGCTATGAATTAGCAACGAAAATAATTTTATGTTTATGGGTCACCACAACACAAAGAACTGCATTGAAGAGTCACAGAATTAGGAGGTTGAGAGCCACCAGGCTAAAACAGGTATGTGTACTGTACTCTTTTTTTTTTTTTCTTCATAATCTTTAATGAAATTTTGTGCCAAACAATACAAACTGTTGAAATAATTTGCTTTAATTTTAATCTTTAAGAGAAAGTTATTGGGAGTAGAGGTTTACACAAATAGGAATTATTTCCAATTGCAGGTGCCAGAACAGGACCCTTAAGTAAGTTCACGAAGTGGAAAATCCACAAATACTAATGTCAGGGTTGTGAAAAAACAGCCTCGAGAGCCAAATCAGTAATTATGTTCTCATGCTGTACTCTTACCATCAGGTAGCAGTACTTGATTTTGAATTAAATATCTAAAGGTCTCAGGTTACTCAGGAGAACTCTACATGACTTCTGAGTAATACCAAAGGTGATTGCTATTTATAGATTGTTATTTATAGTTTGATATTTATACACACACCATGCTGTACTCTCTGTTTCTTTACATGGCTAAGATGTGTTGGGAGGCTGTATTTAAAACTAGGTTTCTGTACAATATACCTCACCTTGCAATCAGACATTAACATTCTGCAGGGACAAAGAGGTTCTCAACCTATAGGTCAAGACCCTTTGGGGGCTTGCATATCAGATATCATGCATATCAGATATTTAAAGCAAAATTATGAAGCTATGAATTAGCAACGAAAATAATTTTATGTTTATGGGTCACCACAACACGAAGAACTGCATTGAAGAGTCACAGAATTAGGAGGTTGAGAGCCACCAGGCTAAAACAGGTATGTGTACTGTACTCTTACCATCAGGTAGCAGTACTTGATTTTGAATTAAATATCTAAAGGTCTCACGTTACTCAGGAGAATTCTACATGACTTCTGAGTAATACCAAAGGTGATTGCTATTTATAGATTGTTATTTATAGTTTGATATTTATACACACACCATGCTGTACTCTCTGTTTCTTTACATGGCTAAAGACAAGGTTTTTTAAGACAAGGCTTTGCTAAACAGGAAATGGAATACATCTTTAAAAAGTATAAATAAGCTGTTTGCTGCTGCCACTTTGAACCCTAAGGAAGATCTCACTTTCTACAAACTAAGAAGGGACTGGAAATCAAATAACCTGGGTTCTCTGCAGAGTTGGTCCTATAGGCTTGTTTTGATCTTTAATCTGTGTGTGGAACAAAGTCCTCTACCTTGATGGAAAAGCCATGTGTTGCTTTTAGTCTTTCATCCTACAGCAACACTGTCTTCAGAGGAGGGGTGACAGTCTTTAGACTCAGGAAATATGCAAATTTCCTGTGTTTGAGAAAGAAAAACTCAGAAGCTTTAGAGAAACCACCCAGGCTGTGGAAGGAGAAGACTTCGATCAGCTTCAGAGAAGATTCCAGACCTGTCCAGAGGTCTGCAAGCTGTACAATTTCAGCGATGCTGTTCTGTGAGTCACCACCTGTGTTGAGTTGGGCTCTGCAGAAGTTCAGCTGGCTGTGAATTCATCCCAACTCCTGTAAGTAACTCCTCACCAGACTGCTGTTAGTAAGCCTAAAGAAAACCAGTGGTTCCCCAAGTTGGACCTTTGTGCTGTTCGTAATTCAGTCTGTCATAGGTTCACTTTCTGCTGTGAGAGAGACAGAGACAGAAACTGACAGAGACAGATAGAGAGACAGAGTGTTTGTGTCTGAAAGAGAAAGAGAGAGAGAGAGAGAGAGAGAGAGAGAGAGAGAGAGAGAGAGGAGAGAGAGAGAGAAAGAGAGAGAGAGGAGAGAGAGAGAGAAAGAAGAGAGAGAGAGAGAACATGTTTGCATTTCTCTGGTACAACACCAGTTTTCATAAGACCCAGTCGGTTTGTGTGATTATGTCTTGGTTTGATGTCAGCAGACAGAGTGGAATACTGTGACAGGCATTGACTGCACAGCTGTTGTTCTCCTTGGTGTGTGGATGCTGGCTTTGTGAAAGGCACTGTAGAAATGTGGGAAAGGACAAACTTTACAACCACTGATCTCCACTTGGAGATGACCTGGATTTAGTTCTCAGTACTCACAACTATATCTGTTGTGAGTAGGGAATCCAGGGAATCTGATGCCTTCTTCTGGCATCTGCAAGCATCAGGTACACATGTTGTATACAGACATACACACAGACAAAATATTTATACACATTAAAAGTAAAACTCAATCTTCATACAATGTCATAGCACATTCATGACACATAATAATTGGTTTCACTTGATGTTTTCATACATGTATGTAAGACAATTTTTTGTACCAGTCCTTCTATTACCTCTCATGTTCCCTTCACTCCCTCCAGCTCGCTTTCTCTTCCCAATTACTCTTCCTCTACTCTCATCTGAGTGGTTTTTTTTTAGATCATTATTGAACCAATGATTCCATTTGGAGTTATTCATGAAGTGAGGGTGAGGAGCTATTTATAAGAACATGGGGTCCTGCCTAGGCTCCACACCACTGAACAAAATGTCCCTCCTGCTCCAGCACCATTAACTGCAGATAGATTCTGGGGAGCTCTGGAGCCTCATGAGTCCCTCTCTCTCCATGAAAGGAAGGTTGACAGGCCTGCTCTTGTGCAGGGATCATGCAAGTACTCAGAGCTGCTGAGAGTTCATCAGCCATGTCCCGGCTGGAAAGCAGTGTTCTCTCACATCCCTTCTCCCCCTCTGTGAGGTTTCCTGACTCTTGGATGAAGTAATGTAGATGTCTGGTTTAGTGAAAGCTTTTACCTTCCTGTCTTGGGACTCATTCTCCTGGGACAACATTTTGGTGGCCTGGTTGGGGAACTGTCCACTTGGCTCCATGGGCCTCTCTTTCCTCTGTGGCTTATGGCAGTTGATGGAGCAGTTCATGGGCAGCTGATGATTTCTGTCTAGAAAGGATTTACAGTGACATCCAAAGTTTCAGATTGAGTCTGAGAGTAATTAGCCCTTTAACGCAACAGAGAAGTCTGAAAGTCACTGCTTAGCTTGTATCCTGATATATCATGGCCCCTAACTAATAAAGATGGTTTTGATTTCAGGCTATCCAACCACTTCCCAGACAGACCCATTTCTGGGGTCAACAGCCACTCTACTGCATGTGGGACAGAGAGAAGTGAGACAGAAAGTGTAAATGCGCAGGTCTACTTGATTGTGGGGAAAATACATTTGCAATTATTTTTGGAATGAGGTCCTGATAAGGGTCATGATGGGAGTGCATGCAAGTGAGTTCTTCAGAAGCTTGTTACATTCAGTTCTCATTTTCTGAGAAGATAGTATGTTGAACTGGCATCCAGACTCTCGAAGGTCAGTTTTGGGGGATGGGCATATGGTTCAGTGTCTAAGGCTCTTGCTATGTAAGCATAAAGACCAAAATACACATCCCTGATACCCAGTGGGATACCTGTTCCAAGTCCTCAGCAAAGTAACCCTACCAAGAAGCAAAGTGAGGCCCCAGCCTGCTCCTTACCTCCTTGGGTATGAGATTTCCTCTTCATATATATGAAAATGAAAATAAAAATAGTAAAGAGGATGACGATGGGGATGACTACTGTCATGATAAATACTTCCGTACTGGTAAACTGCCTGGTAGATGGAAGTGGTGTGTCAGATGGAAGCTGGGTAATATCTGGGGCCCTTGTTGTTGATCCTTAAAGAAACAAAACAAAACAGGTAAAATGTAGTTGTATTGTGTTCCCCAAAATGTTGTGCATGCTAATAAACTTATCTTGGGTCAGAGAACAGAACAGCCATAATATTAAACATAGATAGGCAGTGGTAGCACAGGCCTTTAATCCTAACATTCTAGAGGCAGAGATCTACCTGGATCTCCGTGTGTTCAAGAATACAGCCAAGGATGGTGACTCATGCCTTTAATCCCAGAAAGTGAGCCATTAATCCCAGGGATTGATGACAGAAAGCAGAAAGGTACATAAGGCATGAAAACCAGAAACTAGAAACTTTTGACTGGTTAAGCATTCAGGCTTTCAAGAAGCAGTTTAGCTGAGAGCCATTCTGGATGAAGACTCAGAGGCTTCCAGTCTGAGGAAACAGGATCAGCTGAGGAACTGGCGAGATGAGGTGGCTGTGGCTTGTTCTGCTTCTCTGACCTTCTAGCATTCACCCCAATACCAAGCTCTGGGCTTGTTTTTATTAATAAGACCATTTAAGATTCCTGCTACAGTAAGATCTGGATAAAGCCAAAAAGACACCTCTACCAGCACCTTCTCATCCTAGGCAGCCTGAGGAACTCATGTATAATAATTTTACAGTTCTTGAGCTGAGTAGAGAGAGGAATAGAGTTGTGTGTATGATATTCTTAAAGAGTTTATTTCATTACCCAAAAAAGCAAATATCAATCAAACCATCAAACAATGTGATATATTGACTATGAGTAGAACTTCTTGCATGTTGGGGCAATTGGTGGTATTTAATTCTGCCAGAGAAAGATAACAAATCCTTTCAAATTATGTTGGAGCTTTTGGAAAGGCAGCTGTAAGTGAAGAAGGAAAGACTGGAAGTTTACAGGGATGCATACAGCCTGGGGTTCTTTAGCAGACCATGGAGTGCCTGGGCCATTGGTTACTAGGGAATGAGAAGCATTGGGAGGTGAGGTGAGAGAGAAATCTTTGTGGTTATCAGTGGCTTCTCAGAGAGGAAGATCACCAAGAAATCATTCTATCAAATCAGTCTTCTAAATCTTCTATTATGTACACATGCTGACATCTACTTAGGGAAGTCACCAGACTTTTCAAGAGAATTGCCATGCCATGCCTTTCCCACCTTGTGGAGGTTTGCTTGTGGTAATTTATCTACTTACATGACATTCCCTTCCAGTGAATTAATTCCTTGAGGCAATGTTGGGAATCTGGCACGGAGAACTTCCTGAGACCTTGTACTAGTTCTCTGTTAGTATCCCATTGCTTCATGGTACCTCTGTCTTTTGTCTAATAAACGAGACTTGGGAAATTCATGTGGAAGGAATACTGTTCACCAATGGCGAAGTTCCAGAACACATAAATGAAATGTTCTCCTTTATATTGAGATGCTGTGGTGGCCTGAAAGGTGTGCTGTAGCAGGAAGTTTCTCTGGTTCTGCCTGGCTTTGCAGTCCAGACAAATTTCTCCTGTCCGTGTCTTGCAGCTGCTTGGTCCCAAGAAACACACAGAGGATTATGTTACTTTCAAACTATATGGCCTATGGGTCAGGCTTCTTGCTAGCTAGCTCTTATAACTTAACCCATTTCTATTAATCTATATGTTGCCACATGGCCATGGCATAACCAGTCTGCGGGCATCTTGTTGCTCTTTGGGCAGCAGGCTGGTATCTCTCCTGACTCTGCCCTTTTTCTCTTTGTATCTCTACTTGGATTTCCCACCTGGCTGTAAGCTGCCTTGTCATAGGCCAAATCAGGTTTATTTATTATCCAAGGGAGCCACACATATTCACAGCATACAGAAAGGCATCCCATAGCAGTGTGTTGATCGGCAAATGACACACAAAACCATCATCTCCACTCTTTATAGAGCTATCATCCCCTCAACAGTCAAGTCTTTCTCCTCATCTTCAGGACTTGTATTCTTTCCTCCCTGGCTTGTCATTTCTTACCCATTAGATACCATGTACTTCCAGCCTGGATCAATATTCAGCTCTTTCATGCCAATACAACCATAGACCCCTTCCTACCTGCTCTGCCCTTCCTGTTTTTTATTGATAGCCTCTATCTTTGCATCCTGTCCATACTTACCCTTGGTCTTGACTGCCACTGGTTCCATGTTAAGCAGCTTTTCCCTCAACTCTTTGAAAATGTCTTTCAGGCTTTAGATCAAATCTGTCCATGCACTGATGCCATCTACATCCTTTTTCAGGTCACCCAAAGGTGTGGCTTTGTTGTCATTATCATACTGAAGGAAAGACTCTCCATCCACTGAGCACTGCCCTTCACACCAGGGCTATCGAAGTGTGGTACAAGCCTTGACAATGAAGTTGCAACTAAGAGAGTGTGTGTCTGTGAGAGCAATGTGTAGGTGATGTACAAACAGGAATCAGAAAGCCACAGCCACAGGACTCATGATTCTGAGACACCAGAAGACACCCAGAATTCCTCTGAAGGGCAAAAGATCAGGAAGAGAAGCCTCTAGTCAAGATGTCTGCCAGCTTCTGGATCCTTATTTCATGGCCATCTTTGACTGTCTTAGGGTGGTAGGACCCCTCAGATGCACACAGTGTCACCAGGGGGATTTACCTCACAAGTACTTTAATGACTTTTATTAAGTGTTGAGGAATAAAATATATCAGATAGTGTCTGTTCCTGGGACTGAAAATCTACTGAACACACAGGGAAAGGAGGCATCATAGAACACGTGATAAATTCCACATGGAGCCTGGGAGTTCAGGAAAGGCCTCCTGGTGAAATGATGCAACTTGGCCTGGGAAGGGGAGCTGTCACCTGTGAGCACAGTGCTCACCCAAGTTCCCACAGGGTCCTTTACATGACAACATTGGGCGTCAGATCTCAGATTCTCCTGTGTTAAACCACACCCCTAACTCATCTCTGTCTGTGACCTGCTTGAAGCCCCGATCTCTCTCCCCTTCCTCAGGCAGTTGTTTCCAGCACACTTATGCGCCCCCCTGGTCTCCCAGACTTTCCCTAACAGCAGCAGAAGACACAATGTCCTAGAGCTGTTCTGTTCAGAAGACTGCACAAACAGGCAGGAAGTCCTAGTGATGCACACATGCACTCTCCTGTGTGGGTGTGAGCCTGAATCTAAAATAAATAATAATTTTAAAGGTGCTTTTAACAAGTTTGCAATATAATTACACTAAAAAATATAAAAGGGATGTTAAAAAAAATCCTCTTCCCCCTCCTTCCCCAAAACCTCTGCTCTGAGGTGGACTGCTGCAGGTTTGGGGACCTCCTTTTCTGTCCCCTTCAACAGCTTCCTCTTCCCTTCTCCTCTCTGCCTCTTCCAACACCTGTTCTCTTCCTCTCTCACAGTTCCCTGACCTCCTGCCTCCCCACTTTCCCCTTCCTGCCACTCCTAAGGCTTGGATTTCTCCTTGAATGGCTGGGATCCTTTCTCACTCAGTACACCTCACTGGAAGATTTGCTGAACATGAACATGAGCCCTCAGGAGCAGAGAACAGGCTTTGTGGATGTGAACCAATGTCACAAACTCGGCACTTTGCTGGATCAGATAGAATAAGCATCAGTTATCTGTATCAAAAATCCACTTAGAAGTGTGATGAAAGGAAACTGTTCTGCTAAAGCAGGAACAGGTAATTATGAAGGTGATTTTAAAAAAGCATCCCTGGCTTCTAAATATGTGCCAACAAACAACAATAATAAATAATAATAATAATGAAAAATGTCTTTGAAGGAAGTATTTACACTCAGACCTCTAGATTTTAGTAAGGAAAACATTTTGTAACCTCTTACAAGTGTGTCACCGTAGCATTGATTAGACAAGGTCTCTAAGAGCTTTGGCTAAGTAGGCTAGACAGACTTGCCACTGACCCCAGGGTTCCCCTGCCTCTGCCTTCTTAGTACTGACAATAAAAGCTCACAGCACCATGCCTGGCTCTATTACAGGAGTTCTAGGGATCAAACCCGAGTCCTCATGGTTGTGAAGCAGGCCCTAGACCACTCAGCTGTCTCCTCATGCTTTGGACACACAGGACTTTTAGTAGTCAGCAAACAGCCAGAGTTTTCTGGAGATAGTGCCCATGTGCTCCAGGAATGGCTTGCAGAAGCTGGTTCATACTGCATGAAATAGAAAACCCAGAACTTCTAAAGCTGGCAGTGAAGGACGTGTGTAAAATCTCAGAGAAGTACATGTATGTGTAAAGGAGATGTTATATGACATTAGGAGTGTGGTTTTTTCTTTCTTCTTTTTTTTTTAAATATGTGTCACCGTGGAGGTGGGCCTTGAGGTCTCATGGATGTTCAAGCTGCACCCAGTATCTCAGATCACTTCCTGTCACCTGCAGATCAAGATGTTGTTTCTCTACTCTCAGCTCCTTCTCCAGCTCCATGTCTTTCTGCATACCATCATGTGTGAAGTCTCAGGCACACCTGCTCATCTCTGCTCTTGGAGCTGGCAAGAAGCCAGACAACACATCCATGAAGAGCATGGCTGGACCTGCCTATAGGACCCTATGACCCAGGACATCTGTCAGCCTGAGGCATCAGTTCTAGTAAATGGCCCTGGGTGGAGTTCACGGCAGTGTCTAATTGGAGAATCACATTGCTTGTACAGGACCCAACCTGGCCTACCTGCAGCAGGGAAAATACACTCCATTACAGTGTGGCTTCTGGCATGGTACTGGGACCTGGGAGAGAGAGGCCAGTGATCTTGGTCTATCAGAAGAAACATCAGGCCTCAGGCAGACATTGTAAGGTGAGCTCTTTCCCACTAAGTGATTAGGTGGACAGGTCACAGTCAGACAAGATGTCCAGAAGGGAGACATTGCTGCAGGGACATGAAAGTCACTTGTGTGTTGAGAGCTGCCTAGAGAGAGAGAGACAAGGACTCTTGTCTGACAGAACATCTCTGCCTTCTTGACGTAACTTTCCCCCTAACTTCTGAAGTCTGAGTGAGGTAGTGCCAGGGAGATCCAGGGTGCTTTGGTAGTGAACAAGGGTAGGAGAGGCCTGGGAGCTTCTTGCTAGCCTAGGGGTACTGCAAACTTCCCGACTTAGAGCCAGGTCTGTCCCCAGGTTGTGGAGATCTTACCTCATCTAGAGGAAGTGACTGAGGTTAGTTCTCAAGTAAGCTGCCACCTCTCCCTCAGCAAGCTCCTCAGGCTTCCAGGAGTGTCCTCTATGGCCATGGGATCCAAGGAATCCACTGGACAGCAGTGGAGAGATCAAGATGCCCTAAATCCAGGACCTCCTCCTGTCATTTCCAGCTGACCCAGAAGTCACAGGCAGCATAGAACCCACTGCTGACTGGGAAACAGGCAGTTTGTTCACTGTTTTTGAAGACACTCTGTTGGGGGGGGGGGCACACCAAGACTGGTATATGAGATAAACCTTTATCTGGCTTATAGGACACCTACTGTCCCATTCATCAGCTTGTTGCCTTCTGCTACTGTTTCACCAAATACAGAATTAAGTATTTGTCTCAGAGAGATATAGTGAGGCTTGCCAGGTTGAAAAATTTAGCAGCCGCCATTTACAGAACAAAAGAACCCACTCCTACTTAATGAACAGCATTATCCGAAGCCACCTACCCAGGAGGTAGACAACATGGGCCTGGGAGCAAGGACAGAAGCTTCCAGAGGTCCCCACCCAGGACCAATGCCAGAGTCCTCCTTAGAGTACAAGGTATGAGGTGTTTTCAGGCAGGAGCACAGATGCCACCTGGTGGAAAAGAGGCTAAAAGACACTGGGTGCCTAGTGGCACAAAGCTGCAATTCCAGCGTTTGGTAAACCAAGGAAGAGGAGAGATTGTTGCAAATTCTATAGTAGGCTGTAGTGTGGGATTCTGCTTAAAAGAAAGCAACAACAATAAAAATGACGAAGGTGTGTGGGGAGAGCAAGATCGCTTTAGGTTATGGCTGCCTTCTCCCTGGAAGTCTCTGTGTGATCTTCTGAAGAATACCATGGGAAGGTGGGAAAGAAAGTTCAAGGACAAAGAGGTCCCAGGATGGTGGAGGGCTTGTGAGGAATCCCCAGGAAGGCAGTCTGCAGAGCACAGCATGCCTAGGTCCTGGGGAGCTGTCTGAGACTGCCTTCCAGAGAGGTCTTGAACTGTACCCAGCACATTCTGTCCTGGCGACAGGATTTTAGGCTTCCTGCCACCCTGGTGGTGCTGAGGGCGCCACTGGTACTTCCTTCTGCCACCTAGCGCTTTTCATTCATATAGCCCCTGCCTCGCCTTCCCAAAGGAACTTTGCCCCTAACTTCTTTTATCAGCTTAAGTCTGGCTGAGGTAGGGCCAGGGAGATCCAGGGGCCTGTGGAGGTGAAGAGGGGAAGGAGATGCCCGGGAGCTTCCGGCTAGCCTAGGGGTACTGCGAACTTCCTCACTTAAAGCCAGGTCTGTCCCCATCCGTCAGCACCCCTCCATTTAGACCCCGGGAACTCACAGGCCAGCAGAGTAGAGCCCAGACAGCTCAGTAGAATCAAAAGGGTCAGATTCTGGGAATAATTGTGCACAGACGTTGGAGCCTTTGCCAGGATGACTTCCTGAGACCCGGCTACCAACAGGTGTGACTGGGGCTGCAGAAAGAATTGGGGAGTCCGCAGTAAAGCCTGGCAGAGGACCCCATGTGAAGATTCCAGAAAGGGCACCTGGGCTGTGATTTCAGGCCTTTCTGTGCTCCAGCCACGCCGGTTCCTAGTTCCCATCTTTTCTTACATCTCTTCGGGGGTGATGGGTGGGGTGGGGGGAGTATCCCTCTGGGGTCCTGTGGCTCTGGTCCTCCCTTCCTGCGGACCGCGGTCCCCTTCATGCTTGGGCACATGGAGGGTGCAATATGAATGGAGAGGTGAGGACACTGTTGTCCTGGGCTCCCACATCTGCGAACCACATCCTGGGACCACATTAGCGGTCCCTTCATCTCACTCACAGGCGGCTGCGCCTTCAGGGACCCTCGGCAACAGAATTAGGAAAGAGAGACAGAATAAAGTAGGTGCCTTCTGCTGGTTCTCTGCAGAAAATTTACCAATGCTCATCCCTGCCCCTTGAGGTTCTCACGCCCACAGCATCATTCCTACTCTTATTCACTAGGTGGCGCTAAATCTTTGCTTTAGCAGTTTCCCCTGCTTCTCTAGATTTCGACATATGTCCAGTTTCCCAGACCTTCCCTCTGAGTTGCCTGGGACCGCCAGCCTGCTCTTCCTCACTTCCCCTTCCTCTTTCTCAAGTTTTTCCTCCATTCCACACTCTTTTGCCCTTCCAGGTCCCTTCCCCATCACCTCTTCAAAGTCTTTGCACCCTCCAATTCCTGTCCCTCTGCTAGCCACTGTCGCCCCTCCCCCAGCCCTCTCTAGTCACCCCCTCTTCCCACCTCCAATTCCTTCCTCCTTCCTTTTACTCTCTCCCTATTGAAGACAAAATTGTCTTGTGGAGAAGGAAATCTGTGCTTTTCTGCTTACCTCCGTGACACTGGAACCTGAGACCTTCAAGAATGTTCTGCAATCAAAAAGCATCTTCCAAGAAAAGCCCCTTCTGGGTCTGGAGAGATGGCTCTGAGGTTAAAAGCACAAGCTGCTCTTACTGAGAGTTCCAGGGGATTCAATGTGGGCTCCTGGCCTCTATTGGCACTGCATACACATGGTGCAGAGGAGCACACAGACATAAACACTTATACACGAGATAAAAATGAATGAACCTTTTGCTTTCTGTCTTAGAAGAGGCTTCTGCATAGGAAAAGTCCAAGTCCTTGGTAGAAAATTTGTGAATCTGCTGTCCTCCCCCAACCCCAATTTTTAAAGAGTGTTTTTGCTGGTGAACTGTATGTTTGTGAAAGTGTGTGTGTGTGTGTGTGTGTGTGTGTGTGTGTGTGTGTGTACTTATAGGATGGAGGTTAACTTTGGATATGGACCCACAGGTTCCATCCACCTTGCTTCAGGACACAGGGTCTTTCACTGGCCTCAGCTCTCTGAACTGGCTATGGTTCTGGCCAGTGAGTCCCAGAAACCCAAGCTCTCCCCATATCTGCGGCACGCTCCTCTTGACCAGCAAGGAAGAACGACCACCACACAAAGATTCTTCTCGGATCACACTTTATTGGAGAGCCTTTAGTTAAGGGAGAGTTGGAAGTGAGGGGAGGGAGCAGTAAAAGCGGCTGCTTTATATAGGGAAAGGAGGCGTGAATCGCTGGCTGAACTTAGCCTGCCGCCACCAGGCACCACAGGATTGGTGGGGGGCCAATATAGCTTGCGCATATGCAAAGCAGAGGCGCGTATTTCATCGAAAGCATTGTCTTAGAAGTAATAAATCTTCAGAATGTAAAGAAGTCAGCGCCATCTTATAATGGCGATTGTCCCGGCTCCCTGCAGTTCCCCTTTTTTTTGTTTTAAATATAAGAGCAAAATGAGGACTTGCTCCTGTTCAGGTCCCCACCTCATGATGTGTGGACTGATCGAGGGAGGCCTAGGGCCAGATAGACACTCCTTCTCTGGTGCAATGGGATCAAGCCCTCGGAGGTGCAAAGGTAGTGCTAAGGCCAAGACAACTCTACTCGCCTTACCTCGTGCAATGGGCAATTCTGTCCCTGAGGGTGCAAAGGCCGAGTAGATCAGTTGCTCTTTAAGGCAGAAAGCCAAATTTGAGGGGAGGAGCCACACTCCAATGCAGCCAATGCTTGAGAAATAATCACCTTGTCCCTTTTGGTTTGGGCTCGCAAGCGACAGACCAGCCATAAGCAAACCGCACATCCTCCCAGGCAGCATGCTAAAAGCATCCCTACCCCCACCCATTCCTTAAACAGGGAAACAGCGGAGGTCATCCAAGATGTCATTCCCTTGGCCAGGCTGAGGTCCACTCGTGTGGAATTGATTGCAATCACAGCGTGCCGGTGGCCTCCAAGGAGAACATCAAACTCCTCAGACCAGTTCCCTGCAAAATGTAAAGACAAGGAGCGAGACAAATTGGCAGCTCTAGTATAAGTTTCATACGGCACACTGGTAATGCACAGCGCATTAAACTTCCATTCACAGCCCAACTGAGCCAGTTGCCAAAGCATATCCAGTTGTTCTTGGACAAGATCGATTCTTTGATTGACAACCATCAATCCTCATTTTATATGTGAGTCCAGAGCAGTTTGTGAATCCAAAGCCTGAGCCACCCTTGCAGACAGATTATTTAGAGTGGCAGCTGTCTGGACTGTGGTGGACATAGCTATGCCAGCAACAGTGGCTGCAGTGGCAGCAGCAGAGATGGCAATTATAACCGCTGCAGTAATGCCAAAATCTCTTTTGAGTCGGAACAGTGTCATGGTGCTAGGTGCCTCTACTGGCATGGGGACCCAACGTGGGACCCTGGCTACCAAGGCTTTGGTGAAGCGTTCCGCATCCCAACATTGAGACAAAAAGCATGTATTATTGGAGCACACTTTGAAAGAAAAATTGCTTAACACAAATAAAAATGGGGGATAAACACACACCGGGGCAGGCAAATAAGTGGTATAACTAAAATGTTCTTTTGCCTCGGTGATACCACCAGTCAAATTTCCCACATTCCAAGAAGTGCCCCAATCCTTGGTGGGTGGCTCCTTCATGGTCGTTACCAGGGAAAATGCTCCTGAGAAAGTACTGAGACCTGCCACTCCTCCTTGTAGGAGGGAACAAGTGGTCAGGTCAGTACAACTACCATTAATTCCACAGAGCATCCATTTGTCATAGGGCTTCATTCGTCTATCTTGGAGGAAAAACCCCTGAGTCCACGGATTACTTGTGTCAGGTGGCCCACGCATGTCAGGTGAGAAAGTGAACTTTTTGTTGCTGTCTGCCCAGGTGACTATAGCTGACTGACAATCAGACCATGGCCAGACCTCATTCTCATAGGAGCCCCAGCAATGCAGGGCAAGCCGCGGCTGGGGTGGCGGTAGTGGTGTTCGTGAAACATTTCCAGGGACCAGGAAGGTTCCATTAAACCACACCGCCCTCTCAGTAAAAGAGGAATTAAGCACTTTGTAGCAGGCTGAAGCGTTTGCTTGGATGCAATCTTCTTTTTCTACTGTCGATGTGTTTGTAAATTTTGTCTCACCTTCTAACCATGCCAGGCCCTGTTTTTTAAGGATCATACATGATCCTTTGGATTCTTCTGATCTTGCAAGCATGAAACACATGGACCCCTCCTCCTGGAAACTTCTATTTTTTTCCCAAGGGGCCACTTGCCTGTCTAGGGGAAGTAATGGGAGGCCTAGTGCCTTTTGGGTCGTGAAAAATCGGGGAAACACAGCTGCATTATAGCGAACTGGCATGGGTTTGGGGAAGGCTGACAAGATCCCCCATCTCTGCTCTGCTTTCCCCTGGGCCCATATCATCAGGAGCAGCAACAGACTCATCTTCCAGCGACTCGGATTCGGCCATGGCAACATCTTTGATGACTCTTGTCAGACGGGTTGGAACCCAATGTGGTGTTTCTTGATTCTGTGGAAAAACACAAACAACTCCCCTGGATCTCGTCACAACCAGATCCAGTCCGTACCATTTGTTATCAATGACATCTTTCCATATAACTGTGTCCTTTGTTTTTGTAGCTTTCTCTGACACATGTCGATCTGCAGCTGACTCCTCAGCATCATTCAAAATTAAGAAATTAAGAGTAAAGAGTGCAAGGAAAAGTCTTTCCCTGGGGGACGCTGTCTCAGCTATTCCCCCCTTTTGTTTTTGAAGCATTTCTTTTAGGCTCTTATTGGCCCTTTCCACAATGCCCTGACCTTGTGGGTTATACGGCAGCCCCGTGGTGTGGGCTACCTGCATCTGGGCGCAAAAGGCACGGAAACCATGAGATGTATATGCTGGTCCATTATCTGTTTTTAGCCTGAGGGGTTTCCCCAGGCTGCCCAGGCCTCCAGGCAGTGTATTTTTACATGCGAAACCTTTTCTCCTGCCAGGGGCATTGCATGAATCACACCAGAGGTGTCCACTGATACATGTAAATACTTTAGCTTTCCAAATTCTGTCAGATGTGTTACATCCATTTGCCACAAGGCATTGGGTCTTAGTCCCCTGGGGTTTACGCCCACATGAGGGGGGTGAAGAAAGGTTACACAGGACTGACAGGCCTTTACAATTTCCCTAGCTGTTTTTCTAGAGATATCAAACTTCTTTCTAAGAGTATTGGCAGGCACATGATACAACCTATGAAAATCTCTTGCCAATTCAATAGAATCTGTTACAACCAGAGCCAGAGCTCGAGTTGCCTGGTCTGCCAAAGCATTAGCTTCAGACATAGGGCCTGGTAGCAAAGTGTGAGCCCGAATATGACCAACATAAAAGGGATATCTTCTCTTTAAAATAAGGTCTTGAATTTGTAATAAAATATTAGAAACAGCACTTGTACTCTTGACAGAGGCTGCAACTTCAAGAGAGGCAACTGCATTTACTACATACTGTGAGTCAGAAAACAAATTAAAGGGTTCATCAAATCTCTTAAACACTTCTAAGACTGTCAGGCATTCTGTAACCTGTGGAACATCTGGTCGGAAAGTCAAAATCACTGGTTCCTGGCCTTGAACCACAAAGGCACCCTGGCCTGTTTTGGAGCCATCAGTGTAAATTGTCAAGGCGTTTGCCAAAGGCTCTTTTAAAGTAACAACAGGAAAATAAACCAAATCCTTTTCTACAATTGCAAGCAAGGGATGTTTAGGATAATGATTATCAATGAGGTTAGGGAACGCACACATCAGGATTGCCCATGCATCCACAGTGGCAGCCAAGGTCTCTACTTGATCCTTGGTATAAGGAATAATCAATTTTTCTGGAATCCTCGCAAAATGCATCAAGCAACATTTTAAACCCAATAGCGCCTGATTTGCAACAAGCTCTGGAAAATATTGAACAGTTCTAGCCCCAACAGAATTACCATGAAGCCACCACAGGGGGCCATCCTGCCATAGGACCCCTGTAGGATAATTCTTAGTTTTCAAAATGCATAATAAAATTGGCATGGTCGGATCATAACGATTTAACTGAGTTCTGGTCATTGCTTCCTCGACCTTTTCGAGGGATTTTAGGGCCAGCGGTGTCAACACCCGAGGAGATGTAACATCAGGATTGCCTTCTAGAATGGAAAATAAGGGCAACAACTCTGACCGGGAACATTTAAATACCCCCTGATCCAATTGATATCGCCCATCAACTGTTGAAAATCATTAAGTGTTTTTAACTGAGCCGTCCGGATAGAGATCTTTTGTGGCCTAATAACAGAGGGAGAGATAATGGCCCCCCAAAATTTTATTACTTGGGATTGTTGAACCTTATCAGGGGCAATGGTAAGTCCCCATTTAATAAGAGCAGAGGTAACCTCCTGGAAAGCTTTATGGAGCACCTCCTGTGAAGAAGCGGTTAACAAAATGTCATCCATGTAATGGACGATCCGGACTAAAGGAAACTTTTGTCTAACAGGCACCAGGGCCGAATCCACAAACAGCTGACATATAGTTGGGCTATTGGCCATGCCCTGTGGGAGGGCTCTCCATTGATAACGGGCATCTGGTTGCTCATGATTAACAGATGGCAAAGTAAAAGCAAACCGCTCTCTATCCTCAGGGCAAAGAGGGATAGAGAAAAAACAATCCTTGATGTCTAGAGTCAGGACAGGCCAGTCTCGAGGCAGCGCAGAAAGCAGCGGAAGTCCCCTCTGGACAGCCCCCATAACTTTCATCTGGGCATTGACTGCCCTTAAATCATGTAACAGCCTCCATTTGCCCGAGGCCTTTCTGATGACAAAAATAGGTGTATTCCAGGGAGACACAGAGGGCTCAATATGGCCCAATTGTAACTGTTCCTTAATTAGTTCTCTGGCAGCTTCCAACTTTTCTTGTGAAAGGGGCCACTGAGGTACCCACACCGCCTTTTGGGTTAGCCAGGGTATGGGCACCGTACCTTCATTGGAAGCTCCTTTTTCAGCAGCCCCTAGGAAAAACCCAGTCCCTTTCGATCTGACTTAGGAACCGACTCAACTGGTTCCTGACGCCCCTGGAGGCATCTTCCAAGTCCCTGAGACGGGACATACCCTTGTCGTTTCATCATACTCTGACTGGCCTCTGAGAAATCATTAGTTAATCTAAGTCTTAATTGTTGTTGTACATCTCGCCCCCATAAATTGATGGGGACATCAAGCACAAATGTTGTACAGTTCCCTTCTGGCCTTCCTCAGTTCTCCAAATCAATTCTTTTGCACTCACACATGGGGTGTTAGCATAGCCAAGACCTTGTAGAGTTTGGGAGGACTTTTGTAGCGGCCACTGTTTTGGCCATGCTTTTATCTGAATAATGCTCCGATCTGCCCCTGTATCCACCAGACCAGGAAAATGTTTTCCTTCAATTTTTAAGAACAGCATGGGCCTCTGGTCTAATTCCATGGATAAGCATGCAAGGTTGACTCCTGTAGAGCCTAAGCCTGCAGCTCCTCTTTCCTTTTGTAGTGAGGGGAAATTTCCGTGTCTTGAGGGCAAAATCAAGAGCTGAGCAATCCTGTCTCCTGGGGCTATGGAGACTACACCATAAGGTGCATGGCAAAGGACCTTTATCATTCCAGTATAATCAGAGTCTATGACCCCAGGAAAGACTATCAACCCTCTCATAGTAGAAGAGGAGCGCCCCAAAACCATTCCTACAGTATCTTTATCTAAAGGCCCTGTCACATCAGTATCCAATATCTGTACTCCCATGGCCTGTGTTAAGACCAATCCAGAGGAGGCACAGAGGTCCAACCCTGCGGAACCTGAGGTTGCCCTTCTGGCCTGAATGACTGTTGTAGGCTGGGAATAGGGGCCGGAGTTTGGAGTGCCCCATAGATTTTCGGGCCCTGGGGTCGAGGGCCCTTCCCCCCGTTTTTTGGCTCCGGGTTTGTACTGGCAGGGGGAATGGGATGTCCATTAATGTCTTTTACTGACCTGCATTCATTAGCCCAATGCTTTCCCTTTTTACATCTAGGACAGGTTCCTGGAATTCTCTGATTCCCTGGAAGGCCTTGTGGGGCAGCCTGAGGGCACTGTCGCTTGAAGTGCCCTTGCTGACTGCATCTGAAGCAGCCCTTTCCTTTTCCGTCCTTAGCTGCCCTAGCGGCAGACAGAACAGCTGCAGCCAGGCCTGCATTGGTCAAAGGACCGCCCACCTCTCTGCAGGCTTTTACCCAGGCTTCCAAGTCTTTGTCCTTGACTGGCGTTATTGCTCTCTGACATTCTTTTGTGCTTTGTTCAAAGATAAGCTGTTGCACAAACGGCATGCAGGCATCAAGATCTCCAAAAACACGCTCCGCTGTCTCGATCATGCGAGCGACAAAATCAGAGAATGGCTCGGTCGCGGCTTGGATAATCTTAGTGAGGCTACCGGCCATCTCGCCTTTATTGGGAATTGCCCGCCAGGCTTTATAATATATATCATTTATTTGCCTGTATACTTCCCAGGGACAATTTGTTTGATCAATGGCCCATTGCCCTTGGCCAAGAAGCATATCTACGGTCCAATCGTGCCGTCCCTCCTGCACGTTTCTCTTGTATTGGGCCTGAGCTTTGTCCATAATTATGGATCTAAAATCAAGAAATTGCCCATGGTTGAGACACGTGCGGGCGAGCTCTAACCAATCGTTAGGAGTTAGTGCGCTAATTGTGAGCCTGCGTAGCAAAGCTATTGTAAAGCGGGCGGCTACTCCATAAGTGCGTACTGCCTCCGCCAAGTCCTTTATCTGTTTGTAGGAGACGGGCTCGAAATATCTCTCAAATGTAACAGTATTTTCAAAAACTGGGAACGCAGTCGCCAAGCGCTTCCAAGTCTCTTTTCTTATAAAATGGCACTTCCCAGCCGCCGGAGAATACAGCGGGGGCGCCGAAGGTGCAATCTCCTTTCTACCTTCAGCCACAAGAGGTCGCTGCCGCCCATAACTTTTTTTCTCAAACCTCGCGGTCGTTTCCTCCAAAACTTTGTTTTGAGGATCTAATTCCTCTTCTAACTCCAAGTCTGATTCCAAGTCTGATTCCCCCTCTGACTCTCTGTGAAGTTTCCTACCGCTGGATTCCTCATCTGTTATTTTTAAGCTTGTAAATTCGTCCAGGGTCTGATAAAGCTGTCTTACCTCCCTGGCTCTCCCCTCTTCCTCCTGCGCAATTTCTTTAAAGGACTCAAACCTGTCCTCTTTAGTATCTTTTTTAGAGCTCTGAGTTTTTTCTTTATCTTTTTTCTTTTTAGGCCTAACTATATCCTCCTTTCTTGTTTCTGACTCTGAAAGGCTATCTTGGTGTTGCATTAATACTCGTCTTCCCTCCTAATAATGTCATGATGACGATCATCCCTGAGACATGATCTAATAAGACGCCAGAGAGGCATTGTCCCTTTGCCTATCCTGTCTTCCTGGTTCGCTTTCTCTAGATCCTTTCCAAGCTTATTCCAGGAAGCCAAATTAAGGTCTCCTGACACCGCGAACCATGGCGCGATCCTATCGATATCGTTAAGGATCTTCTTAATAGTACCTGCGGAGATCTTTAAGTCGCGTTGACGGAGTAATGCCTGCAGGGGTTCATGAAAATTGGCGGCATCCGCGCCAGTCCCCTGTGCGTTGCCCATGGTACACTCTTATCTGCGAGCGAGTTTATCCACGGGTAGAGAAGGCGGCACAAAGGCAGACTTCTCTCTCGAAAAGCCGCGTTATCTACCGCGGACTTACTTTCTCTCGAAAAGCCGAGTTATCTATCGCGGACTTACTTTCGGTTTTAAGCAAAGAACTCCCGCGCTACTTTTCAAGAAAGCACCGACACTCCCTCCCGGGTTCCTCACAATGTAAACAAAGACAGCATGCGAGAATTAGAAGTACCATGCAGGGAAAGACAAAAGCGATCACCCAGAATTCCACCCCAGTAGTCAGCATTCCTGGAGATACCAGCTGATACTTACACGACGTCTCCTCTCCGTGTGTCGAGTTCTGAATCTTCCACACCCCTCGCTCGGTGCCCGAAGTTCCCGGGTTTCGGCACCAATTGCAGTGTGCTCCTCTCGACCAGCAAGGAAGAACGACCACCACACAAAGATTCTTCTCGGATCACACTTTATTGGAGAGCCTTTAGTTAAGGGAGAGCTGGAAGTGAGGGGAGGGAGCAGTAAAAGCGGCTGCTTTATATAGGGAAAGGAGGCGTGAATCGCTGGCTGAACTTAGCCTGCCGCCACCAGGCACCACAGGATTGGTGGGGGGCCAATATAGCTTGCGCATATGCAAAGCAGAGGCGCGTATTTCGTCAAAAGCATTGTCTTAGAAATAATAAATCTTCAGAATGCAAAGAAGTCAGCGCCATCTTATAATGGCGATTGTCCTGGCTCCCTGCACATATCTGTTTCTGAAATGTCCTTGAACTCATTCTGGAGCCATTTCCCAAGAGGTTTTTTCTTTCTTTCTTTCTTTTTTTTTTTTTTTTTAGGAGTTCACTTTGGTGACTTAGAAATCACTTCCACACATTTTGTTCACTGCTGTCACATCAGGCCATGCATCTGACCACCACTGTCACATCCAGCTCTTGGGAGTGAATTTGTGAATCTGCTGGCACTGTTTTTCCCCCTTTGTGGTGTGTTTTTGCAGGTGCGTTGTATATTAGTGATGGTCCTGCTGTGTGTGTTTGGGGTGTGTGTGTGTGTGTGACAGGGCAAGTTAACTTTCAGTGTAGATTCACCAATGCCATCAATATGTGGATCGTTCCACATGAATAACTCAGGTGTCAGTGCTAGCCTGTGTGGGACTGAGCCACAGGTAAATGGCACCTACTGTTGAGTCTGACAGATCTGACAGTGCAGTGCACTCTTTTCACACACTGGTTTGGGAACTTCTTCCAGGGATTTAGAACAGCTTTCTCCCCTAGGTGCTTAGGTTGATCTCCTGGTTGATAGGAATGGCTCTACCATGGAAACACTCTGAGGAAGCAGCCATCTTCTATGTCCTTTGAATTTATGCTGGAGTGCTCACAGTGGTTTTCAAGGAATTGCTTAGGTGCCATGTGGTCTGTGGGTCCAGCTTTAGCTGCTCCTGTGGTTTCTTTCTTACTCACTTTTAAGTGTATGTTATGTAACATTTTTACATGCTAAAGTCCCTCAAATGGTGTCAGCTTAACTGGCTTATGAGTAAATAAAAGTGCATGTAAGTATAGTCTTGATTCCTTTTAATTAATTACATGTAAACCATTGTTAAACATAACTTTAAAATGGATTTTGTACAGGTGTGAATATATAGGAACCTTGCAAACATTACTAAACAATTTAAGTTTGATGTTGCAGTGTTTAGCTGATAGCAGTTTAATCTTAAATACTATGCTCTAGGTGGATCTTCTCTGTAGAGGACAACAGTGGCCAGATGAGGACATCCAGGCTTGTAAGGCATAAAAGAAAAGTCTAAATTATGTCAAGAATTTTATAACAGGAAGTAAAACAGGAAGGACCCACCAACAGTGATAAAGACAGAAAGGTTGCAGGTTTAGAGACAGATTTCTGATAAGGAAGGGAATACCTTCAGATAAGAAGAGATTTCTATGATGAGTTGGGTTTTTTTTTTGTTATTTTTTTAAATAAGTGTGATGGTAGTTTTATGTCAACCAAAATCAAGCTAAAGTCATCTGAGAGGAGGGAGCCTCAATGGAGAAAATGCCTCTGTTCAATCTGGCTGTAGGCAAGCCTGTAAGACATTTTCTAATTAGTGACTGATCAGGGAGGGTCCAGCCCATTGTGGGTAGTGCCATCCTTGGGCTAGTGGTGCAGGTTTATATAAGAAAATGGCTGAGCAAGCCAGTTAGCTCCTGCTTCAGGTTCCTGCCCTGTTGGAGTTCTGTCCTGACTTCCTTTAATGATGAACAATGATGGTGGAAGTGTAAGCCAATAACAAAAAACCAAAAACCAAAATACAAAAAACCCCACCTTTCCTTCTCAAGGTACTTTGGTCATGGTGTCTAATCACGGCTATAATAACCCTAACTAGGATATACATACATACATACATACATACAAATCATATATATATATATATATATATATATATATATATATATATATATTCTGTGTGTGTGAGAGAGAGGAGAAGATAGACAGACAGACAGACACAGAGAGAAAAGGAACCATGGTTTTGCAGTGTACTTTGTCTTCTAGTGTTGGAATGAGAGTGAGGGTTGTTTACCTACAGGTTGTATGGTTCTTAGTGTGTCTGAGGAGGCCCAGGCATGCCCATCTCCAACAAGTGCCCAGGTTCCTTGGCTGCTAAAGTTAAAGAACCTCAATTTGATCATTTAATTTAGAGGCTTCTTAAAACAAAACAAGAGATGTAGACAGGCGCATCTCCATTGAACTTGGAGCTAGGTAGCCTAGGGTACAAGATGCAGTGGCAGAAACAGGAGAGACCTGGCCAGAGCCAAGGTGAAAGTCAAATAATTTTTCAATTCTTGAAAGTTATCCTCTGACTCATACTGTGGCATTCAGATGCCTGCGCGCGCGCGCGCACACACACACACACACACACACACCCCACGAGCACAAATAAAAGAAAAATATATGGATGCTGTGGTGGTTTGAATGAAAATGTTCCCCATAGGCTCATGTGTTTGAATGCATGGTCCCCAGTCAGTGGAACTGTTTGGGAAGGATTAGAAGTTATGGCCTTATTAGAGGAGGTATGGCCTTGTTGGAGGAGGTGTGGCCTTGTTGGAGGAGGTGTGGCTGTGGGAGTCCACAAAGATTTCCTAGTGAGATCTGATCTTGCTTTACACAGCAGGGCTGCATTAGTGGATGGCTTGACTATGTGCATGGCTACCAGGTGTTTGGGATGGTCTGTACTTGGCTGTGCTAGGGGGAGGTCTTTTGCTCCACCCCTTGGCATTCCTTTAAAAGCCCTTTAGAAGAGACAGAAAGGGCTGGTGGGTTTTGATCCAGGCCCTGCCAAGGCTCTCCTGTGTTTCTATCTATTTCTCTCCCTCTATCTTTCTACCTAAATATTTCTCACTTCTCCCTCCTCAAGAGTACCCTGGGGGAAAAAGTGGGAGCAGGTCTCCCTCAAACGGCACCAGAAACAGGGACCAGGGACTTGGTGAAAGATGGATTAGAGGGCCCCGAATAAAGTCAGGGCATGTCCAATTATGGAAACTAAGGTGGGGGTAATCTATTTTGGGGAGTAAAAGGGGCTGGAAGATGCCCTACTGAGGTTGCAGCATAGATTTCTCTCTATAAAGGTTTCTTTCTTTTTCTCTTTCTCTCCACTTCTATCTATGAAAATTAAGGAAGGTAGAATATATAGTGTAAGAAAAAATTGGAGTAAGGTAGAGTAGAAATATTGAAAAGAAAACTTAGAATAAAATAAGCAACAAGACAGAGGAACTGTGTCCTTAATTTTCTAACTATGGGGCTATGAATGCAAACTGGAAAAAATCAGAGAAAAATGGGCAGAAAGAAAGATTCCTATGGAAGCTTTTGGCCTGTGAGCAGTCCTAAGTGGCAGAGGAAAGAATTTTCCCTGAGGTGAACTTAGGAGAGACAAAACCCACAGCCCTGCCAGCAGTGCCTGAGAAAACTTGTACAACAATGTTGAAATAGAATCCGTGTCCTCTTGGCCATGAAGCCAAAGTTAAGAGAACAAAAGTTTTGGGGAAACTTGCCGGTCTTTCTCCCTCAAAAACTGAAAGCTTTCTTGGGGAAAACGTATTTTCTCTCTAAAAATACTATAAAGATTTTTCAGATCTTTGCTTTTCAGACATTTCTCTTTCTGTAATGGCAAAAAATAGATTCACCCAGAAATCTATGGGAAGTCACCTGTGATTTGCTCTAAGGAAAAAAAAAAGACCTCTTGAAACAAGACAAATCCTCTCTGCTAAGCCCTATCTCCCCAGGCTAGTATTGGAAAATGGCCAGAGTTCCCTATGGCAAGGGCCTGGCAAGAGAGTGCAGGCAGAAAACAGAGCAGGGACAGATTCCTCCCTGAAAAAAGGTGCAGGACCTGGGGAAAACAGTATAAAATATCAGGGTCTAAGTTCCAAGCAGTAGCTGGAATGGCACCATGAGAAAAGCTGAGGCAGAATTGGGGATAGAAGCCCCTACCTCCAGAAGCAGTTAGCAGAGGAATAGCGCCATGGTCCAGAACACCAGAGGCTCTGCATTTGGGGGGAAGGACAAAGCAGGGACAAGACAAAAATCTATGGGGGGGGGGCAGATCTCTCTGAAAGGGCTGTGAAAAGGCTTTAAGTACTTTCATTTTCTTTCCTGACCCGCCAAGGTGGAGGAGGAAGCAAACCCTGAGGGGTTTTGCTTCTGGTTTCAAAATGTCTGTCTGAAGTGCACACAGACAGGCCTTATTTTAGGAACAGTGTCAGGAAAGAAATACACTTACTTATGCCAGCTCAGGGAGAACAGAAATCTCCTGATCACCCATGGTGAAAAGCAAAAGCATTACTGGAAAGCCTCCTGTGCTGAAAGCAGAAACTTGACTTTAGCCCTGTAAAGGGAAATGATGTGGCATACTGGAAAGGCATTGGTGAAGTTTCTTTTCCAAGCACTGCTAGAAAGCTTAGCTTTACTTCCCCAGAACTAAGAACAGATAAACAGCTTGCCTCTCAGGAGATACTTAAAAACGCTAATACTGTTTATCAACAAATTATTTAAAAACCCTTTAGAAAACAAGGGAAAATTATTCTTACACTGAGAGATGGCTTCAGGTGTGAAAAAAAGCTTACAGGTTTGATTTGTGCCTAAAATACAAGAGAGAAACAGTGACATCATTAAAAAATGCTCATGGTAAACTTAAAAAAGCAGCTTTAAAAAATTTTAAAGGCAGAAAATTTATACCCTCAGGAGCTTGCTGGCTATCTGAAAGTTTGGTGAGAAGTGTGGTACAGAGGAATGTCAGCTCCAATGAAATGCTGAAAAGAAGTGGAGCTCAGAGTCACAGCTTTTGCCTGACCAGCAGCAAATTAATGCAGGTTCCTTTAAGAGAAAGATAGTATCTAATATTGGCACAATGAGATTTTTTTAAGACTTCTACAGCAGCCTGATAAGGTAATTTCACCCTCACCCAGAGGAGACACTTCTGCTGTAAATGAGTGAAGTCAGAGGTGTTTGTCTGAATTGTGGCACAGGGGAGCTGCAATGAGTTGGGTAAAGGGACAGCCCCTAGTTTGCTGAGCTGAGCGCATCTCTGCCAGTTCTGGAAAGGGTGAGAGAGCTCAGTGGGAAAGGTGACTTTGGGGGATTTGCATTGTCCCATGAGTGTTACAGTCCCTTAGTAACAAAGTGTTGCACCTCCATAGCAACTCCACTCCCTAAATCCCAGGGTTGAGGGAGTCATTGATGAGTTAGGCTTTTGTTTCCAGCTGTCAGAACTTTCAGAATGATATCAAAGCTAACTATAAACTTTGAACTTTACTATAAACTCTGAACTTTGGAAATGGTTTGTGTACTTCTTGTCTTGTTAATAGTTTAGCTAAGAAATCTCTTCTAAATGCTTGCTAGTGTAAGTTAGTTCTGTTGAGAGATTCTTTCTAGAAACATGTGTTTCACTTTTTCTTGCTCATCTTTAATCATTAGTCATCATTAATAAATTATGATAGAACAGAATTATCATTTCCCCTCAAGTTTTTACATCATTAATAATAAATAAACAGAATTATCATTTCCATTCACCAACCCTATAACCCAATTTTTAAGAATCTAGAGGCAAATGATAGCATGTTCTCAGGCTAGTAGCTTTTGTGGCTACACGGACACTAAACCAAAACAAAATCTTCAAGTCAGTCTCAAGCAGGGTATTATTAACTCTTCAAGGTCAAAGTGCTCAAGAAAAAAATCCTCAAGCAAATCTGCTGCAGTTATTATTTAAATTCTGGCATAATACAATGTCTATATTTTATATCCTTATAGAATTTATTTATACATCTAATCCTGCCATTCTGTTGTTCCTTGGTCATATGAAATCACAGTGACTCCATTTGTGCTAACTTTTCTAAGAAAGGGAGGTCCTGACACCTCATCCTTTTATCATCTTTTCACTCCATTCTATGCTCATTAATGTAAGTCTCTATGTAGGGCACAGGTAACTTCAGCTAATCTAACTTTGTTGCTGTATATGCCATGTAATTGCCTGAGTGTATAGTGGGAAGAGGCAACTCAACTGTGATCAACTCCTCTAGCTCACCAAATCTTGTTGACCTGTTTCCTTTTTTTTCCCCTTATACTATCTTGTTCCCAAGTAAGTACAGGAACAGATGTTTTCAAATGTCTCATAGCCTCATAAAAGACCTCTGGATTCTTTATGTGTATCACAAAGTGTAAAAAAAAGCCTTCAAGTAGATAAGGATATTTCCCTAAAAGCAGGAGGGGTAGTATGTTTGGGACTTTCCTGGGAAAGCTTAGAAATAATAATCCTGGGAGATGGCATAAATAGTTCATAAGACATTTTTCATCAATCCAACATCCACAAATTGTACAAATATTAAAATCTCTCAAGTATGCAATAGGTGGAGGTAAAAACTAAAGGTAGCATGGCAGCCATCATGAGACTCAGGTTTGCTGGATCCTTGTCAAGCAGCTGTGCTGGCTTTATGACTTTTACCACTTCCATCAAATATGTCTATGCAATGCTCTGTGTTTCATCCCCATCACCCACAGAGAAAATATTGAGATCTAGGTTGAACACTAATAATAATAATCTATATTTATAATTAATAATCAATAAGCTATATTTATAATTAATTAGAAATCAATCATCTATATTGATGATAAACTGAGAACTAGTCTAAACACCTTGTATGTGTAGTTGTATATGATCCCAGAACACCTTTGATCCATGGACAGGCAGAGGAGAAACAAATATCTACTTATAGTTAGCATGACAAGATATGGTTAAGCATGTCTAAATATTATGAATCTGAATATCATAACAGAATAGCCTTTTCTAGAACATTAATTTTATGTATTAATCTTTGATCAATATCCTTATGAGTGACTAATGGCAATGAAATATTTTTAGATAGAGATTATGTGAATTAGTGGTATGCATCTATTGGACCAACACTGTGGCTGAAGGTGACCTATAACTCAAACATGTAATCAAAGCAATTAATAAACCATTTTGTCTATGAGAGGGCAGTACCAATATGTCTCAATGCATACATAGCAAGATTTACATACCAGAACAATTGTCAGAAGTACATATGGAGATTGTTGGATAAAATATACATATAAGCATCATGGGCAGAATTTATTTAATTAGTAATACAATGTTTCTTAAGGGCAATCCAGTCATTGGGCTGGAGAATTCAGTATAGAAAAAGGGGTGAGTGGCAAGGGGTGTTGAAATCGCTCATGGTTATTTCATGTTGACATGGGGGTGAAGCTGTTTTGAGTCCATGGGCTGTAACACAGCAGAAGTCCAGGAAGAGCAAACTGTTTCATATGTTATCCAAGCTCCATGAGAAATCTGTGCCAGGAGACAGCTGGGAGAGTGCAGCAGGGCCTCCTGGAGTGTGAGCTGGAAGGCAGAAGACATGGCAGAGTAGGCTGTGGCAAGACAGTGGCCAAGAAGATGACAGGGCAGTAACTTTTTAAATGATTAGAAATCTTCTGGAACAAGTGTTTTTAATGGTAGAACATGAAGTTAAGGAATTTTAAAGAGGAAACTTTTCTCTTAGGAGTACATTTGGAATTTTCAGGTATATGGATTTGTCAGATGAGAGAGGGGAATTCCATATCCAGGAAGAGAGGAAGAGGTACCCCACGAAGGAGATAGGTTGAGAGGGAAACAAACTGTAGATTGATAGTACTTTTCTTAAGTCTGTCTTGACCTGTATTGGTGGATTTAGATTTCCTGAAGCTTATAAGAACCTTCTTAAAAAGACAAAAATTCCCGGTATGTTAGCATTATTATTATTTGTGGTTATCACAATAGTGGTGGTATTTTGTTAGAGCCAGATTAGTAGTTTATCAGGACTTTATTAATTAATGTAAAAAATAAGACCCTTTGGAGTCTCAAAGTAACAGCAGGATACCAAGAGAAAGAAATCTGAAATGTGTTTCATCCTTTACACACCTCAAATTATTTTCTTTTATCACCATTTAGGCCTTTTCATCCTTAGACCTTTATAACTTGCATTTACACATCTCAATAACTTGCAATTTACATGATCTAAGGTTTTCTTAGATCCCCAAACATTCTTCATATCTAAGCCTTCACATCATCACATCCCAAGCTTTCATATTCCCATACCTTAAGCTTTTACAGCTCAGACTTCACATAAACTTTACCCATATATCTCTTACACCAACCTTCATGACTTAATTAATCTTTCAGATTTTTAGACCTTAACATGTATTGTCATAACTTTACACCTGACTGAGAGTTGCATACCTTGTATCCTTGACCTACATATTACCACTTAAGCTTTTACATCTTAGACCTTATTCTCAGACCCATACATCACTTACTCAAACCTTCACAACTTAAACTTTCATCCTCACATCTCAAGCCTTCATATCCTTACAAAAACTTTACATCTTAAAACATCTTACTTCTATTTAATTCATCATGTGACACAGGTGATTGATTATTGAGAGCAGTCATTGTAGAATGAGTTCCTTTAAATGAAGGAGTAGTAAAAAGTTACTTTGAAACCTATTTGATGAGCTATCCTCTACCTGAAATCAGGTGCCAGATATCTCAGTCTTTGGGAGAGCCTGCTCCAAGACTGTACCCAGAGTACACAAAAAATCCAAGATCTCAGCAAAAATTAAACTTTTTCTATCTGAGGTAATAGGAAGGAAACACATGCTTTCTGATGGTAGCTTTATCTATTATTCCATCTTGAAAAATTCTTGCATTGACAAATCACTCTCTGAAAATCTCTCTGTCTCCATACAGCTACATCTCTTTACACAACTACATATTTCTCTCCAAATAGCTACATATCTCTTCTACACAGCCACATTTCTCATCTACACAGCTCTCCCTTAAGGAAAAAAAAAACTCTGGGCAAATATATGAGTTACATTTTGAATGTCAGAGTCATTCTGAAAACACATGAGAAAACCACACAGTTTCTCTTAGGCCAGGGATGTCATGCTGACTGGGCATGGTGAGTAACCATGGCAACTCTCAGCTATCAGCCAAGCTCTTTTGATGTGCAGTCTGTAAAGCAAACACATAGCTGTGAGTGATCAGCATTTCCCAACAGAGAGTGACATTGAAATTCAGGACCTAAACAATAAACAGTTGGCTGAATCTTGAGTGGTTAGGAGTTCATGCAGAGAGTCAATTGCTGCAGGGAGTCGTGTCTACTAATGTTGTTTTGTGCCTGACCTTGGTTCAACAGACAGCTGGGAACTTGTCCTTGTGCATCTGGTCCTTGTCCCATTTGCAGGGGCAACTAGTCTATTTTAAATTTGTTTTGAGGTCCAAAATTAGTTAATAATGTAAAAAGCTGTTTTTGTAGCTAAGAATATTGTTATTTTCCAATGTCAGCCTGAGCTATGAAAAATATTCTAGTATTATTTCTATACATCAAAATTATACAGCTGAAGAAGAAATCATCTTCCTGAAAATCCACAGATAGATGTGCTCAGCAAGTATAAAACACATTAACAATGGGTTGTGTAAAAAACTCCATAGCTGTTATTTTTAGTGAGGAATTGTGGCAGCACATGGAAAAATGACAGACAGAAAGAAACAGATTCATAGTCAGTGACCTCATGGTCTTTGCCAAGTGGGACTCCCCATCAGAGAGTTATTCATCTGCTTGGTTGACTAGTTGAATATTAGTTGTCATCTGCTGTATATTTTATGGCCTCTGAAAGTTCACAAAACAGTAAGAACTAGTATTACAGAAGACAAAAAGTAAGGTTAATACATTCAGAGACTTTCCCTTAACCATAAACTTACATGAATTAAGGCTTTATTTTCCTTTTGGCAGGTAATGCTGTCTATGTGCTGAGTTTTACAGTGTGAAAGGTGCTTCCATCATGGAGAGAGTTGTGCTAAGGTCTGGAGTCCTGTTACAGTTACCAGTGATTTCTATTAAACAACTAGCCCTCAATTTCTGTTTCCTATGATTATTTGGTACATGTTTTCTTTTTAATGATACCTGAGATGTTTGATTGTTGCCAGTCTACTTAATGTCACTAAATTTTATAATTTGAGTGAAATAGTCAATTTTAAAGTTCTCATACTTTAATAGCACACTGTTAAAGCTTAAAATCCAAGGATCAGGCAGTCATGGTGGCACACACTTTTAAGCTTCATTCTGAGGATGTAGAGGCAGGTGAATTTCTGTGAGCTCCATGCCAGCCTGGTCTACACAGTGAGGCCCTGCTTCAAAAGAAAATTTTTTTCAATAGTGAAATATACATTTTATACTTTCCATATTTCAGGGTACATATTTAATTTTTAATTTGTTGTCACTATGTGTAGGTGTGTATGCTAGTGCACTTGAGCAAAAGTGCTCAGGTGGAGGTCAGAGAAAAATTGTGAGAGTTCATTTTTCTTCCATCATAGGGTCTGGATATGCAAAAGATGCTTCTTTGAGCCCCGTGGAGAGCAGCACTGATCCAGAACCTGCATCAGGAGGGTGTGGATTCAGTAGCACCAGCTTTCCAGGATCTTCCAGCTTTCACTGCCAGATTGTCACTGCAGGGGCAGCCAGCCTGTCAGACCGAGCAACTTCCAGGTCCTCTGCCTCTAATGTGCATGTGGCCATTTTTGGACTATCTAGTGCATGTCACAGAAATTAACTATAATAATATTAATACCACCTTTCTTTTATGAAATAGTCCATTTCTATCATATATAGTCACAAATAAATAATAGACACATTCCTTATTTTGTTCTACAGAAGGCTGCCTAGTACAGGCATGGTTATAATAGATATCTATTACAAAATTAATGTTCTTATTAGAATTTAACTCCCAGTTGAATACCCTTGAGAAAGGTTGGGCCTTCCTAATCTGTGTCACACTGACCTCTATACTGATAAGTTATATACACAGGAGTAATAACTTCACACTCCTACCAAGGAGATTTGGTTATCCTATTTCCTATGCTAGGGATGGGTACATACCCATGTTCTTTCCAGACCTCAAGAACAAGTAGTTCCATGTTTAGGGCAAATCCCACTAGGGAACATCAAGGAAACAGTACAAGGTGATAAGAAAGACCCAAGTGAGCAGCACAGAGTGAAAGATCATGAAATACTGTGTCAGCAGCACCATGATTCATCCGGTTGAGGCCGATGAGAGGGAGAGTGGCTGCACCAGATGAATTCTCATGACCTTCTCTGCAGCATCTTCAACCTGCAGCAAGGGAACAGGTCTATTGAAGGGATTGAGGACAGCCTGGGTCACTTCTCCTGGGTGCCCAGTACCAGTCATCTCCATCCCACAGCCATCCTCACTGAGGGTCATCCAGTTTCCTCTTTCATCACTCCTGGGCTCTGCATCCCTGGAGCCTCTACTGTCTTCCTCCCTTCTTTCCCATGTCCCAGAGTCAGCCCCAGGCCCTCCTGTAGACCTGAAGTTTAGAATAAAGAGGTAATGGCTGGCTCAGCTTCATGACCCAGAGTCTGATGGGAGGGGCTGGAGGAGGAAGGAGGACCTCTGTCTGGAAAGGGCCCTGGGTTCTGGTTTTCCAGGCCTTGAGTGGAGTTCCAAACATTATTTCCCTTTAACTCTGAGATTCTCAAAATCTGAGAGTGGTACAACAGCTGTGGGTGTGACTGTCCCTGCCCTACATTGTCCATCTGGGCAGCCCAGAGGGGAGCAGCAGACTCCAGCAGCAGCTCAGTCCCACAGCCTCCAGTGTGGACACTGCTCCAGGGGTTCTGGAGGCTGCTGCTGCTGCTTGATTCATTTCTATGTTATGTGTATGAGTGTGAGCCTGCAAGTGCATAAGTGTACTGGGTGAACACCTGGTGTCTGTGAAGAAGAAGGGACTGGATCCCCTGAGCCTGGAGCTATATGGTTCTGAGCTGCCATGTGGGCTCATTGAATGGGCTACAAGTCTGATGTAGGAGCAGCAAATGGTCTTTCCATGTTCCATCTATTCATTTATATCTTCTTTATCATTGTATGTGGGAAGGAATCTTCTTCCCTATACACACACTAAGTGGAACTACCTTGTTCTTTTGTGTTCCTGCTGTCTTCACATCTGTATCATGGGATCCTCCTGATTAGGTACCTGCTCTGTTCCCTCCTCATTTCCCACTGGTCTGTGACATGATTCCTGTCCTGTCAAGTCTGAGGATCCACAAGCTATTGCCAGCAGGTGACATGAACCCCAGATCTGACTAATTTCTCAATTAGATGCTATAGATGAGTAACAAGAACAGGACTCTAGGAATACACTCTCGCTTTCTCACTCCTCATCCATTTGTCCCTCACCCCACTCCCAACACTGCCCTCAGTACCTGTATTGCCAAGTATTCTCCTCAGAGAAGAAGCAGTGGCAAGCAGGTGAGGATTATCAGCAGGACAGAGATGTTGGGCTTGCTGGCTGTGGATAAAGACTGGTCCACATCTGGAATAGTAGCTTGTAAAGCTGAAGTGGAAACACAAGTTGAGTCTTTGACCAGACCTCAAATTTGAGGAAATCTCACCTTAGCTTCTGGGTGCCCAGGTGATTCAGCAACACACAGAGTTCCACCCCTTTCCCTTGTTGCTATGCAACAAATGTTTAGGTGGGTCCTGAGTAGGAAGGGAGAGAGGGCATGTCCCCTGACCTCAAAAGATTCATGCAGCTATTGAAGGGAAGCAGGGTAATGATGGGACCTCATCCTTCCTGCTGGCAGGAGAGGAGGCCTGAGGATGACCTGTGAGGATGGTGTCAGGGAATAAGAAAGATCAGGTGAGATGAAAAGCAGCAGTGAGTCTAGAATGAGGAAAAGGCCAGGAAATAAAAGTTTGCTCAGTCTGTGAGAACAATGTAAACACAATTAATGAGATAGGAGAGGGTGAGGAATGAAATGATGGATGGAAAAAATAACCATCATCCCAAGAACTCATGGTGATGAGATTATTGCACACACACACTTATCTTCAGAGAGCTTCCTCCCCTTCTTCCCAGTTACCTGTAGGCTCCAGCTTTTCTTCCCAGTGTGACTTGATCTCCTCAAGCCAGGACCTGCAGTCCCCCAATGAGGTCATTTTTAAGAAGGCAGCTACATCCCTGTTTTTCTCCCACATCTCTTTCATCCATCTGGATCCAGGATCAACTTCAATCCATTTTCCAGTCATTGAGTCAATGTGAAACATTTTGTGTCCATTGAGGTCAAAGTCCCAGGATCCATTGAAATGTCCATCTACTTCATGCCAACAACACATCGTAACCTGCAGAGTGAGGGGCTCTATGCCCATTGGAAGGATTTCAGCCTCTGACCTTGATGAATCCTGTCTGCCTACCCACCTCCCTTCCCATCCTCTGACCTTGCTCTTCCCTCCACATTTTAGCCTTGCTGCTTAGCCTCTTAGGTGGGACTACTAGTGATTTATATTTTTCCTCTATGAAAACAATGAATGTCCCTAACCTGTCACAAATCCTTTTCTTTCATTCATGGGGACATCTGATTGGTTTTTTCCCCTTACTTTGTAGCTACAGGGATTGAACTTAGGTACTCATGCATGCCAGGCAAGCACTCTGCCACTGAGCTGCACATCCCTAGCACTAGGGGGCATTTGAAACTTACCTCTGATTGTATTGTTCTCCTGCTTCATGTGCATCATTTGTGCTTTGAACAGGTCAACTCCATCTTTCAGAGTGTCAACCTGTTTTTTACAGATCCTTGTGGCATTCAATCTGTTCCCCAGGACACCACTGGCATGGCATTTGTTGGTACTTTTGTAGGAAAGAAAAGTCTCTGTGTTCAGTTGGCCTTGGACTTGGTACCACCACGGTCCAGACTCTGACTTGCCCACAGTGAAGCTGTAGCAAAGAGAAGCAGCGTCTGTGAAGGAAACATGCAGTGAGGTCAGGGATGCGGAGCGGGGCTCAGAGACAGTCTCTGTCTGTGGAACAAGAGAGTCCTCTGGAAGGGTAACTTTAAAAAGAGAAATAGAAAAATGAAGAAAGAAAGAAGAAAGGAACAAATGAACATATGAATGAATGAGTGAATGGAGAAAGAAAGGAAGGAAGAAAGAAAGAGAGAGTGAAAATTAAGACTTGACCATCTTTGCTGATTAGCTCCAACTGTCAGTTTGATACAGCCTAGAGTCACCTAAGAAGGGAGTGTCCATTCATGGACTATTTTGACTTTTAATGATATAGGAATGCCCAGCCCCTGTGGGCATTACCATTCCCTGGGTAGGTGGTCTCTGGCTGCATAAGGAATCCAAGCCCTAAACCCAGGACCTCCTCCTGTCATTTCTAGCTGACCCAGAAGTCATAGGCAGCACAGAACCCAGTGCTGACTAGGAAACTTGCAGCTTTGGCAATACATCTGAAGACACTCTGGGGGATGGGCACCAATACTTGCACATGGGATATATCCTAAACTGAGTCAGAAGAATGATAGGGGGCAAATCTGCTGTCTTCTTCATCAGCTTGTTGCGTTCTGAGTCTGTCACACTGAATGCAGGATTGAATATTTGATGCAGGACAGATGTAGTGAGGCTCACCAGGTGGAAGATATTTACTTCCTGCCACTTAAAAAAAAAGCCAAACCATTCCTGCCTAAACAAACACTGTTATCAGATGCCATCACCCCAGGAAGTAGACTGCATGGGCCTGGGAGGCAAGGGTAGAACCCTCCCCTGATTAGCTGAGGTGCTAATCCACAGATTGTCACCTGATGGAAAAAGGGCTAGAAGGGCAGGGCAGGGACTTGAGCAGGCTGGTGGTTGATGAGTCTCATGGGAATTGAAGCTGAGCTTGGTGGTACAAATCTCTAATCCCAGAACTTGACAGACCCAGGGAGAGAAGGGATTGCTGCAAAGTCTATAGTGTGGGCCATGGTGTGAAATCCAGCCTTAAAATAAAGCAACAGCAAGAATAAAGGGGTGGGTGAGGAGTTAGAAAGTGGGTGGTTGGGACTGCCTTGTCCCTGGAAGCATCTGTTGTGATTTGCTGGAAAAATACCATGGGACCATGGGAAAGAAAGTTCGAAGGCAAAGAGGTTCAGGAATGGTGGAGGGCTTGTGCGGAATGCCCTGGGAAGAGTCTTTAGAACATACACTGCCAAAGGAGCTGACTTAAGAGACTCTTGGCAGGTTCTCACACTGTGCCCATCACATCTGGGCCTCCTGACTCTGTTTAGGCTTCCTGTGGACACCCGTATGGCTGAATGCTGACGGTGTCACCCAGATTCCCCTCTGCCATCTTGGCCTCCCTTACTTGTTCTCCGGCCAGGTAACTTTCTTGATAGTTTCCTTGGCTGGAAAAGCTAACACGATGAGGGACCATGTACTGTGCTGGGCTTTCTTGGGTCCAGGAACTTCCTGGAGGAGGACTGCTACCCCGTGATTCAATAGCCTGGTGTGCTCCCCTCATCCCTCATCGTTAGACCATGGCAACTCACCAGTCACGGTGGACCACAGACAGATCAGTAGAACCAAGAAGGACAGAGCCTTGGTGAAAAGACAGTGCTTGGTGGCTGTGTTCTTTGCCATACCCTGAGCAACAGGTTTAGTAACTGGACCTGTGGAAAGAAGCAGTGAGGCCTCAGTGCCGCCCTTCAGAGGACCTTGTGCAAAGATTCACAGAAGTGCCAGCTACAGGGCTATAAATTCTCAGTGGGGGCTCTGCTGGTGGTTGGTCCTGATAGACTGCTGTGGTCTCTCCTTCTATAATCTAAGTAAATTTTTGTCCAGTCCCCAGGCTCCCAGACCTCCTGGTCCCTCTCAGGCATTCAACCGTCCCGGGGGCAGATGAAGATGAAGCAATCTACAAAAGCAAATTCCTTCCCTACAGTCAGGCTTATGTTGTCCTAATATCAGAATGGGATGGGTGAAACCTAAGACCAGTCACCCCTAAAGCGGCTTCAGTGATGATTCATGAAATTGGCTCAGCTCAATTTTATTGTAACCAGTGCTATACCAGGACTTCTAGAGTCTAACCCAGATCATTTTACTTTAAGCACAATTTTGAAAAAAAGTATTTAGATAACAATTAATTCAGTCCCAAGTGCACAACAATTTAAGAGATTTTTTTAAAAAGACATGTTTACATTGAGATTCATTATAAAGTACATCTGGCTTCTTTCACAAGAATAGATACTATTGACTCAGACATAGTGCCCAAGATTTGGGGTCTAGGGAGTTTGACTGAGGTAACCATACTGCCTGTGGGTGTTGGGATTATCCTGGCCCTAAGGTAGCATAAAATTCACTTAGGCTGCTGTAAAGCACAGATGACATCACTCATAAGAGTGGGTTTATGGTCTAAAGGTGATGTTCAAGATTTAGGGAAAAGGTCTTGGATAAGTAAAAACATGAATTCTGAGAGATATGGGCAGAGCCTCTTTCATGAGACAGCAAAGGATCACCAGGGTATAAAAATGACATCACTCCTAGTGTTCCAGGAAGAACAGCTATGCACCTCATCCCACTAAAGATGTAAGCTGTGTGTTTAACTTTCCTGGCTTCTCCAGTGCTTATCTGTGCGTTCAAGGCTTTTTGCTCTCTATGAACTTTGAGACACAGCTAGGAGTTTTTGTCCTGAGTCTTTGTCACATGCTTCCTTTAGCTGCTGCTACACTAACAGTCTCCCTCTCAACCATGGTACCCTCAATTCTGGGTCCTCTGTAGTGGGAAGCCATTCCAGCTTTGGTCTGGAAGTTCCAACCCCCATTGAGGCTTCGGTAACTATCATGCCTACAAGTTGGGGCCGAGGGAGGGCCCTGAAGACCCAAGATCTGGATGCGCCAAGCTCTTTTGCTGCTGGGAACCTGGATGCTAGAGGTGGATTGACAGAGCTCTCAAGAGAACACTGCCGGACTACACTGCATCTTTCCCAGAACCCTCAACCTACCTATCCCTTCATTTGTAAGTTATGCCATTAAATAAATCTCCTTTTAACTACGTGGAGTGGCCTTAATAATTTCACCAATATCTATCTGGCACTCACATGGGGCAAATTCCAAAGGCCTGGGTTCCTTCCACCCTCAGCCTCCTCCCTGGCTGGCGGGTAGCTAAACCTGCCTGCAAAGTTCCATATAACCAGGGAAAACCTACATGGTTCCATTCCCGAAAAAGGGAGTAGCTAGTCCGGTCTCAGTTCCCTAGCTTAGCCCCGAGACCAGCAAAAAAACGCTGCTAGTGAGGCATTCCCCTGCTCTCTGAGTGCTGGCTCCAGCTCCCCGCCATCTGGATTCCTGCCTGCAGCTGCAGTCAGCCAAGGTCGCCAGCAGGCCCTGCTTTGGAGCTGTACCATCGTCACCTGCTGACTGAAACATGCTACTACACTCCCCAAAACCATGAAAGGAAATCGAGGCAAACAAGCATATTGTTTCAAGTAAAAGTACTTGATAATTTTACACCTTAAAATTGACTAACAAATTTTGAGTAATTCTTGTAATATGGCTGACAACATTACCTCACAAGAATTTAAAAACCTTTTTGCCTGTATGATGAATGACATCTTCCTGGAAATATACACCCTTCCTAAGGCATATCTGGCCTGTACCATTTTGGCATTCATTGTAATAGTTCACACAGTGTTCAAACACTGGTTTAATAACAAGAACAAAGATGAGTCATTATTGGCACTGATACAGGCTTTAAAAGATAGCAATGAAGGCTTACAGAAAAAGATTCTTTCTTTGGAATCTGCTAATCAGGATTTACAAAACAGGCTTGTACCCAAAATTGATTTTATTGATAATAAATATGAATATTTAATTGATAGAACACTAACTCTCCAAAGTGAATCCCAGCTAGCTTAGTCGGTAGAACATGAGACTGTTAATCTCAGGGTCATGGGTTCATGCCCCATGTTGGGCGCCAGATATTGGTAAAATAATTAAGGCCACTCCATGTAGTTAAAAGGAGATTTATTTAATAGTGTAACTTACAAATGAAGGGATAGGTAGATTGAGGGTTCTGGGAAAGATACAGCATAGTCTGGCGGTGTTCTCTGGAGAGCTCTGTCAGTCTACGGTCTACCTCTAGCGTCCGGTTCCCAGCAGCAAGAGAGCTCGGCACATCTCTATCTTGGGTCTTCAGGGCCCTCCCTTGGCCCTGCCTTGTAGGCATGATAGTTACCGAAGCCTCAATGGGGGTTGGAACTTCCAGGCCAAAGCTGGAATGGCTACCCACTACAGTCCTCTCTGATATTCACCTGGCCCTTCTGTGTTTCCCACCACCTTCCTTCTTCTTACATCTCAATTCCAGGCCCATTTGCTCCTGCAGGTCCTTTCCCCACCACCCTGTCCTCCCCACTCATGTTCCTTGTTGTCCTAATACTTGGCCCAGTGGCCCAGCACTCCCCATCCCCATCCCTCCCTGGTCATTCTCCCTTCCCCCATCTCCATCTCCTTCCTTTACTGTCTCCTACTGAAGACAATTACTATCTTGTGGGGGAAGGCTGTGCTTTTCTCCTTAACTCTGTGACACTGGAAACTAAGACCTTTAGGAAAGTTCTGCAATCTCAAAATTATTCCAGTTAAAGGCAGATTCTGGGGTCTAGAGAGATGACTCAGAGGTTAAGCACTAACTGTTCTTCCATGTTAGAAGTCCATCCCCTTTTCTGCAGTGTTCCCTGAGCCTTAGGTGTGGGAGTGTTTTGAAGATGCGTCCCTTGGAATCATGCTCCACAACTCTGCATACTGATTGGTTATAGTTTTCAGTTGTGGTCTCTATCCTTTGCAAAGAGAAATTTCCTTGATGGGGGTGAAGAATATATTTACCTGTGTGTTTAAGGACAAGTGCTTATAGATTTTTATTCAAGATTATGCTGGTTTAGTAAACTAGTGGCTGTAGATTTTCCTCCAATAACCATGACTTCAGTACCGATTTGTTAGCTAGGTTTCCAGTACCAGGCATGAGATTCCTCTTGCTGAGCAGGTCTTAAGTTCAATGAGAGAGCTGCTGTTTAGCACCAAGGTAGCCACTACTGCACCTATAAGGGTTATTGTGACACATCACTCATTGATGTGGTTCATAGGCATCAACAGCTAGATGAGACTGTTGCATGCTTCCCTCCTTTGGAAGCTTGCATGGCACCCAAGGAACCATAAAAGCTAGACTCTCAGGGAGGTGACTTTAGGTCAGTTCCAGCTCAGGGGACTCTGGGCCCTTTTTCTAAAGTGCATGGTGTCTTCCTTTCACCTCTGTTTGGTATACAAGGGCAACAACAATAGGCTGTATGTTTAGACAACCTGTTGGAGAGCCCTGACTCACAACTCAAAAGAGAGCTTCTTTTTTCTGTTACTGGAGTTTTGTTAGGTAGTCTCTTAGAGAGAGTGCCATCAGCCCAAATGAAAAAGTTCATTAAAGCTATATGTGCATAGTAATACACTGAATTATATTTGTTATATACTTTAGGTAAATAGTTAATAGTATGACTCCTTGTGGCTTTTACTCCCATCATATTGTTATTTTACCTCCCTCCCTCCTTCTGCTGTATTTTCTTCCTCCCTTCCCCAAGTAGATGCTGCTTTTCCATATTTCCCCATCAGCTCAATTGTATCAGTTCTGATATTCCCCTTTACCCCCTCCTACCTCTTCTGCATTGTCCTCTCTGAAGCACGATCCTAATTAGTCTTATAATAAAAACCAGGAGTCAGATATAGAGGGTGAAAGCTGAAAGAGCAGAGAAGCAGAACAGCAGCCACAATCACTTCTTACTTCTATGAAATCTCAGTCTGAATGGGGGTCAAGATCCTGTCTCCACCCACCTTATATTCTTGTCTCCACCTCCCATTTGTGGTGGGATTAAAGGCATGCACCACTACCATCTGACTGTTTTTCTTTTAGACTGGTTTAATCTTATTTAGCCCAGGCTGGACTTGAATTCCTGATATTTTTGCTTCCTCCTCCCAAGTGCTGAGATTAAAGGTGTGTGCTACCACTGTTGGGCCTCTATGGTTAACTGGTGGCTAGCTCCATCCTCTGATCTACAGTCAAACTTTATTTGTCAGAATACAAACAAAATATCACAACATTTTTGTCTAAATAAAAAGCAAAGGTTTTAACTAACAGAAAAACTATATACAATAAGTACAATAACTATATACAAATATATTTACAGAAAATAATTACATTAACAATGGCTAGTCCATAGCATTTGACAAATTCAAAGAAAATACTCTATTATATATCCTATCTTGGTGAGTCCAAAATGTTGTACCCAATTCACTTCTATCCTGTTATTACAAACCCAAAACTATCTTTTGATGTCTCTCAAACTTAAAAACTTTGCACCTCTTTTGTAAGTGTCTTTTCTAAACTTGTTATAAAGGAAAACTGTAACTACAAAGTCTTCAGCTGCATCAGAGACCTGAGAAGGATATAATATTACCTGAGTAAAGAGGAAGTATAGAGCAAACAACTTCCAAAAATAAGAAATGACAGAAAGAGCTGGCTGCCTGGACAGCCAACCGAAGTTCTGCTGTAATGTTGGGGTATCCATTTTTGACCTACAGGCATAGCATATCTGACAGACTTATCTGTGAAGCAGGATTTTTGAAGAACTGTCCCACCTTTTCTTGGTAAAGTTCTGCAGTCACATTCTTTTCTGTCCTGCTTGTCCAATTTGGACAGCATCTTGTTAGCAGTCAAGGCAAGAGCATTTTCTTGCCCAGTGGCTAACTTTTGCCACAAAGAAAGTAAACTCCATATGGAGTTTCTTTGGTGCCCATCATCTTCTCTGAAGTAGATTTGTGCTACCAGAAGCAGACATGTCTCATTGTCATAAAAAACTTACATTATTAAAACATCTTAAATGCCATATTCTGTAGATCTCTGAAGTATTTGAAGACCATTTGTCTATCTAAAATATATCTCTGTCTGATCTTGAAAAACATACCTAACATGACTACAAATGTGATTATAATATATGACTAACCATTAGCCTGTATTTCTTTATTATGTAATAGTAACTTTCAAGTACTAAAAATTTATATTACATTGTTAAATGAACTGTATAGGTACAATACCTTGAAAAAGAGTAGAAAAGTATATACAGTATGTTCTAACAAAAATAACCTTAAATTTGTATCAATATACAGAAATCCAAGCCAATGTAAAATATTTAAAAGTATTAGTTGTTTTTTTTTTTGGCTTAAGAGTAGTTTCAATAATCTACCTTTTTATTCTAGCATATTGATAACATATATACAATATAACAAAAATAACTTGAAGCTGCTTTTTGAAAGTAGATTCAATAATCTACATTTTTGTCCTATTTCTATATCTCCTATTTTTCTTTTTATAATGAGATTCCTGAATCTAATCTCCTTTGTTCAGCTTTCTTCCTGACCATTACCAATAACAACTTGTCACCAACCCCCACAAATGATGACAAATATCTATAACACACTAAATGATCAAAAACTGCATACCCCACCTCTTGGGAATATGGGTGCTGTGAACTTAAAATTACTTCCTGCTATCTGGGAGTGATGGAATATTTAGGGGACCCTGAAAAAAACTGGGATAACTGTCAAGTCCTGGAAGAGCTAGCTATATCATTTATTGTCTAGCCTTCGTGTAATGGGAAAGTGCAGGGATTGTCTAAAGTTCTGGTGAGAGTAGTCTGTGAGGCTGGATCATCTCGGCTAGCCACCTTGAAATTGTCTTGAAGAGTTTGTAGTCTAAAGTCAATCTTTAAGTGGTGTTTGTCAGCTTAGTGGCATTACCATAGTTCAGGTGAAATCGTCATTGTGAGGCCCCATACTTCTTTTGGAGACTTCAAAGGCTGCTGTTAGGCATGGTCATGGTTCACTGCAAAAAACTGATAGAGACTCAAACCTGAAGTCATTTACAGGAAGCTAGATAAAGCCTAGTTTTCTAGAATTAATACTCTATATGACTATTAATATCTTAACAAAAAGTTTTAAGTATAAATATATATGTGTGTGCATATATTAATCTTATAAATTTTGATATAATATTCATACCTTAAGACAAGTTTTAAAGAGTCAAACCAAACCAAAGGATCATGAGACTAGTAGAAATAGAATAGTCCCTTAATTTTGTTTTTTCTTCTGTCCCATATCAGGTGGTTCTTCTGACATATGACAGATTTTGGATTTTCATTTTAACAAGCATGCTTGGGATTAGAGAAGGAGAGAGCCATGCTCCAACTCCAAAGCTAACTTTAATTTTTAAATTTAATTGAACTGGGACTACAGAGAAATGATTTGTACTATATATCTGTAGAGAACAACAAAAACAAGCATTTGAGAATCATGAAATTTTATCCTGTTGGAGATGTGACATACTAATAGGCCAGTTTACTCCTGTTCTTGGGACATTTTCTCTGGATGATTAATCTGTTTTTTTAAGATGTCTCATTTGTCCAGTGATCTTCAGATTCCTTAGCTAGTTGTGCTGTGGATATTGTTCTATATAAATAAAACACTGATGGCCAGTGACCAGGCAGGAAGTAGGTGGGACAAGGAGAGAGGAGAATTCTGGGAAGCGGAAGGCTGAGGGGAGAGACACTGCAGCCACCGCCAGGACAAGCAGCATGTAGAGACTCTGGTAAGCCACCAGCCACGTGGCAAGGTATAGATTTATAGAAATGGGTTAATTTAAGATATAAGAACAGTTAGCAAGAAGCCTGCCATGGCCATACAGTTTATAAGTGATATAAGCGTCTGAGTGATTATTTTATAAGTGGATTGTGGGACTGCAGGGCTTGGGGAACCTGGAGAGAAGCCCTCCAGCAACAAATGGCGCCCAACGGCTCGAGTTTCCACCTTAAACCTGAAAATATTTAATAACCAATTCTAAACAGAGCCAAAACCAGGTTCCTGCTTCTTGTCTCATACGGGCAGCTAGACGCCGCAAAACACAGGTTTGAACACTGGCGGGTTCCTGGCATGTGCGTTTGACCGGCAGTATGATGGAAATGAGGCTTCTGCCAGCGGCACATTAAGCTGTGTGGTAGATTTAGTCTTTACTAGTATTTAAAAAAAAAAAAGGTTTCTGGGCTACATGCTGCTTTGATAAAAGCTTAGACCCACTATTTCTGAGACTTGATGACTCCCAAAGCTGGCGGAAAATGTACCACTGCCAAGTTGGGAAGCTGAAGTGGGCGGAGCCAGCAGCCACAGCGCCGTTTCAGTCTTAGAATGGTACAGTTTAAAGCAATAGGCTCAAGGCTCAAGGTAATAAAAAAAAAAATAAGCCACGTAACGATGGCTACCACACAGAGAATCTGGATTATGTTGTCTTGGATGTTCGTAACTAAAGAAAAACATTTGATTACAAAAGCTGTTGAGTTATGCCAAAATGTATATTTTAAAGGTACCTTGATTTCATTCTTCTGGAAAGACAAAAATAAAACCATGCCCCTATGCTAACTTTGTGGAGGTTCCTTTTTGGCATGTTATATATGATCAAATGGAAAGCATTTGTTAGTCTCATAAGTTAGTTTAGATTGAATGGTCACTCTGGTTGATGAAGTATCACCTATTCTAACCATGATGTCTTTCTTGTTCAAACCTAATCTTTATCAATTTTGATGGTATCCATAGCTTTTTCTCTCCCATGGAAACAAAAACAAAACTTCCCCAACGTATCACATATCCTCATTTCCATTGTGAGGTCAACACATCTTTAAAGTATACAGGCTGATTTAATTCAAGAGTTTTTTCTATTATTCAATGTCTCTCTGCAGCCTCTGTTCCTTTCTCATTAGCATTTAGAAAATTTAAAGTTAATAAAGCATTATGCAATCTATTTCTGGGGGTCTTTAATGCTCCTGTTTATTAAGCATAATTCTTGGAGTTCAATTTAAGCTTTCCATTACTGTTTGCTCTGTAGAATGGTGTGGTATACCTGTAATATTCTTTATATTGTAATAAGCAAAGAACTGTTTCATTTTGCTAGATATATGCTGGAGCATTGTTAGTCTTAATTTGTACAGCTATACTCATGATGGCCATGACTTCTAAGAGATGTGTGATTACAGAATCAGCCTTTTCAGAACTCAAAGCAGTTTCCCATTGAAATACCAGATACGTATCTATTATATGGTGTATATATTTTAATTTCCCCAATTCTGCAAAATGAAACACATCCATCTGCCAGATTTCCTTTCTTTAAGTACCTTTAGTGTTACTTCCTGGAGGTAATGAAGTTTGATTATACAAGAAACAAGTAGAACATTTTTCTTATAATTTCCTTGGCTTGATGCCAAGTGATGGAAAAAATCCTTTTTCAAACCCTTGCTAATGACATGGTGTTTTTTTTTTTTTTTATAAAATTCTGAGTTGACAGCACATTTCCTACTAACAGCTGATCAATTTCATTGTTTCCTTGTGCTGGAGGACCTGGAAGACCCATATGGGATCTGATATATATCAGATATTATATATTATATATGGGACAATTCATATTACTGACTATTTCCTGTAATTGTATAAACAATGAAGTTAATTCTGATTTATGAGGGATAAGTTCAGTGGTTTCAATGTGTAAAACAGCTCTTTCTGTATACTGAGAGTCAGTGGCTATATTGAAAGGTTCTGTAAAGTCCATTAATACCACGAGAATAGCATATAATTCTGACTTTTGTGCAGAATCACAAGGGCCTTGAGCCACTTTACTTAAATTTTCGGATTTGCACCCTGCCTTTTCTGATTTGTTTGCATCAGTATAAAATGTAGGGGATCCAGATAATAGTGTTGTCCATACAATGTGAAAAAGGACCCAATTGAAGTCTCTTGCTTTTTATAAATTGAAGTCTCTTGCTTTTGGGATATCTGTTGTTAATCTCAACCCAAAATTGCTGCAAACTCTTTGCCAATGTTCATTTTCTGCCCATAAAGAGGAAATCTCAGCCATTAGTAAATGGCACTACAATCTCTGCTTTGTCTGTTCCTGCTAATAGACAAAGTCTCAATTTTCCTTTTAAAATCAACTCAGAGACATTTTCCACATAAGTTTAAATTTTTCACTCTATTTGTGGGGAAAGATCCATTCTAAGATATTATCTTCTTTCTGCATTAAAATCCAGTAGGAGAATGAGTAGAGGGTAAAATAACCAGGATGCACTCAAACTCTGGATCCAAACAATCCACATGTGCATCCAGTAATTTCTTTTGGCCACCAAAGCCAATTCTTTCTTGGCTTCAGCTGATAATTCTCTTGGATTATTTAAGTCCTTGGTAACTTTTAAGTTTTGAAACAAATCACTAAGTTCTTGGGTTGTTATTCCAATAGTGGGTCATAGGTAGGTAATGTCTCCCAGCAATTTTTGTAAGTAATTAAGAGTCCACAATTGATCTTTCCTAATTTGTACCTTTTTGGGTTGAATTTTTTGTAGACGTATTTTATATCCTAAGTAATCAATAGAATTTCCTCTTTGTATTTTTTTCAGGAGCAATTTGTAATCCCCAACAAGGCAAAACTTTCTTTACTTCTTCAAACATTTTCTCTAAGGTATCTATATTTGAATCTGCTAGTAAAATATCAACCATGTAACAGTAAACTATAGATTGAGGAAACTGCTTATGTATTGTTTCCAATGACTTTCTTACCAAATATTGGCACAGGGTGGGGCTGTTTAACATTCCATGTGGGAGAACCTTCCATTGACATCTCTTAACAGGCAGAGAATTATTATAAGTAGGCACTGTGAAGGCAAATTTTTCTCTATCCTTTTCTTATAAAGGTATAGTGTTGTGATATTTTGGTTTTTTTTCTGACAAATAAAGCTTGCCTGAAGATCAGAGGGTGGAGCCAGTCACTATTTGCCCATAGAAGTTTGGAGGTCTGTACAGACAGGAGATAGAAAGTGATATGGCTGGGCAGAGAGAGAAGGTGATGAGGTCTGTCAGAGACAGGAGCTCTGCCCCTTTTCAGTCTGAGTAGCTGGAGAAGTAAGAGGTGACTGTGGCTGCTCCTTTGCTTCTCTGATCTTTCAGCATTTACCCTGATATCTGACTCTGGGTTTTTATTATTCAGACTAATTAGGATCATGCTTCATGTATACTATAGTGAAGAAAGTCATTTAAATCAATTACTATAATAAACCATCTTTCAGGTGATAGAGAAGGCAGGGGAATTCCAGGCTGTAACGAGCCCATTGGATGAATTGCCTTATTAATAGATGTTAGATCTGTTACCATTCTCCATTTCCAGGTTTATTTTAATAACAAATTTCTAAGGACTGGTCAATTCCTAAATATGTTGAACATTTAGCTCCTCCTGTACCAGCTGATCTAAGGCCTGTAATTTTTCTGGTGTCAAAGGCCATTGTTTCACCCAGAAAGGTTTGTCAGTCAACCATTTTAAAGGTAGGGCTTTTTGGTTGATGTAGCATGAATCTTAAAAGTTCTTATTAATACAAACAAACTTGGAGCCAGGTATTGGGATGAATGCTGAAAGATCAGAGAAACAGAATAGACCACAGCTTCCTCACCTTGCCAGTTCCTCAGTTGATCCTGTTTCTTCAGACTGGAAGCCTCTGTGTCCTCATATCCAAATAGATCTCAGCTGAAGTGCTGCACAAAAGCCTAAAAGCTTAACCAGCCAAATGTTTCTACTTTCTGGTCTTCACACCTTATATATCTTTCTCTTTCTGCCATCACTCCCTGGGATTAAAGGCTTGCTTTCTGGGATTAAAGGCATGATTCACCAAGCTTGGCTATTTCCATTGTGGCCTTGAACTGACAGAGATCAAGGGATTTCTGTCTCTGGAATGCTAGGATTAAAGGTGTGAGTGCCGCCACTTTCTAGCCTCTGTATCTAGTGGCTGTCTGTTCTCTGACCCCAGATAAATTTATTAGGGTGCACAATATTTGGGGGAACACAATACCACCACATTTCACCTTTTTGTCTAAAAGAAGCTTATAACTAATACAAGAAAAACTATCCAATAAGTATATACAATATATACAGTCAAGAATTACATTAACGGAGGCAGGTAGGCCTGAGGCGGCAGCTAGCAGAGACATACAGGCCTGGTAGCGGCCTGCAGAGGTAGACAGGCACAGCAGCGGTGACAAGCAGAGGCAGATAGGCCCATGGCGGTGGCCAGCAGAGGCATACAGGCCCGGTGGCAGCTGACAGAGATAGGCAGGCCCAGCAGGTGGCAGCCAAAACACAGTCACAATAAAGACCAGAAACAGAGCTATTACCCACTGAAGAGCTAGTGAAAACAAACTCTTAATCAAAAGCTTGGAACAGGGACACCTCTAACCCCAAAACCTGGGGAAGAAGCTAACTCCATGGGATGGAACCAGAACAAATCTGAACACTCCGTCTGAGGCCAACAAAGGGCCCAGCTGCTGACCTTGTGAAACCCAACAACTTGGAGGTGTGGTGAGACTACCCCGCTCAGCTGAAATCCATCCGAGAGAGGATTCAGATCCCTACAGTTTGAAGTCTGAAGAAACAAGATCAGCTGAGGAGTTGACAAATGAACAAAATGTGACCTGGGAACACAGGAGAAGGCACTGCCCAGCCACCAAACCAGATCACCAGAATCATAAGTATATACTTCACTGACTGAGATCAGCTGCTCCTGAAGAAACAGCCCAATAGCACCAATTTAACCAAGAACTCCTAGTGAACCAAGACTAAAATTAAAACAAGAGAGGCACTCTCAGACACAGACACCACCTGCACCGAGCAGAGGAAGAGATGAGTAGACGCCAGTGCAAAAATACAGGCAACAACATAAAGACCTATATGGCAACATCAGATCCTAGTGATTCTACACCTGCAAGAACTGAACACACCAAGACAGAAGAAATAGAAGAAATCAATCCTAAAAATGACTTTAAGAAGATGATAGAGGCCCTTAAGGAAGAAATAAGACATCCCCTTAAAGAGGAAATAAAAAATTCCCTTAAAGAGGAAATGAAAACCTCCATTAAAGAAGAAATAAAAAAAATTCCCTTAAAGAAATGGAAGAAAAAAAACGAACAAAAAATGGGAAGAAATCAAAGAAAGCCAAGAAAAAGCAATTAAACAGATGAAAGAAACATTCCAAGATCTGAAAAATGAATTTGAGACAATAAAGAAAACACATGCTGAGGGAATGCTGAAAATAGAAATCCTGACTAAACGAACAGGAACTACAGAAACAAGCATAACCAACCGATTGCAAGAGATGGAACAGAGAATCTCTGACACTGAAGACACAATAGAGAAAAAAGATTCGTCAGTCAAAGAAAACACTAAAGACGAAAAAGTCATAACACAAAATGTCCAGGAAATTTGGGACACCATGAAAAGACCAAACCTAAGAATAATAGGGATAGAAGAAGGAAAAGAATACCAACTCAAAGGCACAGAAAATATATTCAACAAAATCATAGAAGAAAACTTTCCTAACCTAAAGAAAGAAATACCTATGAAGATACAAGAAGCTTACAGAACACGGAATAGGCTGGATCCAAAAAAAAAAAGTCCCCTGGCCACATAATAATCAAAACACTAAACACACAGAACAAAGAAAAAATATTAAGAGCCCCAAAGGAAAAAGACCAAGTAACATATAAAGGCAAACCCATCAGAATAACACCAGACTTCTCAATAGAGACTATGAAAGCTAGAAGATCATGGACAAATCTTATGCAGACACTAAGAGACCATGGATGCCTACACAGACTATTATACCCAGCAAAACTCTCAATCACCATAGGCGGAGTAAACAACATACTCCACGATAAAACCAGATTTAATCAATACCTGTCCACAAACCCAGCCCTACAGAAAGCACTAGAAGGGAAAATCCCACCCAAAGAAATTAAACACATCCATGAAACATCAAACAATAGATAATCCCACACCAACATACACCAAAGAAGGACAACACAACACAACCACAAAAAATAACAGGAATTAACAATCACTGGTCATTAATATCCATCAATATCAATGGTCTCAACTCACCTATAAAAAGACACAGGCTAACAGAATGGATAAGAAAACAGGACCCATCCATCTGCTGCATACAAGAAACACACCTTAACTTGAAAGACAGACACTACCTCCGAGTAAAGGGCTGGGAAAAGGCTTTCCAAGCAAATGAACCTAAGAAACAAGCTGGTGTAGCTATCCTAATATCTAATAAAATAGACTTCAAACTAAAATCAATCAAAAGAGATCAGGATGGACATTACATATTCATCACGGGAAAAATCCACCAAGATGAAGTCTCGATTTTAAACATTTATGCTCCAAATATAAAAGCACCCACATTCATAAAAGAAACACTACTAAAGTTTAAAACACACATCAAACACCACACATTAGTAGTGGGAGATTTTAACACACCACTCTCACCAAAAGACAGATCTACCAGACTGAAACTTAACAAAGAAATAAAGGAACTAACAGATATTATGACTCAAATGGACTTAATAGATATCTACAGAACATTCCATCCTAACACAAAAGAATATACCTTCTTCTCAGCACCTCATGGAACCTTCTCAAAAATTGACCACATGCTTGGACACAAAACAAATCTCAACAGATACAAAAAATTGGAATAACCTCCTGTATCTTATCAGACCACCATGCCTTAAAGTTAGACCTCAACAACAACAAAAATTATAGAAAACCCACAAACTCATGGAAACTGAATAATGCCCACCTGAAACATCAATGGGTCAAGGAAGAAATAAAGAAAGAAATTAAAGATTTCCCAGAATTCAATGAAAATGAAAGTACAACATACCCAAACTTATGGGACACTATGAAAGCAGTGCTAAGAGGAAAATTCATAGCTATAAATGCACACAGAAAGAAGATGAAATAATACCAAAGAATTAACAGCACAACTGAAAGCTCTAGAACAAAAAGAAACAAACTCACCCAGGAGAAATAGACGCCAGGAAATAATCAAATTGAGGGCTAAATCAACCAAATAGAAAACAAGAGAACAATACACAAAAATCAATGAAACAAAGAGTTGGTTCTTTGAAAAAATAAACAAGATAGACAAACCCCTAGCCAAATTAACCAAAAGGCAAAGAGAGAGCACCCAAATTAACAAAATCAGAAATGAAAAGGGAGACATAACAACAGACAACGAGGAAATCCAGAGAATCATCAGATCATACTTCAAAAATCTGTACTCCACAAAAATGGAAAACCAGGAAGAAATGGACAATTTTCCGGATAAATACCATATACCAAAATTAAATCAAGACCAGATAAACCATTTAAATAGACCAATAACCCCTAAAGCAATAAAACAGTCATCAAAAGCTCCCAACCAAAAAAATCCCAGGACCAGATGGTTTCAGTGCAGAATTCTACCAGGCTTTCAAAGAAGAACTAATACCAATACTCTTCAAAGTGTTCCACATAATAGAAACAGAAGGAATACTACCAAACTCTTTGTATGAGGCTACAATTACCCTGATACCCAAACCACACAAAGATGCAACAAAGAAAGAGAACTACAGACCAATCTCCCTCATGAACATTGATGCAAAAATACTCAACAAAATATTGGCAAAGCGAATCCAAGAATACATCAAAACAATTATCCATCATGACCAAGTAGGATTCATCCCAGGGATGCAAGGATGGTTCAACATATGAAAATCAGTCAATGTAATATACCATATAAACAAACTGAAAGAAAAAAAAACCCACATGATCATCTCCTTAGATGCTGAAAAAGCCTTTGACAAAATCCAACACCCCTTCATGATAAAGGTATTAGAAAGATCAGGAATACAAGGAACATTTCTAAATATATTAAAGGCAATTTATAGCAAGCCAACAGCAAACATCAAATTAAACAAAGAGAAACTCAAAGTGATACCACTAAATTGAGGAACAAGACAAGGCTGTCCACTCTCCCCTTATTTATTCAATATAGTACTAGAAGTTCTAGCTAGAGCAATAAGACAACAAAAGGAGATCAAAGGGATACAAATTGGCAAGGAAGAAGTCAAACTTTCACTATATGCAGATGATATGATAGTATATATAAGTGACCCCAAAAACTCTACCAGGGAACTCCTACAGCTGATAAACTCCTTCAGTAAAGTGGCAGGATACAAGATGAACTCAAAAAAATCAGTAGCCCTCCTATACACAAATGATAAAAGGGCTGAGAAAGAAGTCAGAGAAACATCACCCTTTACAATAGCCACAAATAATATAAAATACCTTGGGATAACACTAACTAAACAAGTGTAGGACCTTTTTGATAAGAACTTTAAATCTCTAAAGAAAGAAATTGAAGAAGATAACAGAAAATGGAAGGATCTCCCATGCTCATGGATAGGTAGGATTAACATAGTAAAAATGGAAATCTTACCAAAAGCAATCTACAGATTCAATGCAATCCCCATCAAAATCCCAACACAATTCTTCACAGACTTGGGAAGAAAAATACTCAACTTCATATGGAAAAACAAAAGGCCCAGGATAGCTAAAAAGAATCCTATACGATAAAGCAACCTTTGGAGGCATCACCATCCCTGACCTCAAACTCTGCTATAGAGCTATAGTAATGAAAACAGCTTGGTACTGGTATAAAAACCGACATATTGACCAATGGAATCGAATTGAATACCCTGACATTAATCCATGCACATATGAACACCTGGTTTTTGACAAAGGAGCCAAAACTATACAATGGAAAAAAGAAAGCATCTTCAACAAATGGTGCTGGCATAACTGGATGTCAATATGTAAAAGATTACAAATAGATCCATATCTGTCACCATGCACAAAACTCAAGTCCAAGTGGATCAAAGACCTGAACATAAATCTAGTTACACTAAACTTAATAGAAAATAAAGTAGGAAGCACTCTTGAACGCATTGGCACCGGAAACCATTTCCTAAATAAAACACCAACAGCACAGACCATGAGCACAACAATTAATAAATGGGACCTTTCAAAATTGAGAAGCTTTTGGAGGGAAAAAGACACAGTCAATAAGACAAAAAGACAGCCAACAGAATGGGAAAAGATCTTCACTAACCCCACATCTGACAGAGGATTGTTCTCTACAATATATAAAGAACTCAAGAAACTAGACATCAAAATACTGAATCGTCCAATTAAAAAATGGGCTAAAGAGCTAAACAGAGAATTCTCAAAACAAGAATCACAAATGGCTGAAAGACATTTAAAGAAATGCTCAACATCCTTAATCATCAGAGAAATGCAAATCAAAATGACTCTGAGATACCACCTTACACCTGTCAGAATGTCTCCGATCAAAAACACCAATGACAGTCAATGTTGGAGAGGATGTGGAGCAAAGGGAACACTCCTCCACTGTTGGTGGGAATGTAAACTTGTTCAACCACTGTGGAAATCAGTATGGTGGTTTCTCAGAAAATTAGGAATCGAACTACCTCAAGACCCAGCCAATCCACTCTTGGGCATATACCCAAGGAATGCTGATTCATACCATAAAGATACATGTTCAGCTATGTTCATAGCAGCACTATTTGTAATAGCCAGAACCTGGAAACAACCTAGATGCCCATCAACGGAAGAATGGATGAAAAAATTGTGGTACATATACACAATGGAGTACTACTCAGCAGAGAAAAACAATGAAAGCATGAAATTTGCAGGCAAATGGATGGAACTAGAAAAAATCATCCTGAGTGAGGTAACCCAAACTCAGAAAGACAGTCATGGTATGTACTCACTCATAAGTGGATTCTAGATATAAAATAAAGAACAATCAGACCACAACCCATAGAACCATGGAGGATATATATATATATATAGCATGGAGGTCCCTAGGACGACTGTGGCTTATAATAAATTTTGGTTTTTCTCAATTATTGGAAAAAAATAGCCAAACGAATGGGAACACATGAACTATGAACCAAAGGCTGAGGAGCCCCCAGCTGAATCAGGCCCTCTGAATAGGTGAGACAGTTGATTGGCTTGATCTGTTTGGGAGGCAACTAGGCAGTGGGACTGAGTCCTGTGCTCATTGCATGAGTTGGCTGTTTGAAACCTGGAGCTTATGCAGGGACGCTTGGTTCAGTCTGGGAGAATGGGACTGGACCTGCCTGGACTGAGTCTACCAGGTTGATCTCAGTCCTCGGGGGAGGCTTTGCCTTGTAGGAGGTGGGAATGAGGGATGGCCTGAGGGGAAGGGATAGGGGTGGGAGGGGGGAGAACAGGGGAACCTGTGGCTGATATGTAGAACTGAGTGCTATTGTAAAATAAAATAAACGGAAAAAAAGAATAAAAAAGAATTTACTCTCATAAAAAAGATTTACATTAACAATGTCTAGTCCATTAACATTTGACAAATTTAGATAAAAATTCCATTATATATATTGGCAATGTCCAGTCCAGTAACATTTGATAAACTCAGACAAAAATTTTCATTACTTATCCTATTTAAAACAAGTTGTTCCTTTTTAAAAGTAGATTCAAAAATTGACCTTTATATCTTATCATATTCTCTCTTTTTTATTTTCATGAAAGTTTCAATAATCTACCTTTTGTCATTTTTATATCTTCCCCATTTTTCTTTTTAGAGTAGATTCAATCATCTACCCATTTATTCTATTATTTCTTTATCTTTTTTTCTCACAGTAGATTCAGTGATCTACCTCATATCTATATTCTCTTTTTTCTTTTTCTTTTTTTTAAACAAAAACTCTGAATCTAATCTCCTTCATTAGCTTTTTTTCCTTACCATTAACAATTAACAACTTGTAACCAACCATTGTAAACAATGACAATATCCAAAATTTATTAAACAACCTAAAACCTCCCATCCTACCTCTTGGGAATGTGGGCATCATTTTCTTAAAATTACTTCCTGCTTTATGGGGATGAAGACATCTTTAGAGGATCCTGAAAAGAAATTTTTTGGGTTAATTGTCAAGTCCTGTATCATTTGTCCAGTCTTTGCATAATAGGAAAGTTCAGGGCTTGTATCAAGTCCTTACTTAAGTAATCTATGAATCTGGATCATCTCAGCTAGCCATCTCAAAATTGTCCTGAGCAGCTTGTAGTCCAAAGTCGATGTTTCCATGGTGTTAATCAGCTTAATGGCTTTACCATAATCCATGTGGAATCATCGTTGTGGAGTCCTGTCATGCTTTTGAAGATTTCAAACTTGCTGTTAGGTGTAGTCCTGTTTCCCTGAAGATTTTTTTTAATACCTCCTCTGTGGTTTGGAGTAATCACAGGCTGATAATTGTCTGTCTCTGAAGACCATGAATGTTTTTCCTTGGAAAAGAAAATCTTCACAGCAATTTCTCCCCGCCATTTGTCTTGCCAAACTTTTCCAAACTGCCCTTTGCCGATGCTTTCTTGTAACACAATGGTCCAGGCAATTCTTCTCTGAACAAGCAGTAGTAAACTCTTTGTCCCAGGTAGCAGCATCACTGCAGTCACCAACATGATGAGAAGGAGCCAGCAATTCAGAACAGCAGCCACTGCCTCCATGGTCCCAGCACCATTTGTGGTCTGAAGCTTCTCCTTAGCAAGCTTTCTAGGCCAGCTTCAAACTCGGGATCCTCCTGCCTCTGTCTCCTTCAGTAAATCCAACCAGTGTGCTTCACCACAACTGGCTGAGGGTAGCTTGGGTCTGTGCTGGGGCCCGCAAGGCCACAGGCAAGAGGCTTTTTCATGAATTCATACCATGAATGTTGGGTGCCAGGTCTCATTACAGATGGCTATGAGCCACCATGTGGGTGCTGGAAATTGAACTCAGGACTTCTGGAAGAGTAGTCGGTGTTCTTAAACTCTGAGCCATCTCTCCAGCCCCCACAGGTTCCTTTAAAAAATCAACAGCTGTTGTGCCCTGTTCTTGTACATTCTCAATGGCCAGTGACTGCTCTTTATACCTTTCAATATTTTTCCCTGAAACATATGTTAGTTTATGGTTTGTTTCTGGGATTGGAAGAATGTTAATCTGTGTATTCTATTGTTATGACAAATCATGTCCTCATAAATTCATTGCTATGTTAGCCACATATGGCTTTAACTTTCTTCTCTGTCCTTCTAGCCCTATACATTTGACCCTTCTGGTGCTTTGTTTTACCTGAAATAACATTCCAATCCCTAAAAGCTGAACATGTACTTCCTCTCTTTTTTTTCTTTTCTTTTTTCCAGAGCTGAGGACCCAACCCAGGGCCTTGCACTTGCTAGGCAAGCACTCTACCACTGAGCTAAATCCTCAACCCTGATCATGTACTTCCTGAAGAAGCCAATTTGGATACCAAGATTCTGATGCAATTATTGTTACATCTGCACCTGTGTCTACAAGACTTTCAGTGACAATGTCATTTATTCATATTTTTAACTTTGGTCTTTGATCATTTGTAGAATTTGCCAAAATATTTGCTTTATATTTTCTTCTCCTGAAATTTTTGCTTTATCATCTAAAGCTGTTCTATCACCCAAAGCAGTATGGTTTTTTACAACAGGAATTAGGTCCTTTAATATTTCTGGGAAGTAGTTTCCACCATAGTGACAGGAAATGACTGAACCAAATTTGACATGGGGGCCTTCAAGAGTCCCACCAAGGCATTTCCTGATGGCAAAGGGTTACCACATCTGTCCTTTGTTGATCTTCATTCATTGGTTCAATATTAGGCTTTGTCATACTTTCTGCATACTCCAGAATGGATGGGCTTTCTGTTAGGATTATTCCTAGAAAAAAAATGTTGATTTAGAAATGCCCTGTCTATAGTCCCTTTTTAGGTGATGTCATTGCCCAAAACTAAAACACTTGACTTTTCAATTTTTCTTGAAGCCTCTGGAAATCACCTCTCCTATGCAAGCATCATCAGGGTTATGAGATTCAGTATTGACCATATCTCAGGTCCATTCCTTTAAGGTTGCTGATATTGCCTTTAAGGGCCTAATTATCTGTTTGCATTGTGAATTAGCATTTTCAAAGGCCAGAGATTCAATTATTATTTATCTAGCTTCTAAATTTTGTATCATTCTATTTACAGCTGAGGTCAATCTGAGTAAAAAAAAAATCAGTGAAGGTTTCTCTTTTTTTTTTTTTTTTTTTTTTTTGCTTTTTTCGAGACAGGGTTTCTCTATGTAGTTTTGCGCCTTTCCTGGAACTCGCTTTGTAGACCAGGCTGGCCTCGAACTCACAAAGATCCACCTGCCTCTGCCTCCCGAGTGCTGGGATTAAAGGCGTGCGCCACCACCGCCCAGCAGTGAAGGTTTCTTTTGGGCCCTGTATAACTTTAGTAAATGGCTCCATTCTCTTTCTGACTTCTTCAATTATGTCCCAAGCATTCAAAGCTGCTGCATAGCATAGAGCCAGTGTGTGGTCATCATATAGAGACTGCCTCTGTACATCAGCATAATCACCCTCTCCATGAAGTTGGTCTTGGGAGATTTCAATACCTCTAACCCCACTTTGTTGTTCAATGGTTCTAGCCTCATCTTTCCACCAGGACCTCCACTGTAATTGAGGACCAGGTTCGCATACTGCTGTAACCAAGTCTCTCCAGTCTTGTAGGGCAATTCCATTACCATGAATTTAACAACTGCTTCACAAAAGTTGAATTCATACCATATGAGACTATTGCTTCCTTAAATCTCCTCAAATCTAATATTTCCACAGGAATCCTGTCAGCTCTTACACAGTCTCGGGGATATTTGTCACTTGGCAGTTCCTGTAAGGTGACTAGATAAATTAAAGTTGGTTGTATAAAAACCTTGAGATGTTCCTCTCTAATTTTATAATGTAATGTTAATGTTGGTTCTCCCTTAAATTCCTCTGTCTGGGTCTAAGTATCTTTATGATCTGTTTTAGTAAAGTTTTCTAAGGCCTGTATCTTGGCACTCATATCAACCAACTTTTTTAGAGATACACCAAGAATTATCAGACCAACAATAATGATTATCAAAATAATAATTAACATTATGTCAATCCCAGTTAAGTTCATTATTCCTTCATTTAATTGTTCTTTTTTTTTTTTTTTTTTTTTGGTTTTTCGAGACAGGGTTTCTCTGTGTAACTTTGCGCCTTTCCTGGAACTCACTTGGTAGCCCAGGCTGGCCTCGAACTCACAGAGATCTGCCTGGCTCTGCCTCCTGAGTGCTGGGATTAAAGGCGTGCGCCACCACCGCCCGGCCTCCTTTTTTAAACTATCTTTTGTCTACTCATACAGAGACCTGTTTCCATTGTAAAAGTGTTTCCCATTTTATAACATGGGAGAAAAACTCTCTCTCTCTCCTTTTTAACCTAACTCCCCCTTTAAGAATTCCCAATTGTCTCCCCAAATCTGATTATAATGGTGGTAAAGTATGAGGCTGACTGCTCATAGAACAGTAGATTCCTGAATGGGTGTCAAAGCAGCTATGTAGTTTGGCAGCAGCCCAAGGAGGGGGTCAAATGAAAGCCTGAAACCCACTGGGAGAGAACAAGCCAAAGAGCCAGCTGTCTGTGATAGACCCCAGACCCAGGGTACTACCTTCTTGGTTGGGTGCCCCAAGAACCCAGACTCTGGTCCAGTTGATGCAAACAGCAAGAGGTTTATTGATGCGGCTGTACAGTTGGGCTACTCTCTTCCCAAGAGTAAACGTCGTGCCCACTGCAGCCACATGGGTACTTTTAAAGGAAAAACCCACAAAAGCCAAAAGATTACAATTCCCATACAATTTTGTTTCAATTGATTTATGTCTAGAGACTAATTTCACAAGATCATGGCCTGATCACAGGGTGGGTACAGTCACATCTGCATGCACATTCTTCCTGAAACCTCAAGGGGGGTATCAGGGTTGGAGTGAAAGTTACACAAAGGTTACAGTGATCTTTCCTGGAACACTTGCAATTATCCCAGTCACAGTTGAGCACATCTCTTAATAGAAATCTGTTTACATTTTTACATTGTGGCTGGGGTAGTTGAGTAATGGCTGAGTCAGTTTGCCCTTGGAACTAGCTTTTTAGTCCCTCATTCTCCTGGGGCTTGGGTGTATGTGTAAGCCTGAAGGGTTAGGGTCTTTCATCTGCATCAGGGAGTGTGCAAAAGTGGCTAACTCTGGTGTTAGTTCAAGAATCTGTGGGGATTGCTGCAGAGAGGCTGCAACAGAAAACTCTCAAACTCGCTCAAAGAGTTGGGAAAAAAAGAAGGGAAAACATAGCTGGCAAGGCAGTGAATCCAGCAGGAGCCTCCACATGCAGCCCTGGTGTGTGCCAGTGGCTGCAAAGCCGCCAGCAAGTGGCTTTATCAAGAATTTGCACCCCAAAAGTTGGATGCCAGATGATGTTTAGTCAGTAGAGCATGAGACTCTTAATCTCAAGGTCATGGGTTTGAGCCCCATGGTGGGTGACAGATTAAGTATGATCCTAATTCATCTTGTAATGAAAACCAGGAGTCAGATATTGAGCGTGAAGGCTGAAAGATCAGAGAAGCAGAGCACCAGCCACTAGAGACTTCTTACCTCTATAACTCTTCAGACTGAATGGGGCTAAGATTCTCTATCCACCTACTTTATATTCCGGTCTCTACCTCTCAGTCATGCTGGGATTAAAGGCCTACACCACCACACCTGGTTCTGCTTCTCTTTTAGACTGTTTCAATCTCATGTGGCCCAGGGTAACCTTGAACTCCTGATCTTCCTGCTTCCTTCTCTCAAGTGCTAGGATTAAATGTGTGTGCCATCACTGTCTGGCTTCCAAGATTAACTAGTGGCTAGCTCTGCCCTCTGATTGATCTCCAGACAAGCTTTATTTGTCAGAACACAAACAAAATATCATATAACACTTCCCTCTCCCACAATAAGGCCCTCCTTTCCTTTGTTCCTATCAAATTATTGAACTTTCAAGAGATTTTACTAAGCTCATTTTCAAGATTCTAGTTCTGCCCATTCTTATCCATGTTACACATTTGGATCCTCAGTCTGCAGCTCTACTTTGACCTTAGTAGATTCAGAGACTCACTTTCTTTCTCCATGTTTTATCAGGCTGACAATAAAGATCATCTGGAGTTCCCAGACAAACAAGCCTTTTCAGTCACCTCCTCACACTAATATTGGAGATTGGATCTATCTTAACATCCTCCCACAGGACAAAAGGCGACAAGAATCTGTCTGAATTGGACCCTCTCACGCTCTGACAAGTCCAAGTGCAGTTAAGCTGCAATGCCTACTACTGTGGATTCACCCACAGTCCAGAGTTAAGATGCTCTGTCCACAGAATGTCCACTGCTCTATTCTTTTGAGCCTCTTGCTGATGTGTTTCCTCTTCCAGTGAAGCCTAATCCACCCAGTGGGTTCTGGGGTTTGTGTCTTAGTTAGGGTTTCTATTGCAGTGATGAAACACCATGATCAATGCAACTTGGGGAGAAACAGGTTTATTTGACTTATGTATCCCCAGACACAGTCCATTGACACCAAAGCAGAAACTCAAGCAGGACAGGAACCTGGAGGCAGCAGCTGAAGCAGAGGCCATGGAAAAGTCCAGCTGACTGGCTTGCTCTTCATGGCTTCTCAGTCTGCTTTCCTATAGCACCTAGGACCACAAATACAGGTATGGCACCACTCACAATGGGCTGGGCCTTCCCATATCAATCACTACTTTAAAAAAATGCTTTCCAGGTTTGCTCGCAGCCCAACATTCTGATCTCATGGAGGCATTTTTTCAGTAGAGGTTCCCTCCTCTGAGATGATTTCAACATTGTGTCAAGTCGACATGAAACAAGCCAGTTCATCATGCTAGGAGGCAAGTGCCTTTATTCACTCAGCCATCCTGCCCAATAGTGCTTGTAATCTGCTCTGCATATTTGGTGTCTGCTTTCTCACCCTGAGACACTCCTCAGTAGTCAAGACTCTCACCTTTCTGAGTTCACTGATGTGATTCTACAATCTCTCTCCTCCTATTCTGTTGTCCTTGAGGACAGCTCAGTTTTGAGAATGTATTAGAGACCTTTTTTTCTTCTGGCAGATGGTGTAAACTGTTCCTAGACTGAGGTTGTCACTCTAGTTATCATCCCCATTTCCACTTCTCTACAAAGACTAAAATGTGGTGGTAGAACTGTATTTGGGGGCTTACTCAATGGATCCTTACACATCCCTCTGTGTTAAGGAATCAGACCTCTTCAGAAAGACAATTTCTTTTTCTGTACTGGTTCTAAGACATTTACTCTTTTAGTCTCCCTTTGTGGTGGTTTGAATAAGAATGACTTTCATAGGCTCATGAATGCTTAGTCACCAGGGAGTGGAACTGTGTGATAGGATTAGGAGGTGTGGCTTTATTGGAGAAAGTGTGTCACTGAGGGTAGGCTTTGAAGGGTTCTAAAATCCATGCCAGACCCAGTCTTGCTCTATCTGCCTGTGGATCAAGATGTGGCTTTCAGTTGCATCTCTAGCAACAATCTTGCCACATCTGCCACCATGTTCCCTGCCTTGACCTTCTGCTTTCCCTAGATGGTGGGCTGTAATCTGTAAGCTGAAATAAGCCCTTTCTTTCCTCAGCTAGCTTTGCTCAGTGTTTTATCTCAGCAACAGAATGCAAACTAAGACAGTTTCTAACATTTTTTCAAATATCAATTAAAAAGACTATGTGTATGTTAGTGTATAGGAGTATATGCTCTCTCCCTCTCTGTCTCTGTGTTAGTGTGCACACACATGTGCATGTTTGTGCTTGGATGTGTATCTGCTTATATGATATATGATTATACATGCACCTGTGTGTACTTGGATGTGTATCTGTTTACATGGTATGTAATTATACATGCTCTCATGGGTACTTGTGAAGGTGTATGTGGAAGTAGTGAACAATGTTGGCATCTCCCTCCATTTATCTCCACCTTATTGTAAAGACATCATCTCTCAGTGAACCTGGTACTTGCCATTTCAGCTAGACTGGCTGGCCAGTGAGTTCCCATAATTTACCTGTCTCTTCCCAACTGTGCTGGGGTTATATATCCACACTACCATGATTGACTTTTACATGGTGTTCAAGAGCTCACCTCAGGTCTTCTCGCTTGGGCAGCAAGCACTTTACCCCCTGAGTTACCTTCCCAGCCTTCTTTGTGATTCTGCCTTGCATTTTCCTGGTGATTAATGATGTGAAGCATCTTTTAATATACTTGTGCCTATTCATATGTTATATTGGAGAAATATCTGTCCTATTGATATCCATTGTCCATTTAAATAAACCAGTTCATTTTATTGGTATTGAAGTGCACAATGCTGTGCACATTGTAGTAGAGACCAATGTTGATGACAGCATTGAATGGTAATCAACTATTAGTTTCTGTCACTATGATGGAATACCTGATCTTCTATCCATGTCTCTGTTTCACTGGCAGAACACCATGGTTGGAAGTATGTGATGTAATATGGTGACTAGGTAGTTAAGAGAAAGGAGCAGTGGGGTCCCAATTTATCCTCAATGCATACTCCAATGGTATAATTTCTTTACACTTAGTCCCAACCCTCAATAGTTCTGAAACCTTCCTAAAGCACAGTTACCTGGGGATAAACTGTTTATCAACCGGGCCTTTGAGAAACACTTTGATTCCAAAGCACAACATGCTTTGGAAATGTCTTTGTCATGCCTAGTCATGGTTTGTCTGTTTACTGAGACAATGTTTCACTATGTGGCCATGGCTAGTCTGGCTATATAGACCAGGCTATCATCAAACTCACAGAGATCTACTGGCCTCTACCTCCTGAATGCTGAGAATAAAAGTGTGAAGCACTCTGTTTGACCCTCTATTGATATTTGTTTCCTTTTGCTTTCACCTTTATACTTTGATGTTTTTACTGTTGCTGTTACCTGTGCATTTTATTAAGTTTCAAATGTCATTACAAAGATACATTTCAGAACATTAATTTAGTTATATATTGTATACCCTAATAATTGTGAATTGGAGGACAGAGCCACCTACCAGATTAGACATAGAGGTCAAGCAGTGGTGGCACACACCCTTAATCCTATCACTCAGGAGGCAGAGGTCTCTCTGGATCTCTGTGAGTTCAAGACCACACTGGAAACAGAGCCAGGCAGTGGTGGCCCACACTTTTTATCCCATCACTTGAGATTCCATGCCTTTGCTTGGGAAACATACATGTTTTTAATATCAGGAAGTGATGTCTGAGCAGAAAAAGGTATTTAAGTCTTGAGGAAATAGGAACTCACTCTCTTGAGGCTGAGGATTTTGTAGAGGTAAGAACGTGGCTGGCTTGTTCTGTTTCTGTGATCTTTCAGCTCTTACCCCAATATCTGGCTCTGTTTTTTTGTTGTTGTTTCTTTGTTTTTTTTTTTTTTAATAATAAGACCATTTAGAAATTTGTGTTACATCTGGTGACCCAACATTTGTGGCATGAATTCACTAAAAAGATGCTTTTGGCCTTGAATGCCCCCACCTCAGGCTGGAGCTGCACACAGCCAGAGTCTCCACCCCATGTGGGATGGAGTCTCTTTGGCTTCTTCTCTCCTGGTGGGTTTTGGGCTCTCCTTGTATCCCCATCTTTGGCTGCTACCACACTAGGTAGCTGCCTTGAAATCTGCTCAGTCTTGTACTGTTCTACAGATAAGCAGTCAGCCTCACATCTGAATCATCACTGACGGCAAACTTGGTGAGTCAATTAAGATATCGTAAAAGGAAAAATTAGGTAAAAGAGTTTTTCCCCCATTAAGAATGGAAAACATTTTTACAATGGAGGGTTTTTGGTCTTGGTTTGATAACACATTAGGTTGTCTGAAAATGGAACAATTAAATGAGAGGATAATTAATGTTGATGGAATAGTTGTAATGTTAATTATAAATATTATTTGTTTGATCATTTCTGCTTTATCATTAAAAAGTTAGTTAATGTGAATGCCAAGATAAAAATTTTAGAAAAATGTGTTAAAACAGACCATAGAGAAATTCAGACTCAGGCATAAGAATTTAAAGGTGAAACAATCTCAGCATTGCATTATACAGTTACAGAAAAACAGCCCAAGGCTTTCAAACAGCCAATCTTAATCTACCCAGTAACCTTACAAAAACTGTCAGATGCTCAAGGCTGTGTACAAGCTAATTAGACTCCTGTGAAAGTGTTAGATTTGAGAAGATTCAAAGAAGCTATAGTCTCATATAGTATGCATTCTCCATTTGTAAAAAAATGCTAAGCTTGTGGTCAATTTGTCATAGAATTATCCCTCAAGGCTGGAAAGATTTGGCTATAGCTGTCCCAGAAGCTGGTCCACAGTTACAATGGAGGGCCTGGTGGAAAGATGAGGCTAAAATCATTGAACAATGATGTAGGATTTGAGGTATGGAAATTTCCCAAGAGCAACTTCTTGGAGAAGGTGATTACGCTGATATACAAAGATAATCTTTATATGATGACCTCACCCTAATTTTGTGCCAAATGGCAGCTTTGAATGCTTGGGACAGAATTGAAGTAAGAGGCAAGAAAATTGAGTCTTTTACAAAATGTATACAGGACTCCAAAGAAACATTCACGGATTTCTTAAAAAGGCTGTCTTCAGCAGTAAATAGAATGATACCAAATTCAGAAGCTAGACAGATAATAATTGAATGTCTGGTTTTGAAAATGCTAACTCACAAAGCAAAAGGATAATTAGGCTATTATGGACAAGATCAGCACCCTTGGAGAAATGGATCTCAGAAAAAATTAATATTGAATCTCATGACCATCATGATACTTAAATAGAAGAGGTGATTTCCAGAGGTCTGAAGAAAAATAGTAATGTCAGATGCTTTAATTGTGGTAAAACTAAAAAGGGATTATAAATAGGCTGTTCCTGGAAACAATGCTTTTTCAAGGAACAATGACAACAGGATATACCTCACTTCTGGCATATGGAGAAGGTGTGGTAAAGGCAGACATTGGACTACTGAATGTAGATCAACAAGGGACAGACAAAGCAATCCTTTGCCTTTGCCATTGGGAAACTCCATAAGGGGCCTCTCACAGGCCCCCATGTCAAATTCAGTTGAGTCCTTTCCCACCATCATAGAAGAACCCCCTTCACAGAGTATTTAAATAACCTAATGCCTACTATAGAAAACAATACTGCTTGGGATGATAGAACAGATACAGAAGAGAGAACAAAAAATTGAGGAGAAACCATAAAGTGAATTTTTTGGCTAACTTCTATAAATGAATAAAGACCAAAATAAAAATATGAATAAATGACATTCTCATTGAAGGTTTTGTAGACACAGGTGTGGACATAACAATAATTGCGCCAAAATCTTGGCATCCAAATTGCCCTCTTCAGAAGGTAAATCTTCAGCTGTTAGGGATTGGAATATTATCTCAAGTGAAACAGAATACAAGATGGGTCAAATATATAGGGCCAGAAGGACACAGAGGAAAATTAAAGTCATATGTGGCTAATATAGCTATGAACTTGTGGTGACATGATTTATTAAAACAATGGAATACGCCGACTAACATATCCCCAATCTGAGAAATAAACCATAAACTAACATATATTTCTGAGAAAAATATTAGAATCCATTATAAAGAATAGTCACTGACATCCAGATTGTCCAAGAACAGGGCACAGTAGCTGTTGGCCTTTGAAAGACACCAACAGTCCTGTTAAACTTCAAAATGGTTAACAGAAAACCCTGTATGGGTTCAGCAATGGCCTTTAACAAAAGAGAAACTACAGGCCTTAGAACAGTTGGTACAAGAGCAATTAAATGCTCAGCATATTGAAGAATCAACCAGCCCTTGGAATTCTCCTGTATTTGTTATTAAAAAGAAACCTGGTAAGTAGAGAATGGTTACAGATCTAAGAGCTATTAACAAGGTAATTCAGCCAATGGGCTCTCTACAATCTGGAATTCATTTACTATCTGTTACCCAAGGATGGCCTCTTATAGTTATTAATTTAAAGGACTGTTTCTCCTCAATACCATTACAAGAAAAAGACAGAAAAATTTGCTGTCATGGTACCTACATATAATAATTCCAAGTCATTCAAGAGATATCTGGAAGGTTCTCCCACAGTAAATGTTAACTAGCCCAACCCTGTGCCAATATTTTGTATGACAGTTGTTAAAAGTAATATGTAAACAATTTCATAAATCTATAATTTATCATTACATAGATGATATTTTACTAGTTGATTTAAAAGCAGATACTTTAGAAAGATTGTTTGAAGAAGTAAAGAAAATTTTGCCTTGTTGGGCATTGCAAATTGCTCCTGAAAAGATACAAAGAGGAGATTCTATTAATTATTTAGTATATAAAATAGGTTTACAAAAAATAAGATCCCCAAAGGTGGAAATTAGGAGAGATCAATTATGGACTCTTAATGACTTTGAAAAATTTAAAGGAAAAATGAGCCTTTTGATATATGTGTGCAAGTGTCTTTTTTCATGTTCATCTTCTTCTGAATTGTATATTTACAGTTGCTTCTCTATAAGAAATTTGAGTTTGATGAAGTGAGAAAATGATTTTCCATCTTCCCTACAGCATAGTGTTCATACTTCTCTTGAGTCTCTCAAATGGTCTATCTTACAGTTGTAATATATTATATTTAATAATGTATAGTTATTGTGGAGGCCCCCAAATGTTCCTAGTAAGATCTGAGCTTGCTTCACCCAGCAGAGTTTCATTAGATGATTGCTTGACCAAGTGCATGGTTACGGGGTAATTGGAAATGTTTGCACTTGGCTGTGCTCATGAGAGGTCTTTTGCTTCACTCCTTGGTATTCCTATAAAAAGCCCTTTAGAAGAGACAGAGGGGTCGTTGGATTAGGATCCAGGCTCTCTTGAAGGTATCCTGTGTTTCTGTCTTTGTCTCTCCTCTCTATCCTTCTTTTTAAATCTCTTATCCCTCTCTTTTCAAGAGTACACTGGGGTGGGGTGGGGTGGGAGCTTGTCTCCCACAAATAGCACCAGAAACAATGAATCTAGGAACTTGGTTACAAGACAGAGGGGGCATTGTGTGTGTAAGGCATGCCAATAAGGAATGGAAAAATAAGGGTGATAGCATTTTATTCTCAGGAGTCAATTTAGGTGGTGGAATGCTGAAGTTGAAAAGTGAAGCTGAAGCGTGTATTTCTCTCTATCTGGGTTTCTTTCTTTTTCTCTCTTAATTTCTATCTATAAAAATTAAGTATAGGGTAGGAAGAAATTTAGAGTAAGGTAGAATACAGAAATATTCGGTTAGGTATATAGTTTAAGAAAACATTTAGGATAAGATAAACGACAAGACAGAGAAACTATGTCCTTGATTTTTCAACTATGGGGCTATGAATGCAAAAGTCTGGGGAAGAATCAGAAAAATCTATCAATGATGAGAGAAAGGGGAAGAAAAAGATTCCTATGGAAGCTTTTGGCCTGGAGACAGCTTAGAATCAAGCCCCGAGAGGCAGAGGAAAGAATTTTCCCTGAGGCAGATGTGGGTTTAATAAAACTTTTCACTCTGCTGCCACTGCAACTGTATGAAAACATCATACTATCAAAATCCATTTTTGTTCAGCCATGAAGCCAAAGTTTAGAAAACAGAGGTCATGGGGAAAACTTAGCAATCTATCTCTCTCAAAAAGTGAAAGCTTTTCAAGTCTTTCATTCTCAGATCTCTTTTCTTCCTGCAAGGACAAAATTAGATTCATCTGGAAATAACGCCTATCAGAATTAGAAAATCACCTGTAATTGCTCTAGAAAGAACAAAAACCCTCTTGGAATATGGCAAATCCTCTCTGCTAGTCCCATCTCTCCATAAAGCTAGTATTAGGAAAACATCAGCCAGAGTTCTCTGTCACTAGAGCCTAGTGAGAAAGTGTAGGGAGAAAGTGGAACAGACACAGCCTTCCCCAAGGTGAAGCCACAACAGAGGGCAGGAAGAGTCTGATGGCATGGAGGAAGCAGTGTATGCTTTGAAATCCTCCCTGCAATGAGGAAGGCAAGGCTTGAATTCCAAAACATCTCTCTGAAAAGGCTGAAAAGATTTTTATTCTAAGTACTTTCATCTTTCACTAACCCAGCAAGGCAGAAGAGCAAGCACTGAGGGGTTTTTGCTTCTGGCACCAAAGCACCTATCCATAAGCATACAGGCAGATAGATGTGAATCAGTCCAGGCACAGTGAAAGAAAAATACCTATCTATGCCAGCTCAGGGAAAAACCTCCCATGGTGAAAAAAAAAAAGCTTGCTTGATCTTGATTTTCAGGACAGGCTTTGTGAATGCAAGTTTTCTGCTGGACCCAGAAAGGCAACTTTGGAAATGTAATTTAAAAATCAGCTCAGGAAATGTAGTAATACCATGACACTATAGTGAAAGGCAGTGTGGGATATGAAGTTTTTCAACTCAAAATGGCAACACTGCCCCCAAACTGCTTTTTCAGCTCAGAGTGCAAAAGTTGGGTTTATCTTATGAGAACTTATCTTCTGAAAACTAAGAGCAGATGAACAGCTTGCCTCTAAGGAGATAATTAAAATGCCAATACCATTTTTCAACAAGCTACTTTAATAAAATCTTTCAGAAAACAAGGGAAAGTGGTCCTTAAACTGGGAAATCACTTTGGGTATGAAAAACAGCTTATGAGCAAATAAAAATGTTCTTTGCTTTTTGAATAAGAGTCTGCAGTGAGTGATCCCTTTGAAAATCTCATGGGGGAACAAGGAAGCATATATTCAGAAAGAAAGGACTGCTTTGTAGATGGGGACCAAGCTCCAGAAAAATCTAGCTGTCTTACAAAGTAGAGTCACTTCACTTGAAAGTTCCTTACAAGGAAACAATTCTAAATTAGAATACTTGCTTAGAAAATGCACTGATATTTATGAGAATAGGAAAAATGTGCCAAATACTGAAGGTTGAGAAGCTACAATTACAGTTCAAGTGTATCACAGCTACTTGTCAAATTGGCATCAGGGATTGAAAAGCTAGTGAATGAAGTGAAAATACTAATGTTTCTCCTGAAAGTAAGCTAATAAAAGATGTGTTACATGATAAATAAAACACATCTATGTTCTTGATTCCTTTGGACAGTAGCCATTTCTATGAATAAATAACCTTGTCATAAACATTGGGCTAATAAAAACATTGACATCATTAAAAGAATTCATGGTAATCTTATAAAGCAGCTGTAAAAAAATAAGAAGTGGGAATTTTACCCATTTTACCCTCAGTTAAGTTTAAGAGCAACTGATAAAGTAGGCTCTGACTTTAAACTCTCAAGAAAACTTTCAGAATGATATCAAAACTGACTATAAACTCTGAACTTTAGAAATGATTTGCATACTTTCTTGCTTATTAATAGTTCAGTTAAGAAACCTCTTCTATTTTTTGCTAATAGAGTTTGCTTTTGAATATAAGTAAGTTCTGTTAAGAGTTTCTTTCTAGATGTTTGCTAATAGAGTTTCCTCTTGAATATAAATTTGGTAAATAGTTCTAAGAAATCTGTTCTATATAAGTGATAAAGTCTGTAAAATAGTCCTATAGAGCTTCCTTTTGAATACAAAGTGTGTAAATACTTGTATAAAGTTTCCTTTTGAATGTGAGTTTGTAAAAAGTATAAATATGTATGTATTGAATGTGGGTTTGTGAAGGATGTAAATGTTGAATATAGGTCTGTGCAAAGTGTAAGTGTTGAATGTAAGTTTGTAAAATGTGTAAATGTTAAGTGTAAGTTCATACTAGAATTGTTTTTATTACTCCATCAATATCTGTCTAACAAATTAGGTAACATTAACTTTTAATAGAATGGTTTTTTTCTTCAGATATATTTGCACACTTTTTATGATAGCCCAAAATATAATTAATGAAGGTGTTTGATTAGGGGAGCTTTTCTGTCTTTTTCCCATAAGTTTTCACCCCTGCTTCTATCTGGAAAGGATAGGTCTCCCACAAAGGGATAAGCCCCCCACAATTGAGTTAGTTCATAAAAATGGGGGTGAAGGGGGGTAATGGGAGACAAAGTATGGGGGATGAGAACATAAGGGAATGGGGAATGGGCGGTTTGAGCTGAAACAGGGACAGAGTGGGAGAGCAAGGAAAGAGATACCATGATAAATGAAGACATTATGGGAATAGGAAGAAACAGAGTGTTAAGGAAGTTCCCAGGAATCCACAAGGATGACCCTACCATAGACTACTGGCAATAGTTGAGAGGATGCCTGAACACTGGTAATCAGATAGCTGAATACCCTAACTGTCATCATAGAGCCCTCATTCAGTGACTGATGGAAGCAGATGCAGAGATTCACAGCCAGGTGCCATGCCATGCTTTAGGAGACCAATCAATGAGAGAGTGGAGGGATGCTATGAGCAAGGGGCATTGAGACCATGGTGGGGAAAAGTACAGAGACAACTAGCCAAACTAGTGGAAATGTATGAACTGTGGACCAATAGCTGAGCAGCCCCCATGGTACTGGACTAGGCCCTCTGAATAGGCAAGACAGTTGTTTAGTTTGAACTGTTTAGGGGCCCCCCAGGTAGTGGGATTGGAACCTGTACCTAGTGAATGAGCCAGCTTTTTGGAGCCTAGTGCTTGTGGTGAGACACTTTGTGCAGCCTTGGTGCAGGGAGGAGGGGCTTGAATCTGCCTCAACTGAATGTACCAGGCTCTGCTGATTTCCCATGGGAGACATTGCTTTGGAGGAGGTTGGAATAGGGGGTGGATTGGGGGGGAAGGCTGGGGGTAGGAGGAGAGAGGACAGGGGAACCTGTGGTTGGTATGTAAACTGAATAGAAAAATCTCTTAAGAAAAAAATTAGCATGGGTTTTGTTTACTTGAGGGGATACTTCAAAATGATTTGTTTTTCTTTCTTATTTTTAAGGTTTATTTACATATTACGTATACAGTGTTCTGTTTGCATGTATCTCTGCAGGCCAGAAGAGGGAGCCAGATCGCATTATAGATGGTTGTAAGCCACCATATGGTTGCTGGGAATTGAACTCAGGACCTCTGGGAGAACAGCCAGTGTTCTTAACTTCTAAGCCATCTCTCCAGCCCTCAAAATGATTTGAAACGACTGTCTTCTCCTAGGAATCAAAACAATCTCTAGAAAGTTTTATTAAACATCTGTTAGGAGAGAGTTTTGATGCAGGAAAAGGACTTGGTGCAGCTATATCACCTTAGAGCCATTCCAAAAGGATATTTCATCTTTATTATCCTCTACTCCTTCACTGGGAGGTGTAGCAGGTATGGAAATTGCTGTAGATATTTGCAAGCTCAGTAGGGACCTGGGCAAGAGCTGAGTTAATCTCTTTACCCACTTCTGCCAGAGGCTGGTATTCAAAGATAGGCAACTTTTTATTGATAGCTTCAAACCTAAACCAGAGTATGCTTGATGGAAAGTGTATCTCCATGATGGGTAAGGAAGATCAATCAATGAGGATGACCTAAGACAGGCACAGTCTATCTGAGGGTCCTGGGGGGGGGGCTTTTATTATATCAAGAAGTAGGAGTTGTAGAGGCCCACAAAGGTTAATAGTGGGATCTGAGCTTGCTTTACCCAGCAGAGCTGCTTTGGAGGATTGCTTGACCATGTGTGTGGTTATTAGGTGATTGGAAGGGTCTGCACTTGACTGTGCTAGGGGGAGGTCTGTTGTTCCACCCTTTGGCATTCCTATAAAAAGCCCTTTAGAAGAGACAGAAGGGGCCAGTGGATTTGGATTCAGGCCCTCCTGAGGGTATCCTGTGTTTCTGTCTTTTTATCTCCCCTCTATTCTTCTATCTAAATCTTTTATCCCTCTCTCCTCAAGAGTACTCTGGGGGAAAAAGTGGGAACTGGTCTCCCACAAGCTATATATTATATATGAATAAACACATACAACATATTATACATTAATATAATCATATACATAATTATATCAAGTGGTATAATATATTATGATTGTTTCTTTATCAGAAATTTCAGCTTTTGAGCTGAGAAAATGATTTTTCCATCTGTCCCTACAGCATAGTATTCATAGTTTTCCAGAGCCTCCCAGTGTCAAACCATTAGTTTCAAATACATTTGTCTCTGGATTACATTCTTTATGTTTTCCCTAACTTTACCTTTTCCACATTTGTATCGACTGCATAAACACGGCTTTCAGATTTAGAAAATGCTCTGTGAGTTTCCACCAATGTGTCTCTGTGGTTACATTATTGTCACCCTAACCTGGAAGGCTCCTGTCACTTTGCTCCTCTGCCTGTTGACACATAGGAAGGGGTGAGTTCTCGTGACATATCAGGGGAGTTTCAGCCAGAATATCAGGCTCCAGAGAATGTTCAACCTGAATGATTTCCACCATTGCAGACATTTCCTGCTTATCTGTTTATTAGAAGTCTGGGTTACCATAACTGATCCAAGACACCGCTAAGATTTTCTACCCAGTTGCTGTAGAATTAAAGTTTCTATTGTGTTTTTAAACCCTGGCATTTGTTTTTTTCTCATGTTAAAATGTTTTCTAATAAAATTTTTACATAACACATAGCTATATAGAAGCATGCTGTTGAATTCTGAAATGTTCATGGATCTCCCACATAACTTCCTGTTATCGATTTCACATTTCCTGCTGTTATGATCAGATAGCATGGTAGCTGTGATGTCTATGCTTTATAATTTTTAAAAATTTATTCAATGACTCAAAAATGACCCTTCTAGCTGGGCAAAGATGAGGAAGCCAAGGAGCAGCCTGGGGAAAACACCTAGATACAAAAATGCAATGTCAATTAAAATGGTCTCCTGTATATCCAGTTACAGCATTCTTCTCTATTTCATAAATAATGTTCCCAATGAGCTTTTTTAAATGTTTCTTTTTTGTTCTTTTTTTATTTTTTCAGGCCATTCTGCCAATTTGAGTTGGTATAATTTCTAATGGGAATGAAATTGTGAAGGGTACTGAGAAAGAGACCACTGAATAAATATCAACTGTTGTGCAACGCCAGCCAAGTACTCCTGTAGTTCTGACTTTGCTGCTCATTTTAAAGTGCAGCCCAGTTGCAACAGAAGACTCCAGTGTTTTGGAGATGCCAGCACCTTGGGATGACCACTAAGAACAGCAGCAGCAGTGGAGTGGAGACAGCTGGGGCCTAGAAGATGAGCTGTGTGTACTGCAGAGGGCAGAGCCAGATAAGTGACCCAAGCCCCTTTGGAAGAGTACAGAAGATCATGAATGAATCCCAAATATAGGATGGTTTGAATTTTGTAATTACCCAAGATGTAGACATGCCAGACTCATGGGATACTTGCAGAGGAGAGCTGCTAACAGGGAGTGGAACCAGCCCAAGAGAAAGAAATGAGTTGTATTCAACAAAGCTGAACAGAATTGGAGACCTAAAGAGTATTTTGATATCAGACATGGAGATGCAGTGTTTGAAGTTTGCCCAGCTGTTTTTGGTCTTTCTTTGGTGCAGTATTTCTTCATTATGCTCACTTCACTGCATTTTGAAATGGTAATGTATATCTTACATCATTATATGTTATAAGTATGTGATCTGCTCTTTTATTTGACTTTACAGGGGATTATAGTTAAGAGATTACATGAATCTCAGAAGAGACTATAACTTAGGATGCCTAAACATTGTTGAGACTGTCAATAGACTAGGGGGACTTTTATAATTGGACTAGCTGCATTATAATATTTTTAAATGTTTATGGGTGCTAGAGTGTGGAATGTGGTAGTTTGAGTGTATTTGGCTCCCATAAACTCATAGAGAGTGGTACTATGAGGAGATGCAGCCTTGTTGGAGGAATTGTGGTCTTGTTTGAGGAGGCTGGATGATGCAAGCCTTTAATCCAGACCTTGAGGTTGGAGAGTACACCTTTTATCTTGGCCATATCTGTTGAAAGTGTGTCACTGTGGGGGTGGACTTTGAGGTTTTTTTTTCTCAAGTTTCACCCAGTGCAACAGGCAGCTGGCTTTCTATTGCTTGCAAGATGTAGGACACTTGCCTAAATCTCCAGGAACATGCCTCCCTGCATGCCACCATTCTCCCTGTCATGATGGACTGAAGCTCCAAATTATAAGTGAGCCACCACAATTAAATGTTTTCTTTTATAAGAGTTGCTATAGTCACACTGTCTCTTCAAAGCAATAGTACACCCTAAGATACATATAAACTTTAATAGTATTCCTTATCTAAATTAAAAATTGTTAATCATGACGGGTCTTCTAACTTTGCAGACAAGAACTAAGATTCTGTCAGAATGCTTGTGGACTTTAGAACTGATTAATTTGACTGTGTGATTTGTTTTGCAAGTTTTTTTTCTCCAAGACACAGTTTCTCTGTAGCACTGGCTGTTATGGGATTAGCTCTGTAGGCAAGGCTAACCTCAAAACTCAGAGATCTGCCTGCCTCTCCCTCCCAGTCTTGTGATTAAAGCCACTGTAATGGTGTCCTCAAAAGGCCATTCCATTATTCCATTTTTTTTAAACCAGGCCAGCTGCTTCAGGATGGTGGGAAACATGGCAAGACCATTGGATTTCATGATTGTGGGCCCACTTTTGCATTATCCAGTCTGTGGAGTGAGTTCCTTGGTCAGAACCAATACTGTGGGGAAAAGCATGATGGTAGATAAAGCATTCTGTAAGTCCATGGATGATGGTTTGGCAGAAGCATTACAAGCAAGAAAGGCAAATTCATATCCAGAATAAACAAAGCATTGCCTGTTCCATCGAGGCAGTGGTCTAATGTAGTCACCCTGCTACCAGGTTGCTGGCTGGTTGTTCACCCCCAGGTATGGTGCCATATCTGGGGCCTGGTTTTGGTCTGTGCTGTTGGCAGATCTGACACTCAGCAGCAGCTGTAGCCAGGTCTACTCAAGTAAAGACACCACATATGGCATTGGAATTGAAGTCAGAGAGTCACTACTCCACTGAGTTTTCTATAGTCACCTGTCATTCTCCACAATCCATTTGTCTTTTGCACTTACCAGATAGGAGAGTTAAAGGGAGATTTGGTGGGAACCTCCTCCCCCACATCTTCCAAGTTCTTGGTGGTGGCACTAACTTCTACAGTTCGTCCAGAGATGTGATACTGTTTTTCATTCACTATTTTCCTAGACAGAATTAACTCCAAAGGCTTCCAACCATAATAACCTTCACCCCATAGATCAGGAAACCAGTGTGACAATTCTGCCAACTTCTAAGTCTATCTATCCCAATTATACATACATTCAGGGATGGGGAAACAAACATAGGATGAGTTAGGGGAACTACTGGACCTACTGAGTCAGATTACAGCCAAAATTCCACTCTTCACACGACTTTAATAGGTGCCTAGTTTAACTGGAGGGCAACAATGTTTCTTGGGGTCTCCCAGAATAAGTGTCAATTGAGAACCAGTATCCAATTGTCTTAGTTAAGGTTTCTATTGCTGTGAAGAAACACCATTACCATGGCTACTCTTGTAAATAAAAACATTTAATTGGGGTGGGTCACATCATCATGGTGGGAAGCAAGGCAGCATGCAGGAAGACATGGAGCTGGAGCTGAGAGTCCTACATCTTAATCAACAGGCAACAGGAAGTGAACTGAAATACTGGGTGTGCTTTGAGCATGTATGAGACCTCAAAGCTTGAGACACTACTGAACACTCTCAGAGTTTAATGGGTCTTTGGAAAATAAGAATGCTGACATTAGTGTAGATAGTAGATGGCCAGCTCCAGATGTTTCTGAGGGGAGCAAAAGCTTTACTAAGTGTTGGGGCAGAAGCTATTAGTGTGATACTTGGGCTAAGAATAGCTGTTGCCTGATCAGGCTAGGGCTAAGGAATCATCTTATTAAGATTAATTATTAAGAGATCAGCACCATTGAGGTGAAACCTTCTGTGCTTCGTTGGGACAATAGGAAAATATTTCCCCAGAGTCAGCACATAGAAATCCAAAAAAGTGGGGCCATGGCTCAGAGGAAGAGCGTTTGAGTGGCACTCATGGGGATCAGGAAGGAGAGGAAAGGAAAGACCTTTCTTTCTCAATCTGTAGATGTGATATATGATGTTCTGTCAGTTGATAACTAGTATTTGTAAAAAGTTAACTTTTTGTATATTTTATTATTTAAAACCATACTGATTGATTGATTAATTGATTGATTGGGTTTTTTTGTTGAGTCACACTTTCTCTGTGTAGCTCTAGCTGTCCTGGAACTCACTCTTTAGAACAGGCTGGCTTCAAACTAAGAGATCCACCTACCTCTGCTTCCTATGTTCTAAGATAAAAGATATGTGCCATCATAACTTGACTGAATTTTAAATTTTTAAACAATTTTAAAATTTACATGTGTTTTGACCATATTCTTCCCCTCTCCCAAGTTTGTCCAGATACTCTCCTCCTCCCTACCCACCCAACTTTAAATTCTGTCTCAAAAAAAACCCCAAAATGTCAATACAACTACAAATGCCAAAAAAATAGAAAACAAAATACAAGTCATCCCCAAAGAGAAAACAAAAACAAACAAACAAAAGAAGTATCCAACTGTAACCAAATAAAGGCATCCATCATTTGTGAACTACTCCTGAACATGTGATCTGCCCTGGAGTGCTTGATGCATCCAGTGTCACTTCATTGGAGAAAATTGATTTGCCCCATCCCAGCAGGTATAAATGACAGTTTCATTGTTATCCTTTATCCTAGTGGCTAGATTTACATTCATTCATTAATATATTCATTCGTTCATTTAAGAAACTACAACAAGATAAAACCAAAACTGTCACATTGAAGTAAGACAATAAAAAGAGAAGGAAAATAGCTCAAGAGAGGGCCCAAGAGTCAGAGACAAACTTGTTCACATGGTCAGGAATCCAATAAAAACACTAAACTGAAAGCCATGATATAAGCACTGGGACCTGGTACAGACCCATGCAGACCTGTGCATGCTGCTTCAGTCCTGTGAGTTCCTGTGAGCTTTGCTCATGCTGATGTAGAGAGCCTTATATTTTTGGTATCCTAAATCCTCTCTGGCTTTTACACTCTTTCTGCCTCCTCTTTCTACAGGGTTCCCTGACCTCTGAGAGGAGGGATTTATTGGAGATATCCAATTTAGGGCTGATGTTCAAAGTCTCTCATTCTCTGCATAATGTCTGGGATGTGAATCTCTATATTTAAATATGACATTTTAAAACACAATATTTTTACTCATTGAAATTATCATGCCTGCACACATGTATATTCATCATATTTATGGCCTGCATTTCCCCCTTACTCCTTCCAGACCTACCCTCATCACCTCCCAAATTTGTGTCTTTTTAAAAGTTTTATTTTAGGGGCTAGAGATATGACTCAGTAGTTAAGAGCACTGGCTGCTCTTCCAAAGGACTTGAGTTCAATGCTGAGCACCTACATGGTGCCTCAAATGATCTGGAAATCCAGTTCTAGGGGATCAGATGACTCTTCTGCCAGCATTGCATGTGCATGGTGCACATACATATGTGCAGGCAAAACACCCATACACATATGATAAAAGTAAACATTAAAAGTGAATACATGTTATGGGAGCCCGTTCTCAGGTTCCTCATGGCTTTACCCAGCAGGTCTGAATAGAAGATGATCAGGACCACGGGCCTGAGTGCAGGTGTCTGAGATGGTCTGCACTTGGCTGTGCTGGGGGAGGAGGTCTTTTGCTCCACCCCTTGGCGTCTCTATAAAAACCCTGGGCCAGAGACAGTCGGGTCCCATTGGAATAGGTTCCAGGCCCTCTCGAGGCTATCCTTTATTTTCTATCTGTTTATCTCCGTGATATTCTCTGCAATAAATCCTTCTATCTAATATTTCCTGCTGATTGCACTCAAGAAAACTCTGGGGAACTGTGGGGGTGGTGGGTAAACACCCCACAGAATGGCGCCATGAACAGGGACTAAGGAAAAAGGAAAAAAAAAGGACTAAAGAAAAAAAGGGGCAACAAAAAAAGGGGGGACTAAATACAAATGAACAGGGACTAAAGACAAAGTAATAGGGACTAAAGATAAAGGAAAATAATAGTTTTATTACAGAGTTTTTGGTGAAAGTGCTGTCAGCCCTGCCAGTGGAAAGGCATGCCGGTGTTATGGAAAAAATATTTTTTATATATATTTTTGGGAGGCAGTGGTTTTTATCCTCGAGAGAAAAGGAAAGTGGACTGGATGGATGTCTGATGCTGCAATGAAATTCTCTTCTGTCAAAATTTTCTATCTTCTATCCCTTTCTCAATTTCTATCTGTGAAAAATAAGTATAAGGTATAGGGTAGTAATATAGTGTAAGAAAAACTTATAAGTGTAAGATTGTGTAGGAAAAAATAAGTAAGGCAACTAGACAGAAAAACTCTTCAATTTTCTAACTTTTGGGGCTATGAAAGCAAACTGGGGAAAAAATCTTTCTTTGGGCTTTACGGGTAGTAAAAAAAGCTCTTCTTTGAACTTATGGGGAAGAAAAAGTTTCCTATGGAAGCTTTTGACCTGGGGACAGCTGAAATGCTAAGTCCAAGCGGCAGGAGAAAGTAATTTCTCCCTGAGGCAAAAATGGAGGTGTAAGAAGTCAAAGTTTAAAGTTGGGAAGTTTTGGGGAAAGTTGGTCTGTCTTCTGGGGGGGGAAATCTTTCTCTTAAACTCTAGAGCTTTTCTTGGAAAATTTGGGGGGAAAAAATCTCTCTAAAAAGCCTTAATATTTCTCAAATGCTCTCTTAAAAACAAAAGCCTTTCAGAACTCTCTCTCTCTCTCAGAAGGACAAAAATTAGAATCACCTAAGATATTAGTAGGGGGACCACCTGTGATTAGCTCTAAGGGAAAACAACAAACCTCTTAAGACAGCAAAACCTCTAAGTTCTGTTTCAAGCTTTAAAAATCCTCCCTGCAATGCAGGAGGCAAGGACAAGTTCCTAAAAACCTCTTCTAAGCTCTCTCTCTTCAAGCTAGAAAAAGACAGTGGGTCAGAGTACCCTGAGGGAAACGCTTGTGAGAGTGTGGGTGAAGAGCTACAGAGAGCCCAAAAGGGCAGGAAACTTTGCCTAAGAAAAGCAGAAAAACCAAGCTTTTCAGTTACAGCCAAGCTGAGGCATCAAGGGTTTTGTTTCTGAGTGAGCGTTTCAGAATGAAAAGGTGCTCCTAATCGTCCTAATGCAAAGAATCCCTTGAAGCAATGCAAACTGTTAGCATTGTACACTAGCTTCTGACCAAAAACCCAGAGGCGACTGGCCAGCGTCTCTGAGTTGGAGTGCATTTCGGGGATACTAGGGTTCCTGCAGTTGTAAACTTCCTGGAGCACAGAGCTGAGGCAGGAAGGTGCAGGACCCAGGGGAAAACTGCTAATAAACAAAGCTAAAGCCGGTGGGAATGGCACAGTTATCCACTTTCCTACAAGTCCCGGGTTTATAGGTTCACAGCCACAAAAAGAAATCTGAGAAAAGCTTTCCTATCAGAGAATGGACCTTTCTAGGAAAACAGTAAAGCTGAACTGTGTCTGAAGCAGTCAGAACGCTGTCTGGGGAAAGAGCCCAGCCAGAGCAGAACAGAACTATCCAGGAGTAAAGCTTTCTTTTCTGTCAGAGAAAGCACCTCTTTGAGAAAAACTTTGTTTCAACTGACTCCCTGAGATGAGGGCGTGTAGCCCTGAGGGGTGACTGCCTCTGGCATAAGCTCTGTCCTTGAGCACCCAGACAAGCAAACCCAACCCACTGGGGGACTGGGCCAGGTGAAGACCTGATGAGGCAAAACACCTGTCCAATGGGAGTTTAGAAATGGCAAAAACCTCCCTTGTTAGATTTTCAGTCTGTATGCAAACCACACAGACCCCAAAAACAGAAACAGACAGAAAAACCCTACCTTCATTAGCAGGGAAAGCCGCCACTCTATTGTCGGAAACTGTTTCTGGGGTAGAGGGGATAAACTGAGACCAAACTGGATACTGTCTGGGAGAAAGACTCTGAAGAAACAGAAGGGACAGATTCCTCCCCAGAAAATGTATGACCTGACAAAGCTGCTAGAGTTTGAGGCAGATTCGGGGGAGAAAAAAAGCCCCTGCCTCCAAGAACAGCTAGCAGAGGTACAGAGCCACAGACAGATAGCTGAAGCTCTGCATCTGGGGAAGGAAGGAGCAAGTAAAATGAGATAGATCAGAGGGAGAAAATCTCTCTGAAGGAGCTATGGAAAAGCTCTGTTGCAAATGTTGTTTTTCACTGACTGGCTAAAACACACAAGCCCCGAGGAAAGTTGCTATCAGAAACGTCAGCCTCAATGCGCACTAATGAGGCTGGTGCAGTTCTGATCCGGAGCCAGTGTCTGATGAAGGAGAAACACCTGTTGAAGCCAGCTGAGGAGAGACCAGAAACCTCCCAATGTGCCATAGCTGAAAATGTGAAATGCTTGTTCAAATCTCCCATTGTAAAGGCAAGAGACTTTGGTCAAACATCTGAGGCAAGCCTAGTAAAAGAGAACCAGTTGACTCTCAGACCCGAAAAGAAATATGGGAAATGATATAAGGGACTGATATTATGAACTGATATAAGAGAAATGCATTATGGGGAAGGTGTTTTTCCGCTAAAGATGGCAACATTGCCCTGAAACACTTTTTTCACAAATATAGCTTTTAAAAGAATAAGGAAAATTGTCTAAGGGTTTAAGTGTCAGTTCCATTGGAAAAATTGAAAGGATATGGAACTAGGTGCTTCGCAGTTTGGGGCTCCATTGGTAAAATGCCTTATGTACCCTAATAGCTGTGCAAAGTTTTTACTGTAGTTGGATGACAAAAAGCTACCTATAAGAGCAAACAAGCCACTTTAAAATCCTTAAAACAAGGGAAACAGTTTATATACTGAACGTTGTCTTAGATATGAAGAAACTTATGTTGAAATTAAAAAAGTTCTTTGCCTTTTGAACAAACTGCCTGCAAGAGTAATTCCTTTGCAAATATAATAAGGAGACAAGGAAACAGGCATTCAAAAAAGAAATGACTGCTTTATACATGGGAAACAAACTTCAGAAAATCTAGCTGTCTTACAAAATAGTTGCTTTACCTGAAAGTTCCTTATAAGAAATCAATGTTAAATATCACAGCTGCTAATAACATCAGGAGTTTTAAAGCTAATGAAGTGAAAATACTAAATCCTGATAATGCTTTTTCTCAAAGTAAGCTAATGAAGGATACATTTCATGAAAGAACATCTATGTTCTTGACCCCATTGAATAGTAACAGTTTTGGTGAAAATATTGGAACTAACAACAATCAAGTCAAATTGTTTTAACAAATTCAAGACGCTATCCACAAAAGAAAGCTGCCATGCTTTATAGGTCATAATAGAGCTCAGTCCAATCTTCCTGGTCCTTTAGCTGAGGGTAATGCAATGGCTCAGCATTATCCCAAGTGGAAATGGCTCAACAGTCACAAGCTCTTCATCAAAATAGGAAAAGTTTAAGATGGAAAGATCCCTGCTCAGTATTATGGAAGGGTCCTGATCCTGTGTTAATATAGGGTCGAGGACATGTTTGTGTTTTTTCACAAGAGGAGAATGAAGCGTGGTGGTTACCAGAGCATCTGGTAAGGAGTGTGAAACTAAGGAAGAGTCAGCTCCAATGACATTTCCTACAAAGGAACCAGAATGAAAGTGGTTTGATTAGTATTTGAGGTTTTGTCACTGTTTTAATGCAAACAGTGAGGAAATAAGAGTTCGGAGCTGTGCCGCTTTTGGCTTTACTAGCTCCTTTAGAAAAATACCTTATATCACCTAATAGCTGTGCAGTGTTGGCGAAGAGCTTTACAGGAGCTAAATACGGTAATTTAACCCTCAGCATGAATGAAGTTTTTCAATAGAGCAAACCAAAAGTACTTCTGTGATAGAAACGTTTGTTTGAATTGAAGTTCTTAGGGGAGCTATTATGAATTTGGGTGAAGGGACAGCCTCTAGTTAAAAACTGTTTACTGCTGACAGTACATCTCTGCTGGTTCAGAAAGGACAAGAGAACTGAGCAACTTTGGGGTATGGCTTTGTCTGGAGAATGTTACAGCCTCCTAGCAACAAGTATCACAACTCTATAATGACAACACTCACTAAATCTCAGTGCTTTATAACAAAGCTGACTATAAACTCTAAACTTTAGAAATGATGTACAGACTTCCTGTCTAGTTAAGAGAATCTTTCTAATAGAGATGGTGATAATAATTAAGAGTAAGAAGTAGAAAGACGAAAATAAGATATGTGAGTTTGTAAAAATTCTGTCTTGTTAGATCTGTGTTAAGAAATCTTTAGGTGTTTGCTAAGTTAAATGTATGCTAATGGTAGCCTATATAAATTTGTAAAATAGATCTATAGAGTTCCTTTAAGAATATAAGCTTGCAAGAAGTATCTAAGGTAGTCTTAAGACATGTAGTAATAATCTTGCAAGATGCCAGTTGTAAATGTAAGTTTAAATAAGAAATAAGATGGAATGAATATAAGTATATAAGAATTAATAAGAAATATATTTGCTAAAGTAGTTCTATAAAGTATAAATAAGTAGATTTTAATATGTTGTATGTGAGTTTGTAAAAATGTGTAAATGTCATGTTTTGTTAGTAAGAAATGCAAATGGGGTATACTAAGAGACTACTTTTAAAGTGTGTAAAGAGTTTTATTAAGAAACTGCTTTTGGATGTTTTGCTAAAAGTTTTCAAAGTGTTAATGGTTAGATTGAAAATATTGCTTTTTAATATGGGTTTGTAGGAATTGTATAAGTTTGGGTTCCTCTAACTAGGTTTGAGTTTTTGTTTAAAAATTATAAAGAAAAGGAGGAGCTATGAGATTGAATTATGTTCGAAGAAACATATTGATATTAATACACCCTGGTTTTATGGAGTTAAGGGAATGTTTAAATTTGATGTGAATACATTGAAGTTTTTCCTATGTTCTGTTAACAAGAAAATTGAAATGACTGAGTTAAAGTTGTAAGACGGAGAAAATTGTTAACTATATATAGCACCATATATGCTAATTCAAATGGTTCTGTTAAGAGTTTGCTTTGAGTTGTAAGACTGAGAGAATTGTGACTATGTATAGCAATATTTATGTTAACCTGTTAATGGTAATGATGAAGCTAAGGGATTCTTTAAGTTTGTAGTTGCCTTAAGAGTTTTTGGTTTAGAAAGGGCGTAAAGCAGCTAAGACTGCTGTGGTCACCTTGGACCTAATTCAAAAGAGAAATGCCATCTATATCATCCTCTACTCCCATACTGGGAGGTGTAATAGCTATGGAGATTGCTGTAAGACATTAATAGTTATTTTTTTATATATTAGGAAGGGGGCACCTGTGGGAGCCTGTTCTCGGGTTCCTCGTGGCTTTACCCAGCAAGTCCGAATAGAGGATGATCAGGACCACGGGCCTGAGTGCAGGTGTCTGAGATGGTCTGCACTTGGCTATGCTGGGGGAGGAGGTCTTTTGCTCCACCTCTTGGTGTCTCTATAAAAACCCTGGGCCAGAGACAGTTGGGGCCCGTTGGAATAGGTTCCAGGCCCTCTCGAGGCTATCCTTTATTTTCTATCTATTTATCTCCGAGATATTCTCTGCAATAAATCCTTCTATCTAATATTTCCTGCTGATTGCACTCAAGAAAACTCTGGGGAACTGTGGGGGTGGTGGGTAAACGCCCACAACATGTAAAATAACAATAAATCTTTAAAGAAAGAACATTTTACTACTGAATCAGGCATTAGTTCTTCATGATGTTTCCTGAGCCTCAGGGGCAGGGAATATGATATAGATGCCCCATTCATGGAATCTTTGTTGTTAATCTGAGACATAGTCCAACTGTATCTTTCAATTGGAGGCAGAACTTTCAGGTAGAAAATATTCTTCTAACAGAGATTACGACGTCAAAAATTTTGTTGGATGCAAATCTAACTGTGTCTCATTATCAGAGAAGGTGATGGTAGCTTTCAGTTTATGAAAAAGGTCTTGACCCAATCAGTTCTCTGTTGTTTAAACACCTTTCAGCTATCTCCAGCAACTGGGACTGACTTATAATTTTAATTTATAACTTTTATAATTTTTTCTAATATCTTGAGCCAAGTGGGTGACAAAAATTATTTTAGTAGCTGTCTTTAATCTTTCTAAAAGTACGTGTTGAAAATTAAATCTCCTTAGTCATTGTTGGACAGAAAGGAAAATCCATTCTGTCCAGGCTGTGTTATCTGGCTGAGATCCCCTGGCCCTGCACTGGGTTATTTTCCTTTCCTTTTTTTTCCAGAAAATGGTCAGTTTTGAGTTTTCCAATTATATGGACTATTGGTTGAAAACAAGACATAAATCATGAAAGAGAAAGGAGTAGAACTTTTTCTTTTCCTTCGGGTTCAGCTCAGAGGAACTTTCGTCTTCTCCAGAGCTGCTTAGAAAAGGCATGGGGTGTAGGAAATGCTCATCTGGAAGAACTATTCCCCCTCCCTTTGTGCATTCCACTTAGATGACAGAGGGATCTGAGTGAGAAGCTTGGCCCCTCCTCAACACACAGAGACCAACCCTGATCTTGAGCAGAAATCAGATACAGAAATGTACACACAGAGAAGCACAGAGAGAGAGGGAGAGATGGGGAGAGGGAGAGAGAGGGAGAGGGGGAGAGAGAGGGGGAGAGGGAGAGGGGGAGAGAGGGGGAAAGGGGGGGAGGGGAGAGAGAGGGGGAGAGGGAGAGGGAGAGAGGGGGAGAGGGAGAGGGGGAGAGGGGGAGAGGGGGAGAGGGAGAGGGGGAGAGAGGGGGAAAGGGGGAGAGGGGGAGAGAGGGAGAGAGGGAGAGGGGGAGAGAGGGAGAGGGGGAGAGGGAGAGAGGGGGAGAGAGAGAAGACAACCACGGGTGACCACCACCAATTTATGCACCTGAACAGAAAGGGAAACTGGTGACATCTCACAAGTTTGCTGATACTGGACCAGTGGCCTTGTTAGATCTCTCCTGTGTGTCCAAAGAGAAGGCACCTTAACTAGACTTACCTGTAGATGTAATAGACCAGGCGACTTCCTTCTAATTTGTTTCCTTTTGAGATGGAGTCATCAAACTCCTCTGAAGCGATTAATCCAAGGGAGTCCTGGGAGCTAGGGTCCTGAAGAAGTCCCACAGAGGGGCAGCAACCACGTATGCAATGAGCAAGAGCATTTAGTATCTTGAGCGTAAAATACCAGCCTGCCGGGGCTGGCAAAATAGCTACGAGAGTCATAAATAACCTTCCGTTAGGTCATTGGCACCTGTGATTGGCTTAAGCAAGTGGCAATTATGTTAGCCCGGCTCTAACCGGTTAGAGCTTGCAAGGGCTGGTAAAGGCTGAGCTGTAGCGGTGGCCCTGCAACCGCTTATAAAATAATCATCCAGAGGCTTAATATTATTTACAAACTGTATGGCCTTTGGCAGGCTTCTTGATAGCTAGTTCTTATAAGTTAAATTAACCCATTTCTATTACCCTGTGTTTTGCCACATGTTCCATGGCATTATTGGTCTGCTGGCATTTGCTGCTCCTTCCGCGGTAGCAGGCTGGCATTTTTCTACCAAGGCTGCCTTTCCTTTTGCTGTCTCTCTTCTTTGGCCTGTGGCAAAACTGATGGGAACAACATATATTCACAGTGTATAGGAAGACATCCTGCAGCACTAAAGCTTTTCTGTTTGGGGGCAAATATGGACAGGTCCCAGGCTCTGTCCTTATTTGGTCATTATTTTGACTGTCACATAAGAGGGGAGCTGGCTCAGACCTTGGTACCTGTGTGCAGTTCTCCTCGTTCTGTCAGGGGCACCAGTGATTGATTGTTCTTTGTCTGATTAGCCTCAAGAAGCAGGAACTGAAGCCTAGTTTTAAACTGGGTTCTTATGAGCCTGTTCTGGCCCTCTCACTGTGGACCTGGAATTCAGGTTGCACACACCCCTAGGACAGTGGCTCTCAACAGTCCTAATGCTGTGGCCATTTAATACAGTTCCTCAGATTGTTGAGATCCACAACTATAAAAATATTTTTGTTGCTACTTCATAAGTGTAATTTCACTACTGTTCCAAATTGTAATGTAAATATATGATATGCAGGGTATCTGATGTGTGACCCCATTGAAAGGGCCCTTAATCCCCAAAGGGGTCACAACCCACAGGTTGAGGAACACTGACCTAGGAGCTCCTTGATACCACATTATTCTCTGATCCAAGGGGCTCTGAGACCTCTGGTGTCTTCAGGTCTTGCTCTGGATCTCTGTGGGACTTCTCGAAATATTGTGGGGTACTCACCAGAGAAGACTGCTCAAACATGTATTTCAATAAATAGAAACTCTTTATTAGCTGGTCAGCAACTACCCTGGGTGTTTGGGATCCCAGTGTAGTACTGAGCCTTTCTCGGGTAGAGCTTTTAAGCACAAAAAACATGTTCTGGGTGGACATATTTTAGATGAGAACTCTTAGCCAGAAGTCGAACTACAGAAGACAAAAGGTAAGGTGAGTACATCAGAGACTTTACCTTAACTATGAACTTAGATGGATTAGACCTCTGTTTTAGTTTTGGCAGGCGGTGCTGTCTGTGTGCTGAGTTTTACAGCCTGAATGGCAGTTCCATGATGGAATCAGTTGTGCTAAGTTCTGGGGCTGTGTTACAGTTACCAGTGACTTCTACTAAACAACTAGTCCTCAATTTCTGTTTCCTATAATTAGTTGTTACAGGTTTTCTTTAGTGATACCTGGCATGTTTGAATATTGCCAGTCTACTTATTGCCACTAAATTTTACAAATTAATTTGGTGACATAGTCAATTTTAAAGTTCTAATACCTTAAAAACACACCATTAGAGCTTTAAATTCAAGGATCAGTTAGTTGTGTAGTATACACCTTTAAGCTGATGTTAGGGAGGTAGAGGCCAGTGGATCTATGAGTTCCAGGCCAGCCTGGTCTACACAGTGAGATCTTGCTTCAAAAAATTCACCTGTTTTAAACAGTGAATTTTACGGTTTATACTCTCCATACTTTAGGGTCCTTATGCTGTCACTGTGTGTATGTATCACGTGTGTGTGTGTGTGTGTGTGTGTGTGTGTGTGTGTGTGTGATGTATGTCATATATGTGTGAGTGCTAGTGCACTTGTGCAAAAGTGCCCATGTGGAGTCAGAGAAAACTTGTGTCAGTTCATTCTCCTCCCATCACAGGTTCTGGATGTGCAGAAGGAGCTTCTCTGCACACAGTGGAGAGCAGCATTGATCCAGAGCCTGCATCAGGGGGGTGTGGACTCAGTAGCACCAACTTTCCAGGACCTTCTGGCTTTCACCGCCAGATTGTCACAGCAGGGGCAGCCAGCCTGTGGGACTGAGCAGCTTCTGGGTTCTCTGTCTCCAATGTGCATGTGGGCATTGCTGGACTACCTAGTGCATGTCACAGAAACTAACCTGTAATAGCAATAATATTATCAAATATCACCTTTTCTGTTATGAAATAGTCCTTTTCTGTCAGATAAAGTCACAAATAAATAATAGACACATTCCTTCTTTTAGTCTAGAGAAGGCTGCCTAGTACAGGTATGGTTATAATAAATATCAATTATAAAATTAATATATTTTAACTCCCAGCTGAATACTCATAGGGAGGATGTGGTCTTCCTAGTCTGTCTTACACTGACCTCTATACTGATAAGTTATATACACAAGAGTAATAGCTTCACATCCACACTAAGGAGATCTGGTTATTCAGTTCCCTATGCTAGGAATGGGTACATAACCATGTTCTGTCCAGAACTTGAGATCAAGTAGTTCCATGTTAAGGGAAAATCCCACCAGGAAGCCAAAAGAAATAGTACAAAGTAATAATAAAGGAACAAGTGAGCAGCACAGAGTAGAAAGAACATTAAATGCTATGTTGGCAGCACCATGATCCATCTGGTTGAGGCCGATGAGAGGGAGAGTGGCTGCACCAGATGAACTCTCACGACCTTCTCTGCAGCATCTTCAACCTACAGCAAGGAAACATATCTTTTGAAGGGTCTGAGGAAAGCCTGGGTCAGTTCCCCTTGGTGCCTGTACCAGTCATCACCACCCCACAGCCACATTCACTGAGGGTCACTCAGTTACCTCCTCAAATCAGTCTTGGGCTCTACATCCCTGGAGTCACTACTGTCTTCCTCCTTTCTTTCCCACATTCCAGAATCAGCCCTGGGCCCTGCTGCAGACCTGGAAGTTCAGAACAAAGTGATAATGACTAGCCCTGCTTCCTGTCTCAGGGCCCGATGAGAAGGACTGGAGGAGCAGGGATGAGCACTATCCAAATGTGGTTACAAACAGCTTTCTTATTCATTCTTTCTCAGCTTCTCAACATATGAGTGTGGTATCACAGCTATGGGTGTGACTGTCCCTGCCCTACCTCATCCTTCTGGACAGCCCAGATGGGAGCAGCAGACTCCAATAGCACCTCAGTCCTACCTGCCTCCAGTGGGACACTGCTCCAGGGGTTCTGGAGGCTGCTGCTGCTGCTTGTTTCATTTCTGTTTTATGTCTATGAGTGTGAGCCTGAACGTGTGTAAGTGCACTGTGGGAATGCCTAGGGTCTATGGAGAAGAAGGGACTGGATCCCCTGGACTTGGAGCTGTAGGTTGTGAGCTGCCAAGTGGGTGATGGGAATGGAACCCAGGTCTGATGAAGGACCAGCAAATGATCTTGCCACTGGGCCATCTATTTACTTATATCTTCTTTATTTTTGTCTATGGCATGGAATCTTTTTCCCTCTACATATTGACTAGAACTGCCATGTTCTTCTTTCGTGTTCCTGCTGTCTCCACATCTGCATCATGGGACCCTCCTGATTAGGCACCTGCTGTATTCCCTCCTCATTTCCCACGAGTCTGTGACATGATTCCTCTCCTGTCAAGGCTGAGCATGCAGAAGCTATTACTAGCAGGTGACATGAACTCCAGATCTCCTGCCTCCTTTCTCAATAAGATGCTATAGATGAGGGACAAGAATAGGACTCATTCTTGCTTCTTTACTCACCACCCACTCCCAACACTGCCCTCAGTACCTTCATTTTCAAGGATTCTCCCCAGAAACTACAGAAGAATGGAGCAGTGGAGGATTATCAGCAGGACAGAGAGGTTGGGCTTGCTGGCTGTGGATAAAGACTGGTCCACATCTGGAATAGTGGCTTGTAAGGCTGAAGTGGAAACACAAGTTGAGTCTTTGACCAGATCTCATATCTGAGGAAATTTCACCTTAGCTTCTGGGTCCTCAGGTAATTTAGCAACACACAGAGTTCCAACCCTGTTGCTATACAACAACTGTTTGGGCGGGTCCTGAGTAGGAAGGGAGAGAGGACATGTTCCCCTGACCTCAAAAGACTCCTACGGCTGTGGTACAGAGTGGGGTAATGATGGGATCTCATCTTTCCTGCTGGAAGGAGAGGAGCTGACTTGTGAGGATGGTGGCAGGGAAGAAGAAAGATCAGGTGAGATGAAAAGCAACAGTGATTCTAGAATGAGGAAAAAGGCCAGGAAATAAAAGGCTGCTTAGTCTGTGACAGCCTGTGAGAACCACAGTGAGAGAACAAAGTAAACACAATTAATGAGAGAGGAGAGGGTGAGAAACAAAATGATTGATAGAAAAAATGGCTATCATCCCAAGAACTCATGGTGATTAGATTATTACACACACACACACACACACACACACACACACACACACACACACCCTCATCTGCAGAGAGTGTCCTCCCCTTCTTCCCAGTTACCTGTAGGCTCCAGTTTTTCTTCCTAGTGTGACTTGAACTCCTCAAGCCAGGACCTACAATCTCCCTGTGAGGTTTTTTTTTTTTTTTTTTTTCAGAAGACAGTAAAATTCCCGTTTTTCTTCACCTCTTTTATCCAGCTAGATTCACAATCAACTTTGGCCCCCTTTCTAGTGCTTGGGTGAACATACAACATTTTGTGTCCTTTGTGGCCAAAGTCCCAGGATCCACTGAAATGTCCATCTACTTCATGCCAACAACACATTGTGGTCTGCAGAGTGAGGGGCTCTGTGCCCATTGGAAGGATTTCAGCCTCTGACCTTGATGAATCCTGTCTGTCTACACACCTCCCTTCCCATCCTCTGACCTTGCTCTTCCCTCCACATTTTAGCTTTGCTGCTGAGCCTCTTAGGTGGGAATGTCAGTGATCCAGTTTTTTTCCTCATAAAAAATGAATGTTCCCTGACCAATCAAATACCCTGTTCTTTTCTTCAGGGGGTCATCTGCTATGTTCTTTATTTAATTTGTAGCAGTGGGGATTGAACCTAGAGCCCCATACATGCTAGGCAAGCACTCTACAACTGAGCTGCACATCCCCAGCACTAGGGGACCATTTAAAACTTATCTCTCATTGTGTTAGTCTCTGGCTTCATGTGAACCACTTCTGCTTTGAACAGGTCCACTCCATCTTTCAGAATTTCCAGCTGTTTGTTACAGATTGTTGTGACAATCAGTCTCTTCCCCAGAAGGCCAACAGCATGGCAGTTGTTTGTACTGTCACAGTAAATAAAAGTGCCTTTGGTCAGTTAGCCTTGGACTTGGTGCCTCCATGGTCCAGACCCTGACTTGCCCACAGTGAAGCTGTAGCTAAGAGAAGCAGTGTCTGTGAAGGAAACATGCAGTGAGGTTAGGATGCGGAGCGGGGCTCAGAGACAGTCTCTGCCTGTGGAACAAGAGAGTCCTCTGCAAGGGGGTCTTAAAAAAAGAGAGAGACAGAAATAAGTAAATAAAAAGAAAATCTCTGACAGCTTCCACTGTGCTAAGTGAAGTTTAGTCATTTTTTCTTACTTGAAGATGCAGGTCAAGGTGTGGCCAACCCCTGATCACCACAAGGACAATTCTCTCATCTGTAATCACATGATATTGCTAGGGGTAGGTCCTGTCAGTTATGGCAGGAAAAGTTCAGAACGTCCTTTCTAAATCTGTTCATTCTGGAGAGTCTCCAGAAGCTGCCTATGTAGACTGTGTGGAGACAGGATGGGTGTGAGGCTGGTGGGGCAGAATGGAGCAGGATGAAGATAGAACAGAAGTTTTGTGGAGACAGGTTTTACTGATCTATACTCTCAGACACATAGACTTGGACATCTTTGCTCATTAGCTCTGTCAGTTTGATGCAGTCTAGAGTCAACAAAGAAAGAAGTATCTATTGAGGGACTGTTTTGACTGTTAATGATATAGGAATGCTCAGTCACTGTGGACATTGCCCTTTCTAAGGCAGGAGGTCTCATAGCTGGAATAGAAATCTAACTACATAGGAGCTAGTGATCCAGACAGCAAGCAGCGTCCTCCATAGCATCTTCCTATGCCTCTCTGGGCTGCGAAGCAAGTTCCTTGGTCATAGCTAATGCTGTGTGGAATATCAAGTTGACCTGCCTCTGCATACCTGCCCTCACAAGTGACAGACCATGGCTTAGAAGAAGTCAAATAAATTAGTTGCTCCCTCAAATTGATTTTGGTAGAGTGGTTTTTACCAAAACAACAGAATAAAACTAGAAAAACATTGGCAGATCTCCTGAACATGATGCAGCGCTCCAGGGATGGCGTCCTGGAACTGGCCAGAGGATACTCCACACTACAGAACAAAGATAGTCAAGGCTGGTTAAATCTCGTAGTGGAAGAGTGGTGATCAAAAATCTCAGAGAAGTGCATGTGCCAGAGTGGATGTAACAGCAAAAATTTCCAGGGGATGTGTGCAGATCTATGTTGCTCTGTGGGATGCTGGAGCACCCATGTTGAGAAGCATCGTAAGAATGACCAGGGAGAAGGGTACCAGCATTGCTGGAAGCTCGGGGATAATGATGTTGACTCAAGCCTGACTGAAACTGTATTCCTGAATCCCAGAAAATATGGTACAGAAAATCCTATCAAGTGGAGTGGTCAGGAGGCAGTAACATCAAGGGCAGTGGTCCAGTGATGAGGAAGGAGGACCCACCTGGAAGCCTAACTGCTTAAGGGGGTCATGGCTAACAGAACACAAAAATCCTAAATAGAGATAGATGGTTATCCAACCCAGATGTGGCTGGACTTTAATAATTAAAGACAGAACAGATGATCAAGAAGCTGAGAGCTGCTGTCCCATGAAAACCCCAGGTTCCTGTGCCCAGTGTTTAAACTGAACCATTGGGGCTAGAGAGGTGGTGCAGTGGTTAAGGACACTTGTTCTCTTGCAGAGGATCCAGGTTTGATTCTCAGCAGCCACACATGGTGGCTCACCACTGCCTGTGACTCCAGTTCCTGGAGATCCCATACCCTCTTTTGACCTTTGAGGGCACCAGGCCCATGTGTAGTGCACATCCATTATGCAGTCAAAACATAAATCTATAAAACAATTAAAACTGAACCACCTCAAAGACAGATCCAAACTTACTTCTTAGGGGGAAATATCAGGTCTCAAAAAGAGCAACCATTCAGCCAATCACCAAGTGCAGTCATTCTTTTGTATCACTTCATTACTGCCCTGTCACTCAGGGATGATCCCTGAGATGCTCCTGTGAATGCCTAGTGTGGTGGTTTGAATGAGCCTGTCCTCTATAGAGTAGGATGTCTGAACACTTGGTCCCCAGTTGGTGGCAGCTGTTTGGATAGGTTTAGGAGGTGTGGCCTGGCTGAAGGAAGTATGTCACTGGGTTTGTGGATTTGAAACTCATTCCATTTCTTGATCTCTGGACCTTGCTTGAGGGTTAAGATGTGGTTTCACAGCTGGGCATGGTGTCACATGGTATTTATCCCAACATTTGAGTGTCAGAGGAAAGTGGACCTTTATTTGTTTGAGCTGGCCTGTTTTTCATAGTGAGTTCTAGGACAGCTGGAACTGTATGGTGAGACCTTGTCTCAAAAACCCAAACCAAACTAAAACTGTGTATACTCTACCTTGCTGTTCTAGTCACCATGCACACCAATTGCCATGCTTCTCTGCTGTGAAATGATGGACTCTTATCCCTCTGAAACTATAATCTTCCCCAAATCCTTCCTTCTGTATGTTATCATGGCCTTAGTGTTTTATCACAGCAACAGAAAAGTAACTAATACCACTACTGTATCAATACTGAAGTCTTTATAGGACAGATGGTCTTTGTTACACCTGCTCAACTATTCTCTGGGAGCTTGAAAGCAGCCAGAGACAATACATCCATGAAGAGCATGGCTGGACCTGCATCTAGGGCACTATGACCTGGGACAATCTGTCAGCCTGACGGGTCAGTTCTAGGAAATGGCCCTGGGTGGAGCTCATGGAAGTTCCTAATAGGAGAATCACCTTGCTTGGGCAGAACCCAGCCTGAGCCATCTGCAAAGGGAAAACACACTCCATTTTGTTGTGGCTCCCAACATGTTACTGGGCCCTGAGAGAGTGGTCTGTGGTCCTGGGCTATGAGAAGGCCCATCAGACCTCAGGCAGACATCATGAGGTGAGGTCTTTCCTACTAGATTATTAGGCAGACAGGTCACAGTCACGCAAAATGTCCAAAAGTGGGACATCACTGTAGAGATGTAACAAGTCACTTGTGTGTTGAAAGCTGCCTAGCAGGGAGAGATAAGAACTCTTGTCTGACAGAATGTCTCCTGTTCTCCAGTTATTTATGGAAATCCTATCTCACTTAGAGGAAATGACTGAGATTAATTCTTCAGTAAGCTGCTACCTCTTCCTCAGCAAGCACCTCAAGTTGCAAGGAGCATCCTCTAAAGGTAAGGAATCAAGGGAATACACTCTTCCATCATTGGTCAGTGTTTGTTATTTATCATGCTGTCTTGATTACTATAGCTGTGGGTGTAGTTTGAAATCACAAAATGTGATAGATGCTTCTGTGTTCTTTCTCAAAATACTTTGAATGCAGCTGAAGAGATGGCTCAGCAATTAAGGACATGTGTTCTTGCAGAGGACTGGAGTTTTATTCCCAGCACCCATGTGGTAGCTCTCAACCATCCACAACAATGTCGTGCACAGACATACAGGTGATAAAATATTCATATACATAAAAGAAAATGCATAAATCTGGAAATTAAGAAATAAATTGAGGATCTGTGTATTGCAGTCCCAGGGAACCAGCCTCAGGACTGCGGGTAGAGAGTCAGAGAATTCCAAAGTGTTGTGGGACTTAGCAACTTTGTTTTTTAATCTGAGGGCCTTTAAGAAATGAAATGAGAAAAACCCCAGGGGCTCAAGCTTCAGGGTGGAGGGGTGGGGTGAAAGCACAGATCAGTTTACTTCAGCACTCTCAAATGCACACTAGAAGCTTATTAAACCTTAAAGTATATTTTTTCTATCCTGTGTATAACTTTAGACCATAAAATGGAAACCTGCAACTCTTTCTTGGGGCTATGAAGTCCGATTATACTCTGTAGCCCTGGCTAGTTGGAAAAAAACCTTTCCTGTGGTGTAGCTGGATGAAAGCTGTTTCTCTCTAGGCTTTGGTTAATTGCTTTCCTGTTACCCACATAAATTTCAGGACAGAACATAAAAATAGTTAGTTGGCTGAACTATGAGTCTTGTATCATAAAACAGATTAAGAATTTGTGCAGAGATAATTGTCCTAACAGCCATATACAGGAGAGAGGCTGGTGCCATGATAAAGTTGCTTTGTACCTTAAACCTTGTTTCAACAAATCAGACAGCTGACAATTTTGTCCTTGTGAACTGGACTGCAGCTGGCTATATGTCCTTGTGAACAGGACTGCATTTCCCATGAAAGTTTATCTTAAAACCCATTAGCAGAGCATCTGGTCTAATCTGAACTTACTTTGAGGCTTTAAATCAGCTAATGGTGTAAAGGCTATCTTAGTAGCTGGAAATACCACTATTTTCCTATGTTAGCCTGAGCTATGATATAAAACAGGCCCTAAGTATCTTATAGTTCTCATGTAACAACAGGTCTAGTTATGAAACATATTTTTATTCATCAAAATTATACAGCTTTAGAAGAAATCATCTTTCTGACAATCCACAGTTATAAATGTGCCCAATAGATGAAATAGATATTCATGAGGAAAGCATACTACCAATGCAACCTGTGGGAATAATCCCACAGCAGTTTAGGGAAATATTGTAGTAGCAAATAAGAAAATTACAGACAGAAGCAAATGGTATTCAGAGTCTGTGGTCCTGTAGGCCATGCCTAATGAGGTTTTCCATCAGAGAGTTATTCATCTGGTAGATTGACCTCTTGCCTCACATTGGGTACCAATTGTCACTGTGTGTAGCAGCATGGGTATGTGGGTTCTTGCAGACCCATGGAAAGAAGACTCAAAGGCATCTTAAAAATGATCTAGCCTTTCATGGCTGCAGGGGGATCCAGCCTCAAAGGACTGCAGCCCTTTCCCTTCACCTAGAGCCTTTTTTTTATTTTTTCTCTATTAACTGTTTAGCCGGTTAATTTCTGAACCTTCAAAGCATCCTAAAAGGAGCTCCCAAAGATAAAATGCCAAGTGCAAATTCCTTGATATCTCAGGTACCACGGTTTTTTCATGTTTCCTGAATCAAGTTTTGCATAGGCCTTTGATCCTTGGGAGACTCTCAGACAAGATTCACATGGGTGATAAGAGAAACAAAAGGTATAAGAGAAACAAAAGGTATGGTTAAATAAAGGAAGGATTAGGGCTAGGTGCTATTCTCTGGAGCCAGACCAGGAGCTCAGCAGGAATGCAGCTACACTGTAGTCCCATGGTCCATTCCTAGTGGGGTTTCCTATCAGAGAGTTATTTATCTGGTAGGTTGACCTCTTGCATATTGTCTCCCCAGGATATAGGATAGCAAAGAGTGACATGACACAAGACTGATATTCAAGGGAAAGATAATTAGGCTATTAAGGCATTTTAAGTGTGACATGATCAACAGCAAGACATGATCAAGAAGCCTGCCACGGCCATACAGTTTGTAAGCAATGTAAGTCTCTGTGTTTACTTGGTTGGGTCTGAGCGGCTGTGGGACTGGCATGTGACAAAGATTTGTCCTGACTGTGGGCCAGGCAGGAAAACTCTAGCTACAAATGGCACCCAATGTGTTGGCAAGAGTTTCCACCTAAAACCTGAGAAAAAAGATTCTAAAATGGAGCTAAAAACAGTTCCTAATAGTTTCTCTCGTTAGTGGCAGCCTGAGTGTTTGAGCTACTATGGCGGGTTCCTGGCGTGTGTGCTCGACCTGCAGTATGGTGGGAACAAGGCTTCTGCAAGTGGCACATAAAGCTGTGTGATGGATTTAGCCTTTGCTAGTACAAAACAAAAAGAGGTTTCTGGGCTACACGCTGCTTTGATAGAAGCATAGACCCACTATTTCTGAGAATTGATGGCTCCCAGAGCTGGGGAAAACGTACTACTGCCATGTTGGGAAGCTGAAGTGGGCAGAGCCAGCAGCCACAGCACTGTTTCAGGCTTAGAAGGCTGCAGTTTAAAGCAATAGACTCAAGGTAATATAAAAACAAGCCACGTAAAGATGGCTACCACACAGAGAATCTGGATTATGTTCTCCTTGATATTCATAACTGGAGAAAAACATTTGATTGCAAAAGCTATTGAGTTATGCCAAAATGTATATTTTAAAGGTACCTTGACTTCAAAATTTGGATTTAAGGATATGTTGCTTTGGAAAGGAGGCTCTGCTTTTGTTTCTATAGAAAGCCAGAGGCTATGGATTTGTTCCAGATTAAGATACATCAGGTTTGACCAGCCAAGACCACCTGAAAGGTCTCTGATGACACCATGGCCCAGATGATCCAACATCCAGAATCATTTCAAGGCAACTGGCTCAGACAATACAGCTTCACAGACTACTCCATGATCCTAAAATTTTCTTTGTGTCCCCATAAGATACAGTACCCTCCTCCAGCAGGAAGTAGTAAGAGAAGCTACGCCCAAATTTCCAAATATACCAAGCTGGCTTTGGAGATGTGTAAAAGTTAAAACCTTCCTCTTTAAAAAAAAAAAAAGAAAGAAAGAAAGAAAAGGGGAAGTGCTATGGGATGGTCTGTATGTCAAATTACTCTGATTGGTCAATAAATAAAACACTGATTGGCCAGTGGCTAGGCAGGAAGTATAGGCAGGACTAACAGAGAGGAGAAAAGAAAGAACAGGAAGGTGGAAGGAGTCACTGCCAGCCGCCGCCATGACAAGGAGCATGTGAAGATGCTGGTAAGCCACGAGCTATGCGGCAAGGTATAAATTTATGGAAATAGATTAATTTAAGCTGTAAGAACAGTTAGCAAGAAGCCTGCTACCCTCGGCCATAGAGTTTGTAAGCAATATAAATCTCTGTGTTTACTTGGTTGGGTCTGAGCGGCTGTTGGACCGGCAGGTGACAAAGATTTATCCTGACTGTGGGCTAGGCAGGAAAACTCTATCTACAAACAATACAATTCAGTTTGAGATTTAAGGGAATGGGAAGACAGGGCCTCATATGTAGGACTGGCCCAGCCAAATGCTACCCATTGATTTACAATGGATCCTAAAGAGGTATAGGACCAATCATGTATTTTCACAAAGGCATTTTTATAAGAATGAAAAGCAACTCCTGTTTTGGGGAACACACATCATATTCATTTGAGACAAGCAATAATAGTTTTTATGGTGTCCCAAGTATAATTTAATTGTTAAGAATCACAAGCTTGAAAGTTATTAGGGCAGAGTTGAATCAGGAATAAATCCACCTGGCTGATACTAATCTATAGGAGAAGTTATATTTAACAACCATATATTATATTTTTTGAGTATCTGTGTAGGCTTGAGTGTCCTATATTTTAAAGACAGACATCCTGGCAGTGGGGTCATGGTAGAAGTAAAAAAGCACAAGGGAAGACTATCTGAATGTCCTTGAAAATCAGAATGTTTAGCTAAAATGAGGTTGGAAAAAAACTAGATCCCTCTCCTCCCATTAATAAAGAATCATTGGTAACAACCTTTATTTCCTCATAGTTCCATCTAGCTGGGTAGAAAGGAGGGTTCAGGGATATAAGCCCAATTGGTTTCTTGAGCAAAAACACAAGGAATCAAACAAAATCCTGAAGAGAAACCACAGCCAACATAGCCAGGAAAAAATTTTCAGGAGTTAAAGATTTCCCCTTGAAGGGCATGAACAAAAGAGATGCCATCTTAAGAAAAGTAGGCCCCATCTTGAGACATATACACTGCAATTCCAGGAGTAAAATAGAGTAACAAGCTATTACAAAAATAGAGTCGGGTGATATCTTCCCATGCAGACTGGCCAATGAGCAACCTGACAAACACCTGTTATGAAAGCTCCTGGCCACAATTGCCAAGTGGAATTTCTCCAGCTTTGCTCAACCAATGAAATTAAAGGTCATACATCCCAGAAGACTCCTGAAATGCCAAGGCAAGGAAAACCCCAGCTTGTATTTTTTTCCCTTTAAAAATACTTCACCCAAGGAACTTAGGGTCACTTTCCCCACCTGCTGCAACGGAGTGGACTGAATGTGGACCAGAGCTTGAGCTTATACACCGAATAAATCTCTGTGTGTTTGCATCAGGACTTGGCTCTGTGGTGGTCTCCTAGGGGGTCCTTGACTCTGGGCACTTCAATTGAGGGCTTGTCCAGGATCCCCCAGACCCCAGGACCCTCTCGCATAGAGGTTAGAAGCTGACTGGTAAGTGTCTGTGATCTGGCACCTTGTCTCTGTCTTTTTACTTTCATTTTCTTTTATTTTGAGTGTGCTGGAATCTGGTGGTCCAAGAAAGTTGAGGCAGATGTGCCAGGTGATCGGGGTCATGGAGGGTTCGAGAGACATCTCAGATCCTGGGGCTAGGGATGTGGAAACCCCCAATGTAGCACCTACTGAGGGCCAAGGGATTAGTGTCTTATACTCTTTTGGGCCTCATTGAGGGAAGCCGAGGGGAACTCCTCAGGCATTTTTCTGACAGGATGGCCTCCTTTCACTCTCTTATTGTTCTACGTGGGAGAGTCTTAGGTCAGCTGCTCTGATTACCTTTTGTGTATCATGGTAGTTTTTTTTTAAGTCTGTAACTCTCTAACTGACTGTGATGGACACAATGGGACAGTCCCCGTCCTCATCCCTAGACCTCTATCTGGCCAATTGGCCTGATGTTGTGGCCACAACTTGCAATAACATCGTAGAAATATGCAAAAAGAAATTTGTCACCTTTTGCAGCTCTGAGTAGCCCACTTTTAAGATCAGATGGCCTCCAGAAGGCATCTTCGATGCCATACTCATTGGAGTGGTTGAGAACCTGGTCTTCAGACCCAGGACTGGACACCCAGATCAGATCCCCTACATTGTGACATGGTAGGGATTGATAGAAACCCCCATTGTCTGGGTTAAACCATTTCTTCCTAGACAGGTGCCAGTCCTAGCAGCAGAGGATGGCAGCCAACTGAAAAAGCCATCAGTCCCAGTGCTCCAAGAGGGTGTCAAGAGGAAGAACTCTTCCCTCCCCCACCCTGTACCCCAGATACCAGAGCCCCCCTGGATCTGGGGAAGCAGAGACCACAGGAGTCCCAAATGATGGACAGCCCAGAAAACCAGGAATTGTGGGGTAGGGGCACCCCAGATAGGACACTCCCAGATTCTACTGCCCTTCATTTGAGAGCATTGGGACCCCCCAAGCAGGGAGGGAACCAAGACTATCACTCTTGGACCTTTGCCACCAATGATCTATGCAATTGGAAGTCTCAGAATGTCCCTTTCTCTGAAAACCCCAAGGACCTTATTAACCTCTTTGATACCATACTTTTCACTCACCAGTCCACCTGGGACAACTGTTAGCAGCTCTTGAAGGTCCTTTTCACTACTGAGGAGTGGGATTGAATCCTGCTTGAGGCCTGGAAATTGATTCTGGACCTCAATGGTCAGCCTACTACCAACCCAGTGGATATTGGTGACAAATTCCCCGTGTTGACCTGACTGGGATTATAACACTGAGGACGGTCAGGGTGCTCTCCTGGTCTACCACCAGACTCTGTTGGCAAGTCTCCACACAGCTGCATGGCAGCCTGCAAATTTGAGTGCATTTTATAATGTCAGACCGGGGGGCAGATGAAAGCCCAGCATCATTCCTGGAGTGCTTGCAGGAGGCCTTTCAGAAATAAATCCCCTCTGATCCTGAGATTCCTGAGAACACTCCAGCCCTCACCATGACTTTTGTTAATCAAGCAGCCCCAGACATTAGAAAGAAATTACAAAAGCTAGAAAGACTAGGAGAGTGGAGTATCTGAGACTTCACGACAGTGGCAGAGAAAAGTGTATAATGGAAGGGCAGGTGCAGAACAGAAGATCAGGAAGGAAAAGCACCAGGCCCAGACTATGGCTTCTGTCCTGCTGGCTGCCATAGACAAACCAGAAGAACAAAGGAGGAGGCTGAGATGCCTGGCAGCCGGAGAAGATCCCAAGTCAAAATGTAATAAAGGGAGTAGTCTTGAAAAGAACCAGTGCACATATTGCAAAGAAGAAGGCCATTGGGCCAAAGAATGTCTAAGAAAGCTGAGAGAACCAAGATTCTCAATGAAAGGGACCTGAACAGTGAATAGGGAGGACAGGGTTTTGCCCCCTCCCCAAACCTAGGGTAACTCTGAGAGTGGAGGGGGAAAAGGTTAATTTCATGGTGGATACAGGAGCTCAAAACTCAGTACTGTTGAAAGCTGAGGGGCTCAGGCAGACAAAAAATCTTGGGTCTAAGGGGGGCCACAGGGGCCTAGACCTATTCATGGACTACCAAAAAAATGGTGGACTTAGGAATAGGCCAAGTAACCCACTGATTTATGGTGATCCCAGAGTGTCCATACCCTCTGTTGGGGTGGAATTTACTGTCCAAGGTGAAGGCCCAAATACACTTCTCCAGTGGTGGGGCTAAATTGCTTAATGATGATGGGAAACCTGTCTATGTGCTGGTAATCAATGACATGGCTGAAGAATATAGACTACAGACTCCATCAAATGGCTACTGAGTCTGACCCCCCAACTTGAGGAGTGGCTTCAGGAGTTTCCAACAGCATGGGCAGAGACTAAAGGAATAGGGCTAGTGGTGCATTCCCCCTCCCACCCACCCCTGTCTATGTAAAGATTAATCCGGGGGCAGATCCAGTCAGGGTCCACCAGTACCATATTTCCTTGGAGGCCAAGAAGGGTATTACCCCACACATCAGGCGGCTGCTAGAGCTAGGGGCTCTCAAGCCCATACAATTGGCCTATAATACACCTCTGTTGCCTGTCAAGAAGCCCCATACCAATGACTACAGGCCAGTCCAGGACCTAAGGGGGGTCAACAAAAGGGTAGTTGATATCCATCCATGGTCCCGAACCCATAAACCTTGCTCAGCTCCTTGCCTGCCAACCGACAGTGGTATACAGTCCTGGATCTGAAGGATTCCTTCTTTGGCTCCCAGGGGCCAACAATACTTTACCTTTGAGTGGCATGATCCCAAACTTGGACCAGGCTACCACAGGGCTTCAAACACTCTCCCACCATTTTTGATGAGGCCCTGTATATGGACCTGGGTGAGTACCATGCACAAAACCCCGAGGTCAGTCTCTTACAGTATGTGGATGATTTGCTGACTGCAGCTGCTGACCAGGAGAGTTGTCTGGAGGAGACTAGAAGATTGTTCAGTGCTCTGGGCAGCCTGGGATATCAGGCTTCATCAAAGAAAGCCCAGCTCTGCTGGCAGCAGGTAACATACTTGGGGTACATCCTAAAAGGAGGACAGTGATGGCTATCAGACACACATAAGGAAATGGTCCTCAAGATTCTAACTCCCATCACTGCCAGGTGGGTGAGGAAATTCTTAGGCACTGCAGGCTTTTGCTGCTTGTGGATTCCAGGCCTTGCTGAAACAGCCAAGCCCCTATATGAGGCTGCTAAGGAAGGACAAAGTTTTCTATGAACTGAACACCAGCAACAAGCCTTTGACAGGCTCAAGCAAAACATGCTTTTGGCTCCAGTACTGGGTTGCCAGATGTGACCAAACCCTTCCACTTATATGTGGATGAGCACAAGAGGATCGCCAAAGGTGTCCTGACCTAGGCCCTAGGTCCCTGGATGCAGCCTATGGCCTATCTGTCAAAAAGGTTAGACCCAGTCACAAGTGGATGGCCTCCATATAATTTCAGCTGTAGCTCTGCTGGTCAAAGATGCTGACAAATTAACTCTGGGATAAAACTTTACTATAACTACCCCTTGTGCAATGTAGGGAGTTTTCAAGCAGCCCCCGATAGGTGGCTGAGTAATGCCAGAATGGCTCACTATCAGACTCTGTTACTCAAACCTGCCAGGATGACATGCCAGCTACCACCGGCCCTGAACCTGGCCACCTTGCTGCTGGACCCCAACCTGGAAGAGCCCCTGTATGACTGCTCTGGGATTTTGGCCTAGGTATACGACACCAGAGCAGACCTGAAGGATATCCCTCTGCTCGACATGGAGGTGTTGGGATCAGTTTTGTGCAGAATGGACAGAGGTAAGCAGGGGGTGGGGGTGGGGCGGGGGCAGTCACTACCTCAGAAGAGGTGGTCTGGGCTGAGCCAATGCTCACTGGCACCTCTGCTCAGAGAGTGGAACTGGTAGCCCTGACAAAAGCCCTGGAACTAGGACAAGGGTAGAAGGTTAACATTGACAGTGACAGCCATTTTGTGCTTGCTACTGCCCATGTACATGGGGCAATGTATAAAGAAAGGGGATATTGACAGAGGAGTGGAAGACAATCAAAAATAAGGGACAAATCTTGTCCCTCCTCAAAGCTCTGTAGAAGCCCAAGAAGGTGGCCATAATACATTGCCCAGAACACCTGAAAAGAGATGGACTAGTCCTGAGGAGCAACAATTTGGTGGACAAAACTGCCAGGAGGTGGCACTGCAGATCAGCCCAATTCTATCCCTGGTCCTAGTGGATCAGCCCCCCCCCCCCCCCCCCCCCCCCCGGAACTACCTGAAACTCCTCAATACATCAAGAAGGACCTTGCCTGGATAAAGTCCCTGCCCATGGTGCAGTGCCTGGATGGTTGGTGGCACTCTGCAGATGGTAAAATTATTTTACCAAGACAGCTGGGCCAAAGAACACTCAAAATGATCCATCAGGCCTCCCACATGGACATGTAAAGAATGTGGGACCTATTGAGGCAGTCTGGGATAAAAATACAGGGAAGAAACCAGGAGATTTCAAACAAACATTGTCTCTGGATACAAGGCTTGCCAGCTCACAAATGCCACAGGGAACCCAAAGAATCTATGGACAATGCTTTGGTGGGGGGAAAGCCAGGCACCTACTGGGAAGTAGACTTCACTGAGGTAAAGTCCCGCAAGTATGGGTACAAATATCTCTTAGTGTTTGTAGACACCTTCTCAGGTTGGACAGAGAAATTCACAACAAAGTTTGAAACTGCACAGTTAGTGGCCAAGAAGCTATTGGAAGACATCTTGCTGAGGTATGGATTCCCAACCGTGATAGGATCAGATCATGGACCAGCTGTTGTGTTCAAGGTAAGTCAGAATTTAGCCACTGTCCTGGGGAGTGATTGGAAACTACATTGTGCATACAGACTGCAGAGTTCAGGCCAAATAGAAAGAATGAATAGAACCCTAAAAGAGACTTTAACTAAATTAGCCCTAGAGACTGGTGCAAACTGGGTAGCCCTCCTCCCTTTTGCTCTGTTCCGAGTAAGGAAGTCCTCCTACCAGATGGGATTGACTCCATATGAGATGATGTTTGGCTCTCCCCTGCCTATTGTCCCTAGTCTCCAGACTGAACTAGTGACTGAGCTGGATGACCTGGACCTCCTGGAAGCCATGCAAGGAGTCCATTGGGCTCACAAGCATGTGTGGCCCAAACTTCAAGCCCTTTATGAGTCTGGTGTTCCCCCTTAACCTCACAGGTTCCATTCCAAGGCACCGCCAAGGATCCCCAGAGTCTCATTGGAAAGGGCCCTATATCATCTTGCTGACAACACCAACCACCATCAAAGTGAATGGTGTTGCTACCTGGATCCACTACACCTATGCCAGGCCAGCAGATCTTTTCACCCTGAGGTACAACTATCACAGTGAAGGATGGGATGCATCAAGAGACTGGGACAATTCACTCAAACTCTGGTCTGGCACTACTGGTGAGCATAATCACTCTGTTAATCTGGACAGAATGGGTGATGGGGATCAGCAACAACCCCCACACCCCCCATGGAGGTAGCAGTTCAAGTCAGCAATCCTGCCACAGGAACAGTGGCCCCGTCTTTTGGTCCCCTCAAGGAATACATACCTAATTCCCTACAATGACACCTGGTGGGCTTGCTCTTCAGGTCTGACACCCTGCAGCAATTCAAAGGTCCTGAATAACACCAAAAGGTTCTGTGTCTTGGTGCATCTGGTACCCCAGTTGGTCTATCACTCTAATCTCACAGACCTAGATGGTACAAGCCTCCAATGGCTTCAGAGAGAAGCAGTAACAGCTCTCACCTTAAGCATCTTAATCAGGGCCAGTTTGACAGGCTTAAAAAGGGGCACTGTACCTTTTCAGGATTGCAAAGCCATTTTAGCAATGGTGCCATATTGTCCTGGCCTCAGAGGATGCCTGTTGCTAAAGCTGCAACCATACTTGGCTTGACAAGGATCAGTAGTCCTTTGTTTTGTGTCCTGTGTGTCTATTTTGCATAGCATACAGTCAGCAGTCAATAGGAGGGCACTTCGTTGCCCAGTGGATAACTTTTGCCACAATGAAAGTTAACTCCATGTGCAGTTTTTTCAATGCCCATATCTTCTTTGAAATAGATTTGTGCTCCTAGGAGCTGACATGTCTCATAGTCATAAAAAAGAAAAAAATCTAAGTTATTAAACATTTTAAATGCCATAGCCTGTATATCATTGAGGGGTTTAAAGATGACCTATCTAAAATATACCTCTGCTTAACCTTGAAAATACCTAATGAGACTAGAAGTTCAATTGTAATGTCTAACTACTAACTTTCATTTCTTTATATTCTAATAATTGGTAATAATAATATTCAAGGATTAGCAAATTGCATTACATTGTTAAATAAATTGTATAAGTACAATTTTTTGAACAAGATTAGAAATATATATATATATATAGCATTTTTAAACAATATCAGTCTCAATATATATAATTTGTATACAATATATAAAAATCCAATCCAATGTAAAGTATTTAAAACTAGCAGTTGTCTTTTAAAAGTAGATTCAATAATCTTTTTATTTATATATCTATATCTTCTCTTTTCTTGTGAGAGTAGATTCAATAATCTACCCTCTTTTCTATCATTTCTATGTATCATTTTTTTTTTCAAACAAGAACCTTAAAATCTAATCTCCTAAGTTTAGCCCTTTTTCTAACCATTAACAACAACAACTTATAACCAACCCTCCTAAACAATGACAACTATCCCGAGCCCAAAACCCATTGAAAGACCAAAAACCACCCACCCCACCCCACCTCTTTGGGAATGTGGGTGTCATGTTCTTAAAATTGCTTCCTGCTGTTTGTGGGAGAAGGCATCTTTAGAGGATTCTGAAAAGAAAAATTTTGGGTTAATTGTAAATTTCTGGGAGAGATAGCTATATCATTTGTTGTCCAGTCTCTGGATAATGCCAAAGTGCAGGGCTTATCTCAAGTCCTTGTTTGAGTAGTCTGTGAGGCTGGATCATCTCAGCTAACCATCTCGAAATTGTCCTGAGCAGTTTGTAGTCCAAAGCTGATCTTTGGGTGATGTTTGTCTGCTTAGTGGTATTATTACTATCCATGTGGGATCATTGTTGTGGGGCCCCATCACCTTTCTGGAGATTTCAAATTCACTGTTAGGTCTGGTCATGATTCCCTGCAAAAAACTGATAGAGACTTGAACACAAAAATATGTATGAATTAGTATGAAGCCTTTTTTCTAGAATTAGTTAGTACTCTATATGATCATTAACATCATAACAAAAGTTAAATATATATATATATATAATATATATATATTAATCTTAGAATTTTGATATAAAAATCATACCTTAAGAAAAGTTTAAAGAATCAAAATAGAACCAAAGAGTTGAGATTAGCAGCAATAGAATTGTCCCTTAATTTTTTTCCTTCTGTCCCATATCAGAAGATATCTCTCTCTTCTGACATGATATAGAGATTTTGCATTTTCCTTTTAACAACATGCTTGAGTTTAAAGAAGGAGAGAGCCATGCTCCAACTCCAAAGCCAGCTTTAATTTTTAATTGAACTGGGACTACAAAAAAGACCATTTGTGTTGTGATTTTACAGAAGAGCAGAAACAAACATTTAGGAAGACTTATGAAATTTTAAAAGTGATATACCAATAGGCCAATTTACTCTTTTTCTTGGGACATTTTTTTCTAGATGATTTGTTCTTTTTCTTCAGATGTCTCATTTGTCCAGTGTTCTTCAGATTCCTTAGCCTTCATTCTCCTGAAAGCCAAAAACAAAAACTTTTCCCCAAGCCTAACTTTGGTTTCCTTTTGGCACGTTATATCTGATTAAATGAAAAGCATTTGTTAGTGGTATAAGTTAGTTTAAATTGGATGGTCATGCTGCTTGATGAACTATTGCCTCTTCTAATTAAGAGGTCTCTCTTGTTCAAATCCAATCCTTATCAATTTTGATGGTATCCACAGCACATCTTCTCCTGTAGAAACAAAAGGAAAACCTCGTCCTCAGCTTAACACATATCCGAGTTTCCATTCTGAGGTCAGCACATCTTTAAATTATATAGGCTGATTTAATTTCATTTTCTATTATCCAGTGTCTCTCTGCAGCTGTTGTTCCTTTCTCATTAGCATTAAGAAAATTCAAAGTTAATAGAGCATTATGTATTGGAGAAATTATTTTGGCCACTCCACGTAGTTGAAAGGATATTTATTTAATGGCATAACTCACAAATTAAGTGAAAGGTAGGTCTCAGGGTCTGGGGAAGGTGTATCGCAGTCCAGCAGTGTTCTCTGGAGCTCTGCTCAGTTCACCTCCATGGCTCAGGGTCCCGGCACAGAGAGAGCACACAGAGAGAGCACTGGCCCATCCAGCTCTTGGGTCTCCAGGCGCCTCCCCTCGCCCCACCTCATAGGCGTGACAGTTGCCAGAGTCTCAATGGGGGTTGGAACTTCCAGATCCAAGCTGGAATGGCTACCCACTACATCTCCCCCTTTTTGTCTAAATAAGGAGGTTCTAAACTTATACAAGACTATATACAAAGGAATGGTTATCAAATATTGTCCAGGAATAATGAGGGATAATGACCTAGATAAGATGTAACTACAACCAATGCAAAAAATATCAAGCAAGAAACACATACTAAAATCCAGAGAAGTATAGAGCATAGGTAAATGGAATGCTATAAAGATCATTCAAAGGTGTCCTATCCTAAAGAACCTGAATCTAATACTTAATATGTTCTATCTAAGATATTATATATACTAAGTTGTAACTATAACTGCTAGTCTTCAATCCCATCAAAGACCTGAGAAGGAACATAATGGTACCTCAGAAATGGTAGATGGATGCAAGCAACTTTTGGGAATCTTGCAAGAGTAGACCAAGACAGCTGGCAGCCTGGACAGTCACCTAATGTTTCTCAGCATTGTTGGTGCATTCAAATTGGCTTCAGGCCTAGAGTATCTGACAGACCATTTTCAGAAGCAGGGTTTCTGAAAGACCATCTTACCCTGTCTTGGCAGAGTACAGTGGTCGCTTTCCTTGTGTCCCACTTGTCCAGAAAGGACAGCATTGCATTTGTACTGTCAGCCATCAAGGCAAGGGCAGTTCTTTGCCCAGTAGGCCATTTTGTGCCAAAAAGACAAACTTCCAAATGGAAATGTCTTAGAAGCCCAACATTCTCTCGGGATCAATTGGTGCAGCTAGGAGCAATTGTGTCTCACATCAACAGAATTCTAAGTTATTTAAATGCCATATTCTCTAGGTCTATGAAGTGTTTGAAGATTACCTGTCCATCTGACCTATGTATCTGTAAATCTGGATAACCTAACTAATGTAACTATAGAGATGACAGGCATAGGCGACTATAAATCTATAAGTCTTATCTACCGAAATAACCTAAGGACTAAGGCTTCACGTAAACAAGGTAAACAGTCTATTAGCAAATGTATGGTGAAGAACGATGACTTCAAAATTGTGACAATACACAAGATATTTATAACAGAGGTAGAAATATATAGTGTGATGTGCAATATGACAATAATCTTAAATATATATCAATATACCGAATATCCTAAACAGAAGTAGAACATAAAGTATGACAGATATAAATTTACATTTGTATCAATATAAAAATGTTTCAAATAAGAGTAGAAATATATGTACATTATAACAAATATAGTTCTGTATTTGTATCAATATACAAATTATCTTAAACAGGAGTATAAAAATAGTTTACATTTGTATCAACATATAAGAATCCATAACAGTACAAATTACAATGCAAATTATCTAAGGTTGCTATTTTACTAAATTTGTTTACTAGTATATACAATGATTTACCATCATATCTTATACCTATCTGTTTCATTTCTTCTTCCCTCCCCCCCTTTTTTTTACAATACTGAGTCTAATATTTTCTTCCACCCCCAACCCTATAACCGTCATCCATAACCCTGAGAATTATGAAACCTAAGGGAGAAGGGGCGTCGTTTTCTTAGAATTGCTTCCTGCCATTTAGGGGGTGATGTTATCTCTGTTGGGTACTGTGAGAAAGCTCAGATAGTTAAATCTCAGTTAGACTAACTGTAGGTTCTGCAGCAAGTTTTAGAGTAATGGGTAAGATTGTCTGAAATTCTGGCAAGAAGTGTAGTATGATGATGATTACCATGACATCATTCTGGATTGAGTAGAGTTGTTGTTGTTGGGGCCCCATCTTCCTTCTAGAGACTTCCTTCTGAAGACTTCTCAGACTGCAATTTCTGAGATTGCTATTGGAAAAATTTATTGTTATCAAAAATTGGAGGTTTGGATTTAAAGAGGACATAGCATGTAAGAAAGGATTCTGAGAAATCAAGAGTAAGCATGGAGAGAATTAGAATTTAGAAGACAATGGTCCCTTTTTTTGTTTCCTTCTGTCTCACACTAGAGGGCTCTTCTGATACAGGACTGAAGAATCTCTCAAACTTTTATTTTAGCAATATGCTAGGGTTTAGAGATGGAGTGAGCCAATTCCATCTCCAAAGCAAGCTTGGCTTATAATTGAATTGGAACCACAGCTTTTCTAGATTGATAGAGAGATAGATGTTAGACAGTGAGATTTTACCATGTGTAGATTGGTACCAATAGATTCTTCCTTTCTGCTGTAAACATCCAGATATCCAAGGCCTTATGAGTTTTGGAAGATGGGTATTTCCATTATCCTGGAAAGACAAAAACAGAACCATACCCCACCTTTTGATTGTTAAATTTTTCTTACAACTTGTAGAGATGTCACATTGGTGGATGATCTTTTACTTCTCTTCATCAAGGGGTTTTTCCTGTTCAAATCGAATTTTTATTAATTTTGTTGGTATCCATAGCTTTTCTTCTCCTGCAGAAACAAAGGCAAAACCCCTTCCCCAACCTAGAACATATCCAGGTTTCCATTCTGAGGTCAGCACATCCTTGAAATAAACTGGTTGGTTTAGCTCAGGAGTTTTGTCTGTCGTTCAATGTCTCTCCACAGCTGTTGTTCCTTTCTCATTATCATTGAGAAAATTCAAGGTTAATAAAGCACTATGCAGTCTATTTCTAGGAGTCATTGTTACCTGTTGCTGTTTATTTAGCATATCCTTTAAAGTTCGATTGGATCTCTCAATGACTGCTTGGCCTGTGGGATTGTGTGGTATACCTGTAACATGCTTTATATTGTAATAAGCAAAGAATTGTCTCATTTTATTGGAGACATATGCTGGGGCCTTGTCTGTCTTAATTTGTACTGGTATTCCCATGATGGCCATAACTTCTAAGAGGTGTATAATCACAGAATCAGCCTTTTCAGAATTCATAGGAGTTGCCCATTGAAATCCTGAATAGGTGTCAATGGTATGATGTACATACTTTAATCTTCCAAATTCTGCAAAATGAAACACATCCATCTGCCAAATTTCATTTCTTTGTATACCTTTTGGATTACTCCCTGCAGGTAATGGAGTTTGGTTATAGATGGAACAAGTAGGACATTTTTTCACAATATCCTTAGCCTATTGCCAAGTGATGAAGAAATCCTTCTTCAAACCTTTGCTATTTACACGGTATTTCTTATGACATTCTGAGGCTTCTAGCACATTACCTATTAATCTCATCATTACCTTGTGCTAAAGGTCCTGGCACACCTGTATGGGATCTGATATGTGTTATATATATAGGATGTTCCCTTTTTCTGATGATTTCCTGAAATTGTATGAATAATGAAGTTAATTCTGTATTATCAGGAATACATTCAGCAGTTTCAATATGTAAAACAACTCTCTTTGCATATTGAGAGTCAGTGACTATATTGAGGGGTTCTGTGAACCATAAGTACCATAAGGATGGCATACAGTTCTGCCTTTTATACAGAGCTGTATGGACTTTGCACCACTTTACTTAAGTCTCCTGATTTATATCCTGCTTTCCCTGATTTATTTGCATCAGTATAGAATGTGAGGACTTCAGAAATTGGCTTTTGTCATACAATGTGAGGAAGGACCCATTCAGTCTTCTTTATTAATTCTATTCTCTTGCTTTTGGGATAGTGGTTGTTAATCTCTCCTAAAAAGTTACTGCAGGCTCTCTGCCAGTATTCATTATCTTTCCATAGTGATGAAATTTCCTCATTAGTTAACAGTACTACAATTTCTGCTGGGTCCATTCCTGTCAAGTGGCGAAGTCTTAATTTACGCCTTTGAATCAAATCAGAGATCTTTTCTATATAGTCTTTAATTTCTTATTTGGTTTACGTGGTAGGAATATCCATTCCAATATAATATCTTCCCTCTGCATCAAAATACCTGTTGGGGAATGTCTGGAGGGGAATATGACAAGAATGCATTTAAGTTCTGGATCCACACGATCCACATGTGCTTCTCGAATTGTCTTTTCTACTAGAGCCAATTCCTTCTCAGCTTCGGCTGATAATTCTCTTGGATTATTTAATTCTTTGTCCTCTTTTAGAGTATTAGCCAAATTTTGTAGTCCATCTTTGGGTATTCCCATGATACCCAGTAAGTTGGAAATGCTTCCTAATAACTTTTGAAAATCATTAAGAGTCTTCAATCTATCTCTTCTTAGTTGTACCTTTTGGGGTCTAATTTTTTGTAGCTCTATCATATATCCTAAGTAATTAATAGAATATCCTCTTTGTATTTTTTCAGGAGCAATTTGCAGTCCCCAGCAAGGCAAAACTTTTTTTACTTCTTCAAACATGCTTTCTAATGTATCTAACTTTGGATCAGCTAATAGGATATCATCCATATAGTGTTAAATTATGGATTGTGAAAACTTTACATGAAATATCTCTAATGGTTTCTGCACAAAGTATTGACACAAAGTAGGGCTGTTTAACATTCTTTGTGGGAGGACCTTCCATTGATATCTCTTGACTAGCTGAGAATTATTATAATTAGGTAATGTGAAGGCAAATTTTTCTCTATCTCTATTTTCTTGTAAGGGTATGGTAAAGAAACAGTCTTTTAAGTAAATAACTATTATAGGCCATTCTTTGGGTAGCAGAGAGAGCAAGGGCATCCCAGTCTGTTTGGAGCCCATTGGCTGAATTACTTTATTAATAGCTCTCAGATCTGTCAGCCTTCTCCAATTACCAGATTTTTTTTTAATAACAAATACAGGAGAATTCCAAGGGCTGGTAGATTCTTCAATGTGTTGAGCATTTAACTGCTCTTGAATCAGCTGTTCTAAAGCTTGTAGCTTCTCTTTTGTCAAAGGTCATTGTCCAACCCAGACAGGTTTATTAGTTAGCCATTTTAAAGGTAAGTCAGTTGGTACTTCTGAGAGTTAAACAACAGTTGTGCTCTGTTTGTGAACAGCCTGAATGGTTGGTGACTGATTTTTATAGCATGCTATGATATTATTCCTAGGAACATGCATTGGTCTGTATTCCTTTTCTGAAAGTGTAGGAATTTTAATCTGGGTATTCCACTGTTGTAACAGATCTCGGCCCCAAAGATTTACTGCTACATTTGCTACATATGGCTTCAGCCTTCCTCTCTGTCCTTCTGGCCCTATGCATTCAACCCATCTCGAACTCTGTTTTATCTGAGATAGGGTGCCAATCCCTAAAAGTTGGACATCTACCTCTTGAAGAGGCCAATTCAGATGCCATGATTTTGGTGTAATTATAGTCACATCTGCACCTGTGTCTACCAGGCCCTCCAGAACCAGGCCATTAATTCGAATTCTAAGCTTTGGTCTTTGTTCATTTATGGAAGTCTGCCAAAATATTTGTTTTATAGTGTTCTTTGTAAACTGTGATCCATCTATCAAAGCTGTTTTATCATCCATTGCAGTATCGGTTTTTACATTAGGCATTGGTTTATTCAGTTGTCCTGGAGAGGGATTTCTTCCACAGTGGCTGGGAATGTTCGTACTACGTTTGATTTGGGGGACTGCAAGAGGCCCCCTGAGGTGTTTCCCACCAGTAAAGGGTTGCCTTGTATATCTATTTTTGATCTGCACTCACTGGTCCAATGTCGGCCTTTGCCACATCTTGTACATAATCCAGGAGGTGGTTGGGGTCTCCTGTTTAGGCTATTCCTAAAAGGAGTATTACTTCTAGGAGTACCCCACATACAGGTTTTACGTATATGACCTGGTGTACCACATTTAAAACATTTGGTACTATGGGGCCTTCGTTCACCTCTGGGATTTGTCTCTCCTATCTAAGCCTCATTACTGTAGTTAAGAGACTGAACACCATTAGTATATTGAATCCACTCTTCCAAAGGAGCTGATCTGATCTTTAATGGTGTAAGTATTCTTCTGCATTCTGCATTAGCATTGTCGAACAACAAGGACTCAGTTAATACTTTTCTTAATTATTTGTCTGACACAGCTCTTGTTATAGCTGTGTTCAGTCTTTGTAAAAAATCAGTGAAGGGTTTGTGTGGTCCCTGAAATATCTTTGTGTATACCTCAGTTGGTTTTCCAGGTTCTGGAATTTTTTCCCAAGCATTTAGAGCTGCTGTACGGCATAGGGATATTGTATGCTCATCATGAGTGGCTTGTACATTCCTGCCAGCAAAACATCCCTCACCAAGTATTTGATCTTGGGAGATCACAAAACCTCTGATTTTACCTTGTTATTCTAAATTTTTTGCCTCTTCTCTCAACCAGCTTTTCCACTGTAACTGCTGGCTATATTCTAGAACAGCTGAAATTAACTGATGCCAGTTATCTGGAATGATTCTATGTGAGGTAGACCAGGAATTTAACATCTGGCTTACATATGTGGAGTGTATCCCATACATAACTACTGCTTCCTTTATATTTTTAAAGTCCCTTGTTGAAATTGGCTGTAATGTATATGTCATATGTGGCTCGGGGTGTGTGTCATCTGCTGGCTTCTCATGGACGATAACAGGATAAGCCATTGTATGAGAGCCATTTGGAGATGTTACAACCTCTATGGTCTTGACCTTCTGCTTATTAGTTCCCTTGTCATGTTTACTGAGAGTTTCTTCTAGGGCTTGCAAATGAGCACCTAGGGTCTGTTCTAGGGAGTGAACCTCTTCTCTTGCAAGGGACTCCAGATTTCTCATGGAATCATAGAAGTTTTTATGTTCCTCAGAAACACATGATTCCATGGACCTTATCCTATCAATTAACGATAATCTTTCTTCCTTATATACTGTCTGAGTAGCCACAACTTCACTCTGGAGAGTTAGTGTTCTATCCATTAAATATTCATATTTATTATCAATAAAATCAATTTTTGGTACAAGCCTGTTTTGTAAATCCTGATTAGCAGATTCTAGAGAAAGAATCTTTTTCTGTAAGCCTTCATTGCTATCTTTGAAAGCCTGTAAATCCTGGTTAGCAGATTCCAGAGAGAGAATCTTTTTCTGTAAGCCTTCATTGCTATCTTTTAAAGCAGATTCCAGAGAGAGAATCTTTTTCTGTAAGCCTTCATTGCTATCTTTTAAAGCCTGTATCAGTCCCAATAATGACTCATCTTTGTTCTTAAACCACTGTTTGAACACTGAATTATTATGATGAATGCCAAAATGGTATAGCCCAGATATGCCTTAGGAGTGTCGTATATTTCCAGGAAGATGTCATTCATCATACAGGCAAAAAGGTTTTTAAATTCTTGTGAGGTAATGTTGTCGGCCATATTACACGAATTACTCAAAATTTGTTAGTCAATTTTAAGGTGTAAAATTATCAAGTGCCTTTACTTGAAACAGTATGCTTACCTTTCATGGTTTTGGGGGCGTGTAGTAGCACTTTTCAGCCAGCAGGTGGCGTTGGTACAGCTCCAAAACAGGGCCTGCTGGCGATCTTGGCTGGAGTTGGAGATGACGGAAATCGGAGCCAGCCTCTTTCGCTGGTCTGGAGCTAAGCTAGGGAATTGAGATCGGACTAGCTGCTCCCTTTTTTGGGAATGGAACCGAGTAGGTGTTCCCTGGTTATATGGAACTTTGCAGGCGGGTTTAGGTACCCGCCAGCTAGGGAGGAGAGGGCAGGAGCCGCCCAGGCCTTTGGAGTTTGCCCCATGTGAGAGCCAGATATTGGAGAAATTATTTTGGCCACTCCACATAGTTAAAAGGATATTTATTTAATGGCGTAACTCACAAATTAAGTGAAAGGTAGGTCTCAGGGTCTGTGGAAGGTGTATTGCGTCCAACAGTGTTCTCTGGAGCTCTGCTCGGTTCACCTCCACGGCTCAGGGTCCCAGCACAGAGAGAGCACACAGAGAGAGGGCTGGCCCATCCAGCTCTCGGGTCTCCAGGTGCCTCCCCTGGCCCCGCCTCATAGGCGTGACAGTTGCCAGAGTCTCAATGGGGGTTGGAACTTCCAGATCCAAGCTGGAATGGCTACCCACTACAATTATGTAATCTATTTCTGGGGGTTTTGTTACCCCTTTATGTTTATTTAGCATATCCTTTAGAGTTCTATTTGATCTTTCTATAACTGCTTGGCCTGTAGGATTATGTGGTATACCTGTAATATGCTTTATATTGTAATAAGCAAAAACTGTTTCATTTTAACAGAGACATATGATGGAGCATTGTCAGTTTTAATTTGTGCAGGTATACCCATGATGGCCATAACTTCTAGCAAATGAGTGATTACAGAATCGGCTTTTTCAGGACTCAAAGCAGTTGTCCATTGAAATTCTGAGTCAGTATCAATGGTGTGGTGTACATATTTCAATTTTCCAAATTCTGCAAAATGAAATCTGCCAGATTTCATTCCTCTGAGTGTCCTTTGGGTTACATCCTGCTGTAATGTAATGTGAATATGATCGTAAAAAGAACAAGTAAAACATTTCCTTACAATTTTCTTGGCTTGTTGCGGGTTATGGGAAAATCCTTTTTTAAACATTTACTATTGACATGATGTTTTTTATGAAATTCTGAGGTTTCCAGTACATTTCCTATCAATAATTTATCAATCTCATCATTACCTTGTGCTTGAGGGCCTGGTAGACCCGTATGGGATCAGATGAGAGTTATCGATAAGGGATGCTTAGTATTCCTGATTATATCATGTAACTATATAAATAGTGAAGTTAATTCTGACTCATCAGGGATAAATTCTGCAGTCTCAATATGCAATACCAATATTTCTGCATACAGAAAGTCAGTATCTATGTTGAGAAGTTCTGAAAAATCTACTCAATATTTCTGCATACAGAAAGTCAGTATCTATGTTGAGAAGTTCTGAAAAATCTACTAATACCAACAGAATAGCATACAGTTCTGATTTTCGAACTGAATTATAAGGACTTTGAACCACTTTACTTAAATTTTCTGATATATAACCTGCCTTTCCTTGTTTGTTTGCATCTGTATAAAATGTACAAGCTCCAGATATGTATGTTTTGCATACAATGAGAGGCAAAATCCAATTAGTTCTCTTTATAAGTTCAATTCTATCACTTTTGGGATATTTGCTGTTAACCTCTCCCAAAACATTATTGCAAGCTCTTTACCAAGGTTCATGTTCTGCCCATAATTTGTCAATGTTAAAGGTACAACAATTTCTGCTGTGTCTATTCCTGCTAATTGATGAAGTCCCAATTTTCCTTTTAAAATCAAGTCACATTCTCAAAAGCCAAAGATTCAATTATTATCTGTCTAGCTTCTAAATTTGATATCATTCTCTTCTGCTGAAGACAGCCTTTGTAAGAAATCCATGAAGGATTCTCTGGAGCCTTATATAACTTTTGTGAATGATTCAATTTTCTTTCCTGCTTTCTCAATTCCGTACCATGCATTCATGGCTACCATGTGGCATAGAATTAAGGTTTGGTTATCATATAAAAATTGTCTTTGTATATCAGCATATTGGCCTCCAAGAAGCTGATTCTTGGAAATTTCCACACCTCTAGCTCTACATTGATTTTCTATTGTCTTATCCTCGTCCTTAAACCATGTTCTCCACTGTAATTGTGCCCCAGGCTCCAGAAGAGCTATTACCAATTCTTTCCAGTCCTGAGGAATAATCCCATTACAAGTTGACCGTGAGTTTAACATTTGCTTTACTAATGGAGAATGCATGCCATATGATAATATAGCTTCCTTAAATCTCCTTAAATCTAACATTTCCACTGGAGTCCAGTTAGCTTGTATATGTTCTTATGGAGGTAGTTCCTGTAAGGTTACCAGACAGATTAAGTTTGTTGTTTGTAAACAGGCTATCTCTCTGTAACCGTATAATTCAACCCTGAAATAATTTTACCTTTAAATTCTTCTGTCTGGGTCTGATTTTCTGTATAAGTCATTTTAACAGGTTTTTCAAAAGCTTTTATCTTGGTACTTAAATTGTATTAATTTTTAATACTAAAATTAGAATGATTAAACAAATAATATTCATAATTGATGTTACATGGATCCCATCAACATTAATTATCCTCTCATTTAATTGCTCCATATTTAGACTACCTAATGTGTTATTGAACAAAGACCAGTTTCCTTCCATTGTAAAAATGTTTCCCATTTTTTTAATGTGGAAATAAATCTCTTTTAACTAGTTTTTCCCTTTAGGATATCTCAATCGACTTACCTAGTCAGCATAGAACAGTAGAGGTCTGAGGAGTTTTCAAAGCAGCTACCTAGTGTCATGGCAGTACAAGATGGAAATGGGGGGGGGACTCACCACCCACCAGGAGAGAGAGAAAGCCAAAGAGATTCCGGCCATGTGCTCCGGCCTGAGTTACAAGCAGTCTGGCCGCATGTACCTCTGGCCACTTGCAGCATTCAGCTACAGCAGAGCTGGAGCCCAAAAAGACAGAGGTAAGTGGCTTTTTTTGTGAATTCCTGCCCCACAGTTGAATGCCAAGTGTAGATGAATTTCTAAATGGTCTTTTTGAATAAAAAAAAAAAAACATGGAACCAAATATAGGGGTGAAAGCCTTAGAGATCAGGGAAATAGGAATAGTCACCAGCCGATGTAACAGGAATCTTAAAAGTTCTTATTAATAAAAACAAACCCAAGGCCAGTTATTGGGGTGAATGCTGGAAAATCAGAGAGACAGAACAAGCCACAGCTTCCTCACTTCGCCAGTTCCTTTGCTGATCCTTTTCCTCAGACTGGAAGCCTCTGAGTCCTCATATCCGAATGGCTCTCAGCTGAACTGTGCTGCTAGAAGCCTGAAAGCTTAATCAGCCAAATGCTTAACCAGCCAAATGCTGCTAATTTCTGGTCTTCATGCCTTATATATCTTTATGTTTTTGCCATCACTCCCTGGGATTAAAGGTGTGTGTCACCATGCCTGGCTGTTTCCAGTGTGGCTTTAAACTCAGAGATCCAGAGGGATTTCTGCCTCTGGAATGCTAGGATTAAAGGTATGAGTCCCACCATTTTCTAGCCTTTGTATCTAGTGGCTGCTCTTTCTCTGACCCCAGATAAGTTTATTAAGGTGCACAATATTTTGGGGAACACAATGCCGCCACAAGCCAACCTTACCTCACCAGCTCTGCAGCTTCCAAATTTGATGACTTCCTGTCTACCTAGGCTTTTATTGCCTTGCTGTTCTGCCCTCTCATTGGCTCTCTTACCCAGCTACCTCACTTCCTTGTCACTGCCTGACTGTACAGACCTCCAGGTCTCTATAGTTGGTCCTGGGATTAAAGGAATGTTTCACCACGCTTGGCTCTGTTCCCTAGTATGGCCTTGAACACACTGATATCCACACGGATCTGTGCTTCCCAAGTGATAGGATTAAAGGCATGTGTGTGGGCCACCATTTTCTGGCCTCTATGTCTATCTAGTGGCTGTTTTGTTCTCTGACCCCAGATTAGTTTATTAGGGTGCAATATATTGGGGAACATAATGTCACCACAGATATGATATTGATATGTCCTCATTCTCATGTGTCTTATTGATTTTGATATGTCTATAAGTAAAATCTTTTTACTTTAGGAATAAGGTATTTATCTGGCTTTGTCTTATGGCTGGTCTGTGTGTACAGGAGATGCCTAGGCATGAATTTGTTGCTTGTAAAATGGAGCCACCTTGGGTAAGACCCAGCCTGAAAGCCATCATTTTACACAATAAGGAATAACCTAGAGCAGGATACAACCCAATCTTCCCAAAGGTTATAGTCTAAGAATGAGAAAATGAACAGGAACAAAACAAAATGGGGTCACTGGTGACAATGATCTGTTATATCTTGATGAACTGATAGAGGAGGCATGCAGACAGTCAACTTTAATCTTTCATACCAGGTTTGGTCAGAAGTGAAATGGCAGATTACAACCTCATCAGAAGGTTTTCTTTTCTAGCTGTGGTGTAGAAGGGATGTGGACTGTTCCAGAGAAGTACCAGAGGCAGCTGTTGACAATGACTGCAGATCAGATTATAGACGAGGAAGCCGAGGAGCAGCATGGAGAAGCACCTAGTGATGAAAAGGGGGTGTCAGTTACAGGGACTCCTGCACATCTGTATCCTACTCTACTTCATTTCAGACGATACTTCACAGACTGTGCAGCTCAGCTTCCCAGCAGTTTTTCTTCTTTGGTTTTTGGATGTATTTATTTCAAACCTTTCTGCCATTTTGTTCTTCAAATGAAAATGAGGTTTTGAAATATATTTAAAGAGACTGAATAAAATCAGAACAGGTGAAAGGTCAGCCAGATATCTATATTTCTGCTTCAGATGGCCTTTTACTTTACTTCTAATGTGTTTTGTGGGTTTTTTTTTGAGACAAGGTTTTTCTTTATAGTTGAGCTTGCTAGGAACTTCCCATGTACCACAGGCTCTTACCTCAGCTTCTCAAGTGCTGTGATTACAAGTGTGTGCAACCATACCCAGAGTTCACAGTTTATAAAAATGTTATCTTGAGATAATTATACCTACTCAAAACAAGAGAGCAAAATAAAACCAACAGTTTTGTATTGACTGATATTAGATATAAATCTATTTTACTCAGCATGTTCATAGGAATTTTTTTTGAAATAATAATAGAAAATCAGAGTCTTGGCCATCTTCATCATACTTCTGTGTGCTCACTCTAGACCTCATATGACAAAACCTAACAATGATGATGCTGAAAATGAGCCATGCTATCCTTTAGTAAACAGGTCATTTCAATTTCAAAGAATACAAGTATTAGCATAGTAATTTCATATGCACTGAAGTCCAGCAAAGTACGTTGATCAGGTTCTTTTCTTCTTTTTTTTAGGTTTGGCTTTTGTTTTGTTTTGTTTTTTTGATTGGCTGTTTGCTTTGTCAGGATCCTAACAGGCAGCCCAGGCTGGCCTTGAACTTGGTGATCCTTTTGCCTCAGCCTACTGAGTGCTGGAATTATAGGTATGTACTACTCTGCCACCTCTTAAATCACCTTTGTCTGTTCTGTTAATATCTTAAAGACTATCATAAACCTATAGCTGCTAATGCACAGTACATGACACAGGCATAATATTTGGTACTATTATCTAATAAGATTTTATCAGGACATGAACCCATGCAATCATAATAATGATGATGATAATAATTTATAATAATAACTCTTCATCTTGCTCTTCCTTACTTCGAGATTAGGTTTCCTCTTGTAGCTTGAACTGGCTTCAAACTCATTATGTAATCAAAGGTAGTCTTTTATTTATGATCCTCCTGCCTCCACTTCCCAAGTGCTGGGATTCTAGCTATATGCCCGTATGTCCATCTAATTCTATACCAGAAATTTAAAATAAATTTTACTATAGCATTTTGGCTAAACTATATGGTCATTTCAGTAAGCAAGGAACAAAGTCTTATAGGTCTTTAAATGGCTCCATCAGACATGAATTCTAAATTCCAAATAGTCTATATTCTGAAAAGTTTTTATATGCTCCCTCCTCGAGGTCCTCACTCCTGCTACTCACACATCCATGCTTTAAGGTAAAGAAAGCTGAACTTTAAGTGCTTGAGAACAAAATATGTAAAATGAGTTGAAAACTGTTTATTAAGCACCTCTTGGACGTCTTCCTACCGAACAGAACTGTGGAGCAGTGTCCCTGTGGTCACCCTGCTGTGCCATACACACCACTACTTCTGTCCACTCCTTGTCCTAGGGTCAGTGAGATGACTCTGTGGCTAAAGAGCTTATGCCACAAACATGGTGACCTGAGCTGAATCTTTGGAACAAGTAAAGATGGAAGAACTGACTCCACAAATCCTTGTTCTTCTGCTGTGACATGAATAGGTTCAAAACACGAAAACTTTACTAGAGCAATTGCAATGCCCAGGACACATAGTGGGAAAGGATTTCACACATCTATGTGGGCCACTTCCTGAACTTAAGTTTGATGGGCCTCACCAGGTCTGCCTGCCTGCCTGCCTCTCACCTCCTGCAGTATTTGGTTTTTTCATAGTGATAGGAACACCAATAATGCCAGTGACTCTGCAGGTGATGAATAGTTCCTAATATGAAAACAGTGGTAGTTGGCAACTGTAGCCTCTTGAGGTTGTGATTCTGATCTTGGGGCAGTGCTTTACTTCTGTCTGTAGACAGACCACACCACTTCTTCCTTTCTGCTATGCATGTGCCATCACACGCTAGTGTACAGGCTAACCCACATGCCACTTCAATCTGTTGTGCGTATTGTGGTTTTTAGTGAGTTCGCACAGTTGGCTTGTGGTTTTTGCATATCAGTATGAATTGCATACAAAGGAGAGTGTTCATATAGATAAGTTTCACTAAATCTCAATAAATATTTTCCTAACTTACAATCCCCTTAAAATATGTGAAAAGCCACCCAGTTACATCTAAGATGGAGGGAAGTGAGACAGAAAGAATATAATGGGAAGTCCTAATGGATGAGTGAAAATACCTTTGTAAATGTTTTTGAAATTAGTACATAGTAAGGGTCTGAGCAAGGGTCAAGCTAAGAGCTCATACACATGAGGCATTTGGAAGCTTGCTTCATTTCTTTTTTGGACACTCCTGGTGTCTGAGCAGAAGATTGCATGTTGAACTCGGAGCCAGACTGTCAAAAAGTTAGATCTATGTGGGCATGGTGGCACACACCTTTAATCACAGCACGCAGGAGGCAGAAGCAGATAGAGCTCTATGAATCTGAGGCTAGCCTGGTCTTCACAGCAAGTTCTAGGCCAGCAGGGACTACTGCTGTTTATTTATTAGGTTTTTACAGTTAATCTAGTAATGCTGTTTCACATGTTCTAGTGAAGACACAGAAGGAGATATGCTGTGGATTTCTGTATGATGTAAATGTGTTGCTATGATTTGTAGCTGAATTTTTCTCTGGTCTTGCCCAGTCCCACAGACCCTGGAGCCACTTATAAAATAATCCCTCAGAAGCTTGTATTAATTAAAACTGCTCAGCCATTAGCTCAGGCCTACCACTGACTAGCTGTTCACTTAAACTCAGCCCATTTCTGTTCATCTATATGTTGCCACATGTTCCGTAGCTTTACCTGTGTGCTGTTATATATTGCTCCCTGGATGGCAGGCGGGCATCTCCTCCTTTTAGCCTTCCACTTCCCAGACTTCTCTTCTCTCTTTGTTCTGCCTATACTTCCTGCCTGGCTACTGGCCAATCAGAATTTTGTTGATACAGAGTGATATCCACAGCATTTCCCCTTTTTCTTTCTTTCTTTCTTTCTTTCTTTCTTTCTTTCTTTCTTTCTTTCTTAAAGGAAGGATTTAACTTTAACATAGTAAAATTACATATAACAAAAGTTTTCAAACAAGAATTACAGTTACAATATCTAGTCTATTTGTTTTGGCAAAATTAAAGAAAATATTCTATCTATCCTATATTGTGAGTCTAAGGTTTCATATCTAACTTATCTTTTATCACAACTAAGGAAAATTGCATGGTTTAGAAACCAAGATAAGAATATTCTCTAGAAACACAACCCTTAAGCCAAGCTAAAGGTGAGTTTTAAACAAGTGTCAGTCACTGATCAATGTAAGGGAATTGATCCAGGTTCCCAGGTACTGTGACATTAGGCCAAACTGCCCTGGCAATGGCTGGGTCCAGGGACCAGGAGATGGCCAGGTCACATCATAGGAGGGCCAGTCAGTCTCACAGTAAGTGCAAGCATTCCTTCCATTCCTCCCAAACCCTTGGGAGAAATTCTTTAGCATACAATAGGATGCTACTAGTAGGGAGCATTTAGAGTTGGAGGTGTGCATGTTAGGAGAAAATTTCTGTGACTCCTCTAAGTAGACAAACCCATTAGCACTGGCATTGAAGAGAAAATGGGACGTGGTGAGATCTTCCACAGCTCCGCTGTTGTGGGGACAAGTGAGAATAAGGACAGGAAGCAAGTGAGAATACAAGGCGGGGCAGAGGGGTGTGTGTCTCCAGAAGAGAATTGATATGACAGGGAATTTCCCCATCCTGGAGCCAGAGGAGACATATTACAAACAGCAATCACAGAGGGTGCCACCTTGTGGAGGAGTCGTAGGAAATCAACTGACATTACAGGGATCAAATAACAAAACATACTGTGTGCAGACAGTGCCCCTAGTGGCAGAATCCAGAAAACCCATCAAGAATACCAGTCAATCATTGTGAATATAGTCCAGGTCCCTGTCAGACAAAACAGAAATGCAAGCAACAAAATCAAGAAATCAAACAACTCCCTGGGCCAAAGATTCTAGTCATACACTCAAGGACTCACACAGTTGGCCATCAACTTATCCAAACAAAACTGAAATCTTGTCTCTCAAATTAGACAGAAACAATATTAGGTCCCCCATATTCATCCCAATTTAGCATGGGAGGACTGAGGAAGAATTTCTCCTCACAATTTTCTTTCCTAATCCCAGTGAGGCTTCTTTGGCCTTTTCCTCTTTAATCAGAAGAAAAACTGAATTCTGTATAGAGACTTACTTCCTAGGAGTGTCAGAAGGATTTTATGTTTTCATGTTTGGGAAAATTGCTGCCTTTCCAGAATTCTTTGGACTCAGTGAGAGAAGCACAGTCCTGAAAGTTTTATCAGGGGTACCCCCTCCCCCAATACTTCTACTTGGAAGGGAAGGCAGGGAACAAGGCTGAGTACCACAGAGATGGAGCTGGGGCCTCCGAATGAAATGATCCACGTGAGATAGTCATTGTCAATGATGGTGATTGAATCAAAGAAAAGTTTTGAGTCTTTTAAGTAATGGCCAGTATAAGAGTGGGCCTGTGCATCTGAAAAAGTCTTTTGGAGATTGAGCTGAGCTGAGGCATACCATGTTTTAAAAAGACAAAATCAAAAAGAAAAGATCAAAATCAAAAGAAAAACCAAAAAAAAAAAAAAAAGACAAAATCACAATGGCATCAGTGCTCAAATTGGGGGATTACACCAGTGAGGTATTTGGGGTGGACAGGTAATATCATTTCCTTGCAAAGCTCAGTAGTATTTTCCAGACACTCTACAACAGTTGTTCTTGATTTACATGTTCTTTTAGTTCTTTTAATTTTATGGTTAATCTTGCACAAACACCACATATTTTGGTTTATACATCTGGACCATAGATAGGGTCATGGACAGTGCCAAAAGCATTGCCAAGGTGGATGTGGCCGTTGGGGAAAGGGTAAGAAGTATCTAGGTAGACACAAAAAAGTTGGGACAATATGGCATTACCTTACTCTTTGCAACTGGATTTAGATTTGAAGTAGAAGTTCTCAGTGAGGACAGCATTACCTGTTGGCAATCTATTACTAGAGGGTTTTTTCTCCCTTCCTTTTCTTGTTCAAAAGTTTAGAATATTCTGCATCCTCCTCCTCAGTTTTCTTACTGTGTTGTTTTTTTCAGAGCATCAGTGTTTCATCAATATTTGAGATGTAGGACACATGGAGTAACACATGCCTAATCTTGGCTGCTTTAGTCCTGGGTGTCTTATCTTCCTTGTTTAAAGGCTTTCTGAAAATGTCTTGGTGGATGTGATGGCTATTCTTGATTGCCAAACTTGACTATATCTGGAATTAACTAAAACCCAAATGGCTAGGCACACCGGTGAGTGATTTCTTTCTTATTTGAATTATTTGATGTGGGAAGATCCCACTAATAATCCTGATCTTTGAGGTGGAAAGATCCACTTTCAATACAGATCTCTTGAGGTAGAGGTGAAAAGATCCACCTCTAATCTGGGCCACACTTCCTTCCGGCAGCATCATATAAAGGACATGGAAGATGGAAGCTCTGCTCTTTGCCTGCTTGCCCTCTTCTCACTGTCAAGTCCATCCTTTTACTTGCATTAGATCCCAGTTCTTAGGGATTGTGGGATATATTGAAGGTCATCTGAGACATCCAGCCTCATGGACTGAATAACTACTGGATTCTTGGACTTTGTTTTGGTAGATAGTCAATGTTGGACTAGTTAGACCATAGCCTGTAAGGCATTCTAATCAATTCCATATACATGTACATACATACATATATATTCTGTCTGTCTGTCTGTGGCAGTTTGAATGCCTTGGCCACCATTAGCTCATAGGAAGTAGCACTATTAGGAGGTGTGGATTTGTTGGAGGAAATGTCTCAGTTCACTTCCTGCTGCCTGCAGATCAAGATGTAGAACTATCAGCTCCTATTTCAGCATCATGTCTGCCTGCACACTGCCATGTCCTGCCATGATGATAATGGACAAAACCCTGAAACTGTAAGCTAGTCCCAATTAAATGTTTTTTTTTTTTTTTAATATGAGTTATCCTGGTCATGATGTCTCTTCACGGCAACAGAAACTCTAACTAAGACACTATCTTTCTATCATTCTATCTATCATCTATCTATCTGCCCGCCTGCCTGCCTGCCTGTCTGTTTGTCTGTCTTCATTCTATCAGTTCTGTTCCTCTAGGAAATCTAGACTAATACAGCAGACATCATCTTATTTATAGGGCCTGAAAAGCTGTCAGATTCTCCTAGCTATTTTGGACTTGAACCACCCAGGCACAGTATATCTGTCAATAACCCAGGCATTTAGGCTAATCAATCTCTTGGTCTCTTTTTCTCTGGGTTCTCAGGTACTCTTTTTGCATTCTCTCTCTCTCTCTCTCTCTCTCTCTCTCTCTCTCTCTCTCTCTCTCTCTCTCTCTCTCTCTTCTCATGGCCTGGTTCATTCTGGACTCTTCCAGATGCCTCTGGCTATTTTTCCCTCATATCTCATATCTTTCTAACTACTTATGTCTTTGCTAACTATATTCAACACCAGGCTTCTAAAATTTTTAAATAAAAAACAACATATATTTGATAATTAAGCTCTATAAATTCCTAAAAGTCTGGGTTTTAACGTTAATCAGTGGAACTCTGACAAGCTATTAATCTAGCCCTGGTAAAACATTGACTACATCATAGTCACAAGCTCAAAATTTTAAATTTCCTCTGGTTGTTTTCTAAGAAAAGACTTAAGTGCTTCTAAATCATGCTAAAAACATCTGTATCCAGCCCTCTGGAAAGAGTGTTTATGCTTTAAACCCAGAATCATTTTTGGGCCCCCAAGCTTTTACTCCAAGGTGTGAGTCTACTGCTTTTGTGGATTTCAATACAGATTACACACAGTGGTAATGCTACTATGTCTAAAATTTGCATCTCTTTTTGTAAACTTAAAACATTTGAGTAAACTTCAGGGAACTGACTTGGCTCCACCTCTCACAGGCCAAAGGGATTCAAGATAAGCACTCCTGCCAATCAACAGCCCAAGTGTCCCTGGCTACTGTCAATTCCTGAGGGTGGAGGTCTCTCTCTCCCCTGGTCTTGGGACTTATGTCCCCAAACTGCCCAAACTGGGATACAAGATGCTACCTGACCTGGGGTCAGAAGACTACTACAGAGGCCAAATGTGGTCACCTGTGGACCCTAAGTCTCTTGAGCTTCTTTTACACTGAAGGTGGGAAAGAGTGTTTGATGTGGAGCCAGATGAGTGGCTTGCCAAGCTAGAAATATTATTATGTACCCTTTAGAGAAAAACTATGCAATGCCTGTGGAAATGAACACCATTACCTGCTATTGTCCCCCAGGAAGTAGCCTAGGAGGGCTTGGGAGGCAAGGGCCAAAACTTCCTTATGCACCACTCAGCACAGCTGGCAGCATTGTATGTGTTTTAACCCTTGCCCCATACAAGTGAGAGAAGATGGATTTCCTTTGGTGTGTCCTCAGCCAGAGGCATGTGGTCCAGCTAGTTTAGGAGTTGGTTAATGCACCTTCCTTCCTGGGTGGGAGTGTGGGGGAAGGATGTAAGAATGGTGAACTGCGTGGTGGTTCAGTACATCGAGTGGAAAGTAAAGCTCTGTGTGGTGACTTCTGCCTGTAACCTCAGCCCTTAGAAGACTGATAAAGGGCCTAATGCATGCTGGAAGGCAATTCAGGTGAAGGAGGAGGAGGAGGAGGAGAAGGAGGAGGAGGAGGCGGACAGGTAAAGGATAAATTAAGAAATAAAGGTGTACACACCTTTAATCCCAGCATGCTGGACCCAAGGCAGGCAGATCTACAAAAGAAAGTTCCAGGACAGCCAGAGCTGTTACACAGAGAAACTCTGTCTTAGAAAACCAAAAACCAAACCAAAACAAACCCAAACCAACCAACCAAACAAACAAATAAAAAATCCAAACAAACAAACAAAAAAGAGTCACCATGGTCATGGTTTCTTTTTTTCAGTGACTCTACAGTTGCCATGGTCATGGTATCTCTTCACAGCAATAGAACAATGACCTCTACAGTTGCCATGGTCATGGTATCTCTTCACAGCAATAGAACAATGACCTCTACAGTTGCCATGGTCATGGTGTCTCTTCACAGCAATAGAACAATGACCTCTACACTTGCTGTGGTCATGGTTGTCTCTTCATAGCAATAGAACAATGACTTCTACACTTGCTGTGGTCATGGTGTCTCTTCACAGCAATAGGACAATGACTTCTACAGTTGCTGTGGTCACAGTGTCTCTTCACAGAGACAAACTTGCTCACATGGTCAGGAATCCCATAAAAACATTAAACTGGAGGCCATGACATAAACACGGGGACCTGGTGCAGACCTGTGCAGACCTGTACATGCTGCTTCAGTCCTGTGAGTTCCTGTGAGCTTTGCTCATGCTGATGTAGAGGGCCTTGTTTTATTGGGGTCCTCCATCCTCCCTGGCTTTTACACTCTTTGCGCCTCCTCTTTCCACAGGGTTCCCTGAGCTCTGAGAGGAGGGGATGGTTGAAGATATCCCATTTAGGGCTCAGTGATCCAAGGTCCCTTACTCTCTTCATAATGTCTGGCTGTGGGTCTCTATATGTGAACAAGGCATTTTAAACACAGTATTTTTATTCTTTGTGATTGTCATGCCTGCATACATGGATTTTCATCATATTTATGGCCAACACTTTCCCTTCACTCCTTCCAGACCCATTCTCACCACTTCCCAACTTTGTGTCTTTGTAAATAAATTTATTTTAGTGGCTGGAGAGATGGCTCAGTGGTGAAGATCACTGACTGCTCTTCCAGAGGTCCTGAGTTCAGTTCCCAGCACCCACAGCTCACAACTGTCTGTAACTCCAGTTCTAGTGGATCAGTTGCCTCTTCTGGCTTCTGACAGCAATGCATGTCCATGGTGCACAGGCCTATGTGCAGGCAAAACACCCATATACTAAAAGTAAACACTAAAGATGAATACATAAAAAATAACAAAAACTCTTTAAACTGAAGGAAGAAAAACTTATTACTATAAACACTGAATCAGACATTCCCTTATGATGATTCCTGAGACTTAGGGGCAGGGAATGTAATATAGATGTCCCATTTGTGGAATAATTGTTGTAAATCTGTGTTATAGTCCACTTGTATCTTTTGATTGGAGGCAGTACTTTCAGCTAGCAGGCATTCTTCTAACAGCGGGTAAGACACCAAAATTTTTCTGGGTGTCTGAAAATCTGTCTCATCATCAGAGAAGATGATGGTGGCTTTCAGTTCATGCAAAAGGTCTTGATTCAATCAGTTCTCTGTAGTTAAACACCTTTGAGCTATCTCCAGCAGCTGGGAATTATTTATACTTTTCCTTTTTTTCACTTTTATAATTTTTTCTAAGATCTGGGGCCAACTGGGTGACAAAGGAAATCATCTTAGCAGTTGTCTTTAATCTTTCTAAAATCACATATTGAAAATTGTTTACAATCTCCTTGGTCAGTGTAGGAAAGAAGAGAAAATCCATTTTGTTCAAGCTGTGTTGTCTGGCAGGGATCCTCCTGATCCACCCTGGAGTTATCTTTTCTTTCTTTCTTCCTCTTTCTTTCTTTCTTTCTTTCTTTCTTTTTTTCTTTCTTTCTTCCTTTCTTTCTTTCTTTCTTTCTCTCTCTCTCTCTCTCTCTCTCTCTCTCTCTCTCTCTCTCTCTCTCCCTTCCTTCCTTCCTTCCTTCCTTCCTTCCTTTCTTTCTTTCTTTTTCTTCAGAGAATGGTGAGTTTTGAGTTTTCCAATTATATGGACCATTAGTTGAAAACAAGACAGAAATCATGAAAGAGAAAGGAGTGGAACTGCCTCTTTTCCTTTGGGTTCAGCTCAGAGGACATTTCCCCTTCCCCAGGCCTGCATAGATCAGACATTATTGGAGCCCATTTTAGGTTTCCTAGTGTCTTTACCTCGTTGCTAGAGTTTTTCTCTCTGGGTCCTGCCAAGTCCCAGTAGTCCAGTAGCCCACTTATAATATAAATATACAGACACTTATATTATTTGAACTTCTTGGCCATTAGCTCAGGCCTACCATTGTGTAGCTCTTATTCTTATACCCAGACCATTTCTGTTAATCTATATGTCACTACATGTTCCATGCCTTTACCTGCTACCCCTACATGGTGTTCCTTGGACGGCAGGCTGGCATCTCCTCCTCCCCACCTTCCTGTTCTCTCAATTCTCCTTTCTGCTATTCCTGCCTATACTTCCTCCCTGGCTACTGACCAATCAGTGTTTTATTTATCAATCAATCATCCACAGCATTACCTGCCAGGTCTGCATAAAGAAGATGATTAGACCATGGACCTGAGTACAGGTGTCTGAGATGGTTTGCACTTGCCTGTGCTGGGGAGGTCTTTTGCTCCAACCCTTGGCATTCTTTTAAAAAACCTTTGGCAGAGAGAGTCAGTGCCCCATGGATTAGGACCCAGGCCCTCTCGAGGCTATCCTGTATTTTCTATCTTTTTCTCTCCCCTCTGTTCTTCTAACTAATATTTCCTGCTGCTCCTACTCAAGAGTATTCTGGGGAAATGTCAGGGTGGGGAATGGCCCCCCACAAGATATGGAGTGGAGGGAATGCTCACCTGGGAACTATTTCCCCCTCTCTGTGTGCAGTAACTTAGATGACAGAGGTCCCTGAATGAGAAGCCTGGCCCTTCCTCACCTCCACACAGAGACCAACCCTGACCATGAGCAGGAGTCAAGTAATGAACCAAGCAAGTGCTCCCACTCAGGGAGGACAGGGAAGGTCCTTATTTCTATTGTTTTGTTTGTTGTTTTTTCTCTAGGTGACTTGGAAGAACCCCAAAAAGATTTAGGTTCCCAATAGGAAGGACACATGTCTTAAACCAGGGGATTCTCATATGAGAGAAAGCCACTGGCCAATACAGAGAACCAGAACTGACAGAAACACACAGACAGACAGACAGACAGACAGACAGACAGACAGACACACACACACACACACACACACACACACGCACACACACACATACACACACACACACACAGAGTGAAGACAACCAGTGCTGACCGCCACACATTCATACACCTGAACTGTGAATCAAGTGAGGTCTCACAGATTCTGGACACTGGATCAGTGACCTTGTTAGACCTCTCCTGTGTGTCCAAAGAGAAGGCACCTTAACCAAACTCACCTCCAGATGTGATAGACCAGATGACTTTCTAATTTGTTTTCTTTTGGGGTGGAAAAGTCAGACTCCTGTGAAGCATTAGGTGGTAATTGATCAAAGAGAGTGTCAGGACCCTGAACTCAGGTTCACACCCCTTAGAACAGTGGATATCAACCTTCCTAATGCTGTGACCCTTTAATATAGTTCCTCATGTTGTGGTGACCCCCAACCATAAAATTATTGTTGTTGCTCTTTCATAACTGGAATTTGCTACTGTTATAATTGTAATGTGAATATCTGGTATGCAGTATGTCCGATGAGGGACTCATTTGAAAGGGCCCTTTGACCTGAAAAGGGTTGAGACCCACAGGCTGAGGACCACTGTCCTAGGAGCTCCTTGACCACCACATTCTTCCCTAATCCAAGGGGCTCTGAGATCTCTGGTGTCTTAAGGTCTTTCTCTGGGATGTCCTTGGGATTTCCAGAAATGTTGTGGGAAACTCACTGGAGAAGAATTTTCAGACACAGATTTAAGTCAATAGAAACTCTTTATTAGCTGGTCAGCAACTACACTGGGTGTTTGGGATCCCAGTGTAGCACCAACCCACAGGTAGAGTTTTTAAGCACAAAACCCATGCTTTGGGTCAATATACTTCAGTTAACAAGAATTCTTAGCCAGAAATGGAAGAAGAGAAGCCAAAAAGCAAGGTTAGTACATCAGAGACCTTCCCTTAACTATAGTCTTGAATTTTTTAATTTATTACATTGTTAAATGTCACTCCAAAATTGATTTTGTACAAGTGTGAATATATAGGAACCTTGCACAACATTACTAAACAACTTAAGTTTAATGTTGCAATGTTTTAGCTGATAACAGTTTAACCTTAAATATGATGCTCTAGGTGGATCTTCTCTGTAGAGGACAACAGTGGTCAGATGTGGACATCCAGGCTTGCAAGGCTTTAAGAGAAAAGTCTAAATTGTGTCAAGAATTTTATAAAAGAAAGTAAAATAGGAAGGACCCACCAAGAGTGAAAAAGACACAAAAACATGCATGGGGCCCTAGGTTTAATTCCCACTGCTACAAATTAAATAAAGAACATATTAGATGGCTCCCTGAAGGGAAGAATAGGATTTATGATAGGTTAAGAATATTCATTGTTTTCATGGAGGAAAAAAAAAAGAATCACTAGTAGTTGTACCTAAGAGGTCCAGCAGCAAGGCTGAAATGTGGAAGGTAGAGCAAGATCAGAGGATGGGAAGGGAGGTGGGTAGGCAGACAGGATTTGTCAATGCCAAAGGCTGATCTCTGTCCCTTGGGCACAGGACCCCTCACTCTGCAGACCACGATATGTTGTTGCCATGAAGTAGATGGAGATTTCAATGGATCCTGGGACACTGACCTCAATTGACACAAAATGTTGCATGTTCACCCAAGCACTAGAAAGTGGGCTAAATTTGTTTGTGAATCCAGCTGGATAAAAGAGGTGAAGAAAAATAGGAATTTAACTGCCTTCTTAAACAAGACCTCACAGGGGGACTGCAGGTCCTGGCTTGAGGAGTTCAAGTCGCACTGGGAAGAAAAGCTGGAGCCTACAGGAAACTGGGAAGAAGGGGAGGAGACTCACTGCAGATGAGGGGTGTGTGTGTGTGTGTGTGTGTGTGTGTGTGTGTGTGTGTGTGTAATAATCTAATCACTATGAGATCTTGGGTTGCTGGCCATTTTTTCCATCATTCACTTCTTTTCTCACCCTCTATCTCATTGTCTTCATATTGTTCACTCACTGTGGTTCACACACACTCTCACTGCTGAGCATCCTTTACATGCTTTACTTTTCCTCATTCTAGACCCTGCTTTTCATCTCACTTGATTTTTCTTCTTCCCTGCCACCATCCTCACAGGTCAGTTCCTCTTCTGCCACTAAGGAAGATGTGGCCCCATCATTACCATGCTTCCCCTACAATAGCTGCAAGAGTCTTTTGAGGACAGGGGACATGCCCTCTCCCTTCCTACTCAGGACCCACCAAGTAGAACTCTGTATGTTGCTGAATTACCTGAAGACCCACAAGCTAAGGTGAGATTTCCTCATCTTTGAGGTGTGTTCAAAGACTCAACTTGTGTTTCCACTTCAGCCTTACCAACTGCTACTCCAGATGTGGACCAGGCTTTGTCCATGGCCATCAAGCCCAATTCCTATGTTTTGCTGATAATCCTCACCTGCTCCCTCCTGCTTCTTGTCTGAGGAGGATCCTTTGTAATGACAGGTATGAGGACAGTGTAGGGAGAGGGATAAGGGACAGATGGGTGAGAAATAGGAAAGCAAGTTTGAATTCCTGGAGTCCTGCTCTTGTCCCTCAGCTGCAGCATTGTGTTGAGAAAGGAGACAGGAAACCTGGAGTTCATGTCACTTGCTAGCCATAGCTTCTGTATGCTCGGCCTTTATAGGACAGGAATCATGTCACTTATCTTTGGGAAATGAGGAGGGAACACAGCAAGTTCCTAGTTAGGAGCGTCCCATGATGCAGATGTGGAGACAGCAGTAGCACAAAAGAACATGGTAGTTTCACTTAGTGTGTAGAGGGAAGAAGATTCCATCTCACAGACAAAGATAAAGAAGATATAAACAAAGAGATGGCCCAGGGGCAAGACCACTTGCTGTTCGTGCATCAGACCCAGGGTCCATTCCCGGCACCCACATGACAGCTCATAACCATACAGCTCCAGGTCCAGGGAATCCAGCTCCTTCTTCTGCACAGACCCCAGGCATTCACACAGTGCACTTACAGGCTTACAGACTCACACCCATACACATAAAATAGAAATGAATCAAGCAGCAACAGCAGCCTCCAGAACCCCTGGAGCAGTGTCCACACTGGAGGCTGTGGGACTGAGCTGCTGCTAGAGTCTACTGTTTCCATTTGGGCTGCCCAGAAGGACAAGGTGGGGCAGGGACAGTTCCTGCCCCTCACACATCTGTGCATTCCAGTCTAAGGCTGAGAAAGAATGGATAAGAAAGCTGTATGCAACCCCTCTCTGGATAGTGCTCCACCCTGCTCCTCTGGCTCCTCCCATCAGGCCCAGAGTCAGGAGGCAGAGCCAGTCATCACCACTTTATTCTGAATTTCCTGTCTGCAGCAGGGCCTGGGGCTGACTCTGGAACATGGGAAAGAAGGGAGGAAGACAGCAGAGGCTCCAGGGATACAGAGACCAGGAGTGATGGAGGAGGGAACTGGATGACCTCAGTGAGGGTGACTGTGGGGTGGTGATAATGGGTATAGGGCATTCAGGAGAAATGACCCAGGTTGTCCTCAGACCCTTCAATAGACCTGTTCCCTTGCTGCAGGTTGAAGATGCTGCAGAGAAGGTCGTGAGAGTTCATCTGGTGCAGCCACTCTCCCTCTCATCGGCCTCAACCAGATGAATCATGGTGCTGCCGACACAGTATTTCATGATCTTTCACTCTGTGCTGCTCACTTGGGTCTTTCTTATCACCTTGTACTGTTTCTCTTGGAGCTCCCTGGTGGGATTTTCCCTAAACATAGAACCACTTGAACTAGAGATGGAAAAGAACGGGGTTATATACCCATCTCTAGCATAGGAAACAGGATAACTAAATCTCCTTAGTGGGAGTGTGAAGTTTTTACTATATATATATATATATAACTTATCAGTACATAGGTCAGTGTGACACACACTAGGAAGGCCTCCCCCTCCCCCTAAGATATTCACCTACAAGTTAAATTCTGTTAAGAATATTAATTTTGTAATTGATATTTATTACAATCCCCATACTAGGCAGCCTTCTCTAGAACAAAAGAAAAATTGGGTATATTATTTTTTTCAGGACACTATATGATAAATAGGAACTATTTCATAATAGAAAAGGTGATATTTTATAACATTATTACTATCATAGGTCATTTTTTGTGACATGCACTAGGTAGTCCAGCAATGCCCACATGCACACTGCAGACAGAGAACCCGGAAGCTGCTCAGTCCCACAGGCTGGCTGCCCCTGCAGTGACAATCTGGCAGTGAAAGCCAGAAGGTCCTGAAAAGCTGGTGCTACTGAGTCCACACAACCCTGATGCAGGCTCTGGGTCAGTGCTGCTCTCCACTGTGCACAGAGAAGCTCCTTCTGCACATCCAGAACCTGTGATGGGAGGAGAATGAACTGACACAAGTTTTCTCTGACTCCACATGGGCACTTTTGCACACGTGCACTAGCACTCACACACATGTGACACATACACAGTGACAGCATAAGGACCCTAAAGTATGGAGAGTTTGCTGCTAAAAACAACTTTATTTTTGAGGCAGGGTCTAACTATGTAGCAAACCTGGAATGGAACTTACTATGTAGACCAGGCTGGCCTGGAGCTCAGAGATTCACCTGCCTCTACCTCTCCACCATTAGGCTTAAAGGTGTGTGCCACCATGCCTGACTGATCCTTGGATTTTGAGCTCTGATGGTATGCTACTAAAGTATTACAAATGTAAAATTTACTATTTCACCCAAATTAACTTCTAAACTATAGTGGTATTAAATAGACTGGCAAGATTCAAACATCTCAGGTATCACTAAAGGAAACCTGTAACAACTAACCATAGGAAACAGAAATTGAGGACTAGTTATTTAGTAGAAGTCACTGGTAATGTCTGTCCTTCATTTTCCTTACTGGAAGCTGTCTGATTGCTGACTTGACATCTTTAAAATGCCATATTTCTGTTTGGATGTTTATAAACTTTCTTCTTGTGATTGCTTTATAGATATTCATGTTTCTACAAATGTGTGCATGTCTATATTATACGACTTTACATAAAAGTTTTTCGTATTCTTCTGTAATTATTTTATTTCACAAGGTTTGTGGCAATGCCTTATTCTTTTGTTTTAAAATAGCTGTATTATTCTCTCTGTTCATTGTCAATCTGTATAAAGACCTGTCAGTATATATATTTTTTGTCTGGTGGGGGTGGGGGTTAAGACAGGGTTTTCTCTGTGTAGCACTGGATGTCTGTTCATCTGAGGGGACTAACCTCTGATAAGAACTGGAAATTTGACTTCACAGAGACAAAGCCTCTTCACAGCAAGTTTAAGTATCTGTTAGTGTGTGTTGACACATCAAAAGGAATAGAAGCCTTTGCTACTCAGAGGGACACTGCTCTGACAGTGGTCAAGACTCTTCTACGTAAGAACATTTCTAGGTTTGGACTGCCCCTGTCAATAGGATCAGATAACGGACCTGCCTTCACTCTGTCCATAGCTTAACTGGTTAGTAAGGCTTTAAGTGTAACCTGGATATTATGCGTATTGACCTCAAACCTCAGGACAGAGTCCAAGGCAGAACTGGACTGTTAAGTTACCCTTCTCTAAATTACTTTTGGAAACCAGTGAAAATCGGTCCAAGCTTTTACCCATGGTCTTTCTTAGGGTAAGATGTATCACCTACAAGGCAGCATTTACCCCCTATGAAATTGCATTTGGAAGGCCACTTGTGGGGATCTCTGCAAACACCACAGCCAGCAGAGAGTTGGTCCACAAGAAGCAAGAAGGAAGCTCAGTTTAACCTGACTCAGTGGCCAGGGTTGGGTCAAACTTTGAAACTCTGACCACAGGTAGTTTATTTTAGGTATATTTAAGCACAGTACAATTTTGAAAAAAAGTTCCTGGTGATAATTAATTCAATCTCTTGTGTACAGCAAAGCTTAAAACATGACTACATCCAAACTCTTTTAAGCACAAGTGACATCTTCCATAAATACCGGCTCTACAGATCAACAGGACACAGCTCAAGATGGTGTCTGGGGGAGGATAGTGCTGGTCAGGGAGATGGCTCTGTGCCTAAAGAACTTATGGTACAAACACGATGACTTGAGCTGAATATCTGGAAGAACAAGTAAAGATGGAAGAATTGACTCCACAAATCTTTGTTCTTCTGCTGTGACATGAATATGTTCAAAACACGAGAACTTTACTAGAGCAATTGCAATGCTCAGGACATATAGTGGGAAAGGATTTCATGCATCTATGTGGATTCCTTATGAAAATATAAAAGAGAAAAAGAAGTATTTGAGTCATGTATAATAATGTAATGTCCTTGAGTCATCCTAGTAGGAGCAGAAAGCCCTGGCTGGAGAGCCCACACTGTTTTCAGAGTTACATTTATGCCTCTAAGATTGTGTAACAGTCTAAATTTATTCTTTGTCCTTTTTGAATTGTAAAAATGGGGGAGCTCACTCCAGGCAGTGGTGGTGCACGCCTTTCATCCCAGCACTCCGGAGGCAGAGATAGGCTAATATCTGAGTTCCAGGCCATCCTGGTGTAGTGTGAGTTCCAGGACAGCAAGGGGTACACAGAGAAACTCTGTCTTGGAGGAGAAATTGGGGAGTCCAAAGGTCTACCGCAAAGTCCTTTCTCCCCTAGTTACATTTTTTTTTTTTTTGTACTACAAGTTGGACTCGTTATAATTTTTACACATGACGAGGTCATCCATCAGAGGGGAAGCGGGGTGGGGTGGGGGCGGGGGTGCTGGTGGAGGGTGGGAACAAAAACTAAGCTCTGGGATAGGCTAGTCCTAGGGCTCATGCAATGAGGGAGCCATTCTCCCCACTCCATGGAACTCATGAGCTGAGTCAGTTGAGACAAAAAGAGCAAGGAGCCCTCTAGTAGGGTGCCCTGGGGAACCTGAAAGAACCTACTGCAGGCCAGGGGTGGTGGTGGGAGGACTTGAGCGTTCTTCTGATTAGTCAGCATCTGAAAGGGAGGAACTCAGAAATAATGAGTTTCCTCAATAAGCAGAGTGGGCGTGGGATGTGTTGAGAAAAGAGAATGGGCGTGGTTCTGTAAATATTAGGCTGATTTTGGCTGCGATCTGCGGAAGTACCAGCTGAAAGGCGATGAAACTATCCTGTCTCTGTGTTTTCTGATTCTGTTGCCGAGGGTACCTGAGGGCGCAGCTGCTGGTGAGTGAGGTGAAGGGGTCACGGGATGTGGGATTTTAGGGTGACAGCGTCCTCAACTCTCAGTTCACAGTTCTGCTGTCCGTGTGAGCCGGCGAAGGCGCGGGCTGTTTAAACTGGAAACCACTACAGTTCTCCTTTCATAGCCGCGCGCTCGGTGCGCCCAAGGGTGGCGGAAATCACATACGCAGGAAGGGAGGATCAGAGCCGCGGGGCCCCGAGGGATCCCCCCGAAGAGATGCAGGAAAAGATGGGAACCAGGAACCAGCTTGTCCGGAGCACCGGAAGGACTGAGTTCACAGCGCAGGTGTCCACAACTTCGCGAATCTCTGCACAGGGTCGGGTCCTCTCGGGGCCGTCCTGAGGACTCCCGGATTCTCTCCACAGCTCCAGTCACACCTGTAGGTAGCCGGATCTCAGGAAGGGACCATGGCGAAGGCTGCAGCCACCAGGGGAAATCTGTCCCAGAATCTGGGCCTCTTGGTTCTACTGAGCTGTCTGGTGCCCTCCCTGCCCGCCGGTGAGTTCCGGGATTTAACTGGGGAAGGGGGAGGGCACTGGACTAGTGAGTCAGGAAGGTCACAGTCTCCTCACAGGAAGCTCCCGGGCTTCTCTTCACTATCACCAGGACTTAAGTCCGGTCACCCTGGTCCTCACAATGTCCCTCCCGGATTCTCTTCAGGGCATTGACAAAGTTAGGGGAAAATCACCCTGGGAGGGCCAGGAAGGGGCTTCGTGAATGAGGAGGGCTGGGTAGCAGAGGGGGTAGCTAGTGACGCCCTCAGCACCACTGGGATCAGCTGAAGCCTAAACAGAGTCACCAGTGCGGACCCCTCCAGGAGGAGGTCTCAGACAGCTCCCCTGGACCTAAGGCTTGCTGTGCTCTGAAGACTGCCTTCCTCCGGATTTCTCACAAGCCCTCCACCATGCTGGGACCTCTTTGTCCTTGAACTTTCTTTCCTACATTCTCACGGTATTCTCCAGAAGATCACATACAGGCTTCCAGGGACAAGGCAACTACAACCACACATGTTCGTCCTCCCCCCCCCCTTTTTTTTTCCTTTACCTTCTTTCTTTCTTTTCTTGTTGTTTTGTTTTAGGACAGGATTTTACACTATTGCACACACTATAGAATCTGCAGTAATCCCTTCTCTCCCATGGTCTTCCAGGTTTCTGAGATTACAGATTTGTCTCAACCAACTCAGCTTCAATTCCCATGGGACTCATCAGGCTTCTCAGCTCCCTTCCCTGCCCATCCAGTCTTCCCCACTTTCCCACCCACAAAGTGCCCTTTACCCTCTCTTCCACCAGGTGGCAATCTGTGCTCATGCCTGAAGACACCTCAGCCTACAGGGGCTAGCACACCTTGTCCACTATGGAGGACTCTGTCTATGGTCCTCTGTGGGGGTTTGAAAGCCCTTCCTCCCAAGCCCATAGAGTCTACCTCCTGATGAGATGGCATCAGATGCTGGTGTTCATTTAGGAAGCGGAGGGTTTTTGTTGCTGTTGTAAATGGCAGGCACTAAATATTCTCCATCTGGCAAATCTCACTACATCTGTCCTGCATCAAATAGTCAGTTCTGCATTCAGTGTGCAAGACTCAGAATGCAACAAGCTGATGAATGGGACAGCAGATTTTGTCCTCTTTCAATTAGGGGATTAGGGTATATCCCAGGTACCAGTCATGGTGCCCATCCCCTCAGAGTGTCTTCAAAAGTACAGCCAAAGCTGTTTCCCAGTCAGCAGTGGGTTCTGTGCTGCCTGTGACTTCTGGGTCAGCTGGAAATGACAGGAGGAGGTCCTGGCTTTAGGGCATCTTGATCTCTCCACTGCTGTCCAGTGGATTCCTTGGATCCCATGGCCATAGAGGACACTCCTTGACGCCTGAGGAGCTTGCTGAGGGAGAGGTGGCAGCTTACTTGAGAACTAACCTCAGTCACCTCCTCTAGATGAGGTAAGATCTCCACAACCATCTGGGGAAAGGGGATTTCTGTCAGACAAAAGAGTCCTTATCTTTCCCTGCTAGGCAGCTCTCAACACACAAGTGACTTGTCATGTCCCTGCAGCAATGTCTCACTGCTGGACATCTCATCTGACTGTGACATGTCCACCTCATAACCTAGTGAGAAAGAGCTCACCTCATGATGTCTGCCTGAGGCCTGATGGGCCTCCTGATAGCCCAGGACCCATGGGCTGCTCTCTCCCAGGGCCCAAAATCATGTCAGGAGCCACAATGAAATGGAGTGTATTTTCCCTGCTGCAGGTGATTCAGGCTGGCTCCTGGCCCAAGCAAGGTGATTCTCCATTTAATCACTGTCATGAACTCCCTCAGGCCATTTCCTAGAACTGACACCTCAGGCTGACAGATTGTTCTGAGTCATAGAGCCCTAGAGACAGGTCCAGCCATTTTTATTCAACATATAGAGATAGAGCTGAGCAAGTGTAACAGAGATCATCTGGCTTGTTTATATAATAATGGTATTGGTTCCTTTTCTGTTGCTGTGATAAAACTCCAAGGCCATGGTAACATACAGAGGAAGTTTTTATTTTCAGAGGGACAAGAGTCCAACACCTCACAGCAGAGAGGCATGGCAATGGACATGCATGGTGGCTGGAGCAGCAAGATTAGAGCCCTTATATAATTAGTTTGGTTTGGGTTTTTGAGACAAGGTCTCACTATATAGTTCTGCTGTTCTAGAGCTCACTATGTACTAGACACAAAGTCATAAAGATCTGCCTTTCTCTACTGCTCAAGTGCTGGGATGAGAGCCCTGTGATACCATGTCCAGCTGGGAGCCCACATCTTAAACCTCAAGCACGGTCCAGAGATGAAGAAATGGAAATGGCCTTCAAATCCACACCCCCAGTGACATAATTCCTTCAGCCATACCTCCTAAACCTATCCAAACAGCTGTCACCAATTGGGGACCAAGTATTCAGACATCCTGCTCTATAGAGGACAGGCTCATTCAAACTACCAGATTAGACATTCACTGAAGTTACTTGGGGTTCATCCCTGAGTGACAGGGAAGTAATAAAGTGATACACAAACAGTGATGGCACTTGCTGCTGGACTGAATGGTCACTCTTGTTGGGACCTGAGTTTTCCTCCTAGGAAGGCAATCTGGGATCTCTTTGAGGTTATTCAGTTTTAATTGTTCAGTTAGATTTGTTTAGTTAGCTTTATTTTATATATGTGTCTGGTTCCCTCAGAGATCAATAGAGGGCATTGGATCTGGAAATGGAATTACAGGCAGTGGTGAGCACCAAGTGTGGTGGCTGAGAATCAAACCTGTATCCTCTGCAAGAGGAACAAGTGTCCTTAACCACTGCACCACCTCTCCACCCCCAATGGTTCAGTTTAGACAATGGGCACAGGAGCCTGGGGTTTTCATGGGACAGCAGTTCTCAGCTTCTTGATCATCTGTTCTGTCTTTAATTATTAAAATACAGCCACATCTGGGTTGGCTAACTATCTATCTCTATTTAGGATTTTGTGTTCTGTTAGCCATGACCCCCTTAAGCAGTTAGGCTTCAAGGTGGGTCCCCCTTCCTCATCAATGGACCACTGCCCTTGATGTTACTGCCTCCTGACCACTCCACCTGATGGGATTTTCTGTACCATGGAATTCAAAGTTAGAAATAGTTTTCAAGCACATTCACAACCCTGAGTCATCATCATCCCTGAGCTTGAACAGTCCTGGTGCCCTTCTCCCAGGTCATTCTCAATACGCTTCTCAATGTTGGTGTTCCAGCATCCCACAGAGTGTCATGGACTCTGAACACTTTCCCTGGAAATGTTTGCTGTTACATCCACTCTGGCACATGCACTTCTCTGAGATTTTTTTTTTTTTTGTGATATATATTTTTTATTTTACAATACCATTCAGTTCTACATATCAGCCATGGGTTCCCCTATTCTCCCCCCTCCCACGCCCTCCCCTTACCCCCAGCCCACCCTCCATTCCCACCTCCTCCAGGACAAGTCCTCCCCCGAGGACTGTGATCAACTTGGTAGACTCAGTCCAGGGAGGTCCAGTCCCTTCCTCCAAGACTAAGCCAAGTGTCCCTGCATAAGTTCCAGGTTTCAAACAGCCAACTCATGCAATGAACACAGGACTTGGTCCCACTGCCTAGATGCCTCCCAAACTGATCAAGCCAGTCAACTGTCTCACCTATTCAGAGGGCCTGATCCAGCTGGGAGCCCCTCAGCCTTTGGTTCATAGTTCATGTGTTTCCATTCATTTGGCTATTTTTTTCAATAATTGAGTAAAACTGAAATTTATTATATGCCACAGTTGTCCTAGGGACCTCCATGCTATATATATAGCCTCTATGGTTCTATGGGTTGTTGTCTGATTGTCCTTTATTTTATATCTAGAATCCACCAATGAGTGAGTACATACCATAACTGTCTTTCTGGGTTTGGGTTACCTCACTCAGGATGATTTTTTCTAGTTCCATCCATTTGCCTGCAAATTTCATGCTTTCATTGTTTTTCTCTGCTGAATAGTACTCCATTGTGTATATGTACCACATTTTTTTCATCCATTCTTCCGTTGATGGGCATCTAGGTTGTTTCCAGGTTCTGGCTATTACAAATAGTGCTGCTATGAACATAGCTGAGCATGTATCTTTATGGTATGAATCAGCATTCCTTGGGTATATGCCCAAGAGTGGGATGGCTGGGTCTTGAGGTAGTTCGATTCCTAATTTTCTGAGAAACCGCCATACTGATTTCCACAGTGGTTGTACAGGTTTACATTCCCACCAACAGTGGAGGAGTGTTCCCTTTGCTCCACATCCTCTCCAACATTGGTTGTCATTGGTGTTTTTGATCATAGCCATTCTAACAGGTGTAAGGTGGTATCTCAGAGTCGTTTTGATTTGCATTTCTCTGATGATTAAGGATGTTGAGCATTTCTTTAAATGTCTTTCAGCCATTTGTAGTTCTTGTTTTATGAATTCTCTGTTTAGCTCTTTAGCCCATTTTTTAATTGGACTGTTCAGTGCTTTGATGTCTAGTTTCTTGAGCTCTTTATATACTGTGGAGATCAATCCTCTGTCAGATGTGGGGTTGGTGAAGATCTTTTCCCAATCTGTTGGTTGTCTTTTTGTCTTATTGACTGTGTCTTTTGCCCTGCAAAAGCTTCTCAGTTTCGAGAGGTCCCATTTATTAATGGTTATGCTCAGGGTCTGTGCTGTCGGTGTTTTATTTAGGAAATGGTCTCCGGTGCCAATGCGTTCAAGAGTGCTTCCTATTTTCTTTTCTATTAAGTTTAGTGTAACTGGATTTATGTTTAGGTCTTTGATCCACTTGGACTTGAGTTTTGTGCATGGTGACAGATATGGATCTATTTGTAATCTTTTACATATTGACATCCAGTTATGCCAGCACCATTTGTTGAAGATACTTTCTTTTTTCCATTGTATAGTTTTGGCTCCTTTGTCAAAAACCAGGTGTTCATATGTGCATGGATTAATGTCAGGGTCTTCAATTCGATTCCATTGGTCCGTATGTCGGTTTTTATACCAGTACCAAGCTGTTTTTATTACTATAGCTCTATAGTAGAGTTTGAGGTCCGGGAAGGTGATGCCTCCAAGGGTTGCTTTATCGTATAGGATTCTTTTAGCTATCCTGGGTCTTTTGTTTGTCCATATGAAGTTGAGTATTTTTCTTTCCAAGTCTGTGAAGAATTGTGTTAGGATTTTGATGGGGATTGCATTGAATCTGTAGATTGCTTTTAGTAAGATTGCCATTTTTACTATGTTAATCCTACCTATCCATGAGCATGGGAGATCCTTCCATTTTCTGATATCTTCTTCAGTTTCTTTCTTTAGAGATTTAAAGTTCTTATCAAAAAGGTCCTTCACTTGTTTAGTTAGTGTTATCCCAAGGTATTTTATATTATTTGTGGCTATTGTAAAGGGTGATGTTTCTCTGACTTCTTTCTCAACCCTTTATCATTTGTGTATAGGAGGGCTACTGATTTTTTTGAGTTGATCTTGTATCCTGCCACTTTACTGAAGGAGTTTATCAGCTGTAGGAGTTCCCTGGTAGAGTTTTTGGGGTCACTTATGTATACTATCATATCATCTGCAAATAGTGAAAGTTTGACTTCTTCCTTGCCAATTTGTATCCCTTTGATCTCCTTTTGTTGTCTTATTGCTCTAGCTAGAACTTCTAGTACTATATTGAATAGATATGGGGAGAGTGGACAGCCTTGTCTTGTTCCTGAATTTAGTGGTATCGCTTTGAGTTTCTCTCCATTTAATTTGATGTTTGCTGTTGGCTTGCTATAAATTGCTTTTATTATGTTTAGAAATGTTCCTTGTATTCCTGATCTTTCTAAGACCTTTATCATGAAGGGGTGTTGGATTTTGTCAAAGGCTTTTTCAGCATCTAAGGAGATGACCATGTGGTTTTTTTCTTTCAGTTTGTTTATATGGTGTATTACATTGACTGATTTCCGTATGTTGAACCATCCTTGCATCCCTGGGATGAATCCTACTTGGTCGTGATGGATGATTGTTTTGATGTATTCTTGGATTCGGTTTGCCAATATTTTGTTGAGTATTTTTGCATCAATGTTCATGAGGGAGATTGGTCTGTAGTTCTCTTTCTTTGTTGCATCTTTGTGTGGTTTGGGTATCAGGATAATTGTAGCCTCATAAAAAGAGTTTGGTAGTGTTCCTTCTGTTTCTATTGTGTGGAACACTTTGAAGAGGATTGGTATTAGTTCTTCTTTGAAAGTCTGGTAGAATTCTACACTGAAACCATCTGGTCCTGGGCTTTTTTTAGTTGGGAGACTTTTTGATGACTGTTTCTATTCCTTTAGGGGTTATTGGTCTATTTAAATGGTTTATCTGGTCTTGATTTAATTTTGGTATGTGGTATTTATCCAGAAAATTGTCCATTTCTTCCTGGTTTTCCATTTTTGTGGAGTACAGGTTTTTGAAGTATGATCTGATGATTCTCTGGATTTCCTCATTGTCTGTTGTTATGTCTCCCTTTTCATTTCTGATTTTGTGAATTTGGGTGCTCTCTCTTTGCCTTTTGGTTAATTTGGCTAGTGGTTTGTCTATCTTGTTGATTTTTTCAAAGAACCAACTCTTTGTTTCATTGATTTTTTTGTATTGTTCTCTTGTTTTCTATTTCGTTGATTTCAGCTCTCAATTTGATTATTTCCTGGCGTCTATTTCTCCTGGGTGAGTTTGTTTCTTTTTGTTCTAGAGCTTTCAGTTGTGCTGTTAATTCATTGGTATGGGATTGCTCCATCTTCTTTATGTGTGCATTTAGAGCTATGAATTTTCCTCTTAGCACTGCTTTCATAGTGTCCCATAAGTTTGGGTATGTTGTACTTTCATTTTCATTGAATTCTAGGAACTCTTTAATTTCTGTCTTTATTTCTTCCTTGACCCATTGATGTTTCAGGTGGGCATTCTTCAGTTTCCATGAGTTTGTGGGTTTTCTATAATTTTTGTTGTTATTGAGTTCTAACTTTAAGGCATGGTGGTCTGATAAGATACAGGAGGTTATTCCAATTTTTTTGTATCTGTTGAGATTTGTTTTGTGTCCAAGCATGTGGTCAATTTTTGAGAAGGTTCCATGGGGTGCTGAGAAGAAGGTATATTCTTTTGTGTTAGGATGGAATATTCTGTAGATATCTATTAGGTCCATTTGAGTCATAGCATCTGTTAGGTCCTTTATTTCTTTGTTAAGTTTCAGTCTGGTAGATCTATCTTTTGGTGAGAGTGGTGTGTTAAAATCTCCCACTACTAATGTGTGGGGTTTGATGTGTGTTTTAAACTTTAGTAATGTTTCTTTTATGAATGTGGGTGCTTTTGTATTTGGAGCATAAATGTTTAGAATCAAGACTTCATCTTGGTGGATTTTTCCCGTGATGAATATGTAATGTCCATCCTGGTCTCTTTTGATTGATTTTAGTTTGAAGTCTATTTTATTAGATATTAGGATAGCTACACCAGCTTGTTTCTTAGGTCCATTTGCTTGGAAAACCTTTTCCCAGCCCTTTACTCGGAGGTAGTGTCTGTCTTTGGAGTTAAGGTGTGTTTCTTGTATGCAGCATATGGATGGGTCCTGTTTTCTTATCCATTCTGTTAGCCTGTGTCTTTTTATAGGTGAGTTGAGACCATTGATATTGATGGATATTAATGACCAGTGATTGTTAATTCCTGTTATTTTTTTGGTTGTGTTGTGTTGTCCTTCTGTGGTGTATGTTGGTGTAAGATTATCTATTGCTTGATTTTTCATGGATGTGTTTAGCTTCTTTGGGTTGAATTTTCCCTTCTAGTGCTTTCTGTAGGGCTGGGTTTGTGGACAGGTATTGATTAAATCTGGTTTTATCCTGGAATATTTTGTTTACTCCGCCTATGGTGATTGAGAGTTTTGCTGGGTATAATAGTCTGGGTTGGCATCCGTGGTCTCTTAGTGTCTGCATGAGGTTTGTCCATGATCTTCTAGCTTTCATAGACTCTATTGAGTAGTCTGGTGTTATTCTGATGGGTTTGCCTTTATATGTTACTTGGTCCTTTTCCTTTGCAGCTCTTAATATTTTTTCTTTATTCTGTGTGTTTAGTGTTTTGATTATTATGTGGTGAGGGGACTTTTTTTTGGATCCAGCCTATTCGGTGTTCTGTAAGCTTCTTGTATCTTCATAGGTATTTCTTTCTTTAGGTTAGGAAAGTTTTCTTCTATGATTTTGTTGAATATATTTTCTGTGCCTTTGAGTTGGTATTCTTCTCCTTCTATTCCTATTATTCTTAGGTTTGGTCTTTTCATGGTGTCCCAAATTTCCTGGACGTTTTATGTTAGGACATTTTTGTCTTTATTGTTTTCTTTGACTGACAAATCTATTTTTTCTATCGTGTCTTCAGTGTCAGAGATTCTCTGTTCCATCTCTTGCAATCGGTTGGTTATGCTTGTTTCTGTAGTTCCTGTTCGTTTAGTCAGGATTTCTATTTCCAGCATTCCCTCAGCATGTGTTTTCTTTATTGTCTCAAATTTATTTTTTAGATCTTGGAATGTTTCTTTCATCTGTTTAATTGCTTTTTCTTGGCTTTCTTTGATTTCTTCCCATTTTTTGTTCGTTTTTTCTTCCATTTCTTTAAGGGAGTTTTTTATTTCCTCTTTAATGGAGTTTTTCATTTCCTCTTTAAGGGAAGTTTTTATTTCCTCTTTAAGGGAGTTTTTTATTTCCTCTTTAAGGAAAGTTTTTATTTCCTCTTTAAGGTAGTTTTTCATTTCCTCTTTAAGGAAAGTTTTTATTTCCTCATTGAGGGAATGTTTTATTTCTTCTTTAAGGGCCTCTATCATCTTCTTAAAGTCATTTTAGGGTTGATTTCTTCTGTTTCTTCTGTCATGGTATGTTTATGTCTTGCAGGTGTAGAATCACTAGGTTCTGATGTTGCCATATAGGTCTTTATGTTGTTGCCTGTATTTTTGCACTGGCGTCTACTCATCTCTTCCTCTGTGTGGTGCAGGTGGTGTCTGTGTCTGAGAGTGCCTCTCTTGTTCTAATTTTTAGTCTTGGTTTAGTAGTGGTTCTTGGTTAAATTGGTGCCATTGGGCAATTTCTTCAGGGGCAGCTGATTTCAATCGGTGAATTATACTTATGATTCTGGTGATCTGTTTTGGTGTCTGGGTAGTGCCTTCTTCTGTGTTCCCAGGTCACGTTTTGTTCATTTGTCAACTCCTCAGCTAATCTTGTTTCTTCAGACTTTAAACTGTAGGCATCTGAATCCTCTCCCAGATGGGTTTCAGCTGAGCAGGGTAGTCTCACCAACACCTCCAAGTTGTTGGGTTTCACAGGATCAGCAGCTGGGCCCTGGGTTGTCCTCAGATGGAGTGTTCAGATTCGTTCTGGTTCTGACCCACGGAGATAGCTTCTTCCCCAGATGTTGGGGTTAGGGGCATCCCTGTTCCAAGCTGCGTCTGCTTGTCTCCATCCCTGGGCCTGTCTACCTCTGCGGTCCGCCGCCGGGCCTGTATGTCCCTGTCAGCTGCCGCTGGGTCTGTCTGCCTCTTGGGGCGGCCACCGGGCCTGAATGTCTCTGCCGGCTGCCGCCGGGACTGAATGTCCCTGTCGGCCGCTGCCGCCGGGTCTGTTTACCTCAGCGGGCCGCTGCTGGGCCCGTCTACCTCTGTGGGCCGCTGCTGGGCCTGAATGTCTCTGCTGGCTGCCGCCGGGCCTGAATATCCCTGTCGGCTGCTGCCGCTGGGCACGTCTACCTCCACAGGCCGCCGCCACAGGCCTACCTGCGTCTGCTTGTCTCCGCCGCCGGGTCTGTCTACCTCTGTGGGCCGCTGCTGGGCCTGAATGTCTCTGCTGGCTGCCGACGGGCCTGAATATCCCTGTCCTGAATATCCCTGTCGGCTGCCGCCACTGGGCACGTCTACCTCAGTGGGCTGCTGCTGGGCCTGTCTACCTCTGCGGGCCGCCGCCACAGGCCTACCTGAGTCTGCTTGTCTCTGCTGCCGGGCCTGCCTACCTCTGTGGGCTGCCGCTGGGCCTGAATGTCTCTGCCAGCTGCCGCTGTGCCTGAATGTCCCTGTCGGCGACCGCCGCTGGGCCCGTCTACCTCAGTGGGCTGCTGCTGGGCCCGTCTACCTCCGCGGGCCGCCACCGCAGGCCTACCTGCGACTGCTTGTCTCTGCCGCCGGGCCTGTCTATCTCTGTGGGCCGCCGCTGGGCCTGAATGTCTCTGCCGGCTGCCGCTGGGCCTGAATGTCCCTGTCGGCTGCCGCCGCTGGGCCCGTCTACCTCAGCGGGCTGCTGCTGGGCCCGTCTACCTCCGCGGGCTGCCGCCGCAGGCCTACCTGTGTCTGCTTGTCTCCTAAGGCCTGCAGTTTCTCTGATGTTAAAAGCCATGGCTGACCCCATACAGGCTTGTCTGTTAACCATTTTAAAGATAGGGCTGTTGGTATCTTTGAAAGAGCAGCAGCTATTGTGTCCTGTTCTTGTACAATCAAGATGGTCAGTGACTGTTCTGTATAATGCCATTTAATATGTTTCCCAGAAATTTATGTTAGTTTACAGTTTGTTTCTGAGATTGGTGGAATGTTAATCTGGATATTCCATTGCTGTAAAAAAATTACATCCCCATAAATTCCTCACTGTATTAGTCACATATGGCTTTAATTATCTTCTCTGTCCTTCTGGCCATACACATTTCACCTATCTCATGTTTGTTTTAACTGCAATAATGTTCCAACCCCTAAACACTGAACATTTACCTCCTGAAGAAGACAATATAGATGCCAATATTCTGGTGCAATTATAGTTACATCTGCACCTGTGTCTACAAGACCTTCAATAAAAATGTCATTTATTCGTATTTTTAATTTTGGTCTTTGTTCATTTATAGAACTTTGCTGAAATATTCACTTTATGGTTTCCAGAAATTCTTTTGTTCTTCCTTCTATAACTGCTCTATCATCCAGAACAGTATTTTTTTTTTTTTACAATAGGTATTAGGTTCCTTAATTGCTCTGGGAAGGTGTTTCTTCCACGATGACAGAAAATGACTAAACCAAATTTGATATGAGGGCCTGGGAGAGGCCCCATCAGGGCATTTCCTGATGGCAAAGGCAAAGGATTTCCTTGTCGGTCCCTTGTTGATCTACATTTGTTAGTCCAAATTCTGCCTTTGCCACACCTTCTGCATAATCCAGAAGGGAAGGGCATTCTGTTGGAATTATTCCTGAAAAACATTGTTTCTAGGAGCACCCTGTTTATATTACCTTTTCAGGTGACGTTGTTTACCACAACTGAAATATTTGACATTTCAATTTTTCTTCAAACCTCTGGAAATCAACTCTCCTATCCAAGCATCACCATAGTTCAATATTGATTATGTCTCATATCCATTCCCCCAAGAGTGCTGATCTTATCTCTAACAGCCTAATTATCCTTTTGTATTGTGCATAAACATTTTCAAAAGCCAGAGATTCAATTATTATTTGTCTCGCTTCTGAATTTGGTGTCATTCTATTTACTGCTGCAGTCAATCTTTGTAAGAAATCAGTGAAGGTTTCTTTTGAGCCCTGTATAACTTTAGTAAATGACTAAATTTTCTTTTCTACTTCTTCAATTCTGTCCCAGGCATTCAAGACTGCTGCAGGGCATAAAGCCAGGGTTTGGGCATCATATAATGATTGCCTTTCTACATTAGCATAATCTCCCCTTCCAAGATGTTTGTCTTGGGAGATTTCAATATCTCTAACCATACTTCATTGTTCAATGGTTTTAGCCTTATCCTTCCACCAGGTCCTCCATTAAAATTGGGGATCAGCCTCCAAAACTGCTGTAACCAAATCTCTCCAGTCTTGAGGGATAATTCTATTACAAGTTGACCATGAGTTTAACATCAGCTTCAGAAAAGGTGAATGCATGCCATATGATACTATCTCTTCCTTGAATCTCGTCATATTTAACATTTTCACAGGAGTCCATTCAGCTCTTACCCAATCTGGGGGATATGTATCATTTGACAGTTCCTGTAAGGTTACTGAAAAAATTAAAGTTGGCTGTTTGAAAACCTTAGGCTTTTCCACTATAACCTTATAATGCAATGCTGAGATTGGTTCTCTTTTAAATTGTTCTGTCTGGGTATGAATATCTCTATGATCTGTTTTTAAGAAGTTTTTCTAAAACTTTTATCTTGGCACTCATATTAACCAATGTTTTTAATAAAACAAATGATCAAACAAATAATATTTATAATTGACATTACATAAATCCCATATAAGTTAATTATCCTCTAATTTAATAGTTCCATTTTCAAACTGTCTAGTGTATTATCAAAAAGAGACCAAACTACCTTCATTGTAATAGTGTTTCCTATTTCTTAATGTGGGAAAAACTCTCTCTGTCTTTTTTTTTTAACTAATTCCTTCCTTTAAGAAATCCCAATTGACTCACCAAATCTGCTGACAAATGGTGATTCAGATGATGGCAAATTGAGGCAGCTACCTAGTGTGGCAGCAGCCTGAGGAGGGGGTCCAGGGAAGCCCAGAATCCACAGGGAGAGAAGAAGCCAAAGAACCAGCTGTCTGCATGGGGGAATGTCAAAAGTGTCAAACTCTGGCTGACTCCTTAGCCAGACCAGTAGTGACTCCAGAGAGCCCTGTGTATTTCTGTCCTGTGCTGGTGGCTGCAAAGCCACAGGACAGCAGCTTTCTTGTGGATTCATGTCCCAAAAGATGGGCACCCGATATTGCATGGATCCTAATTGGTTTTATAATAAATGGGGTAAATGTTGAAAGATCAGCAAGAAAAATGAAGCCGGGCAGCTGTGGCACATGCCTTTAATCCCAGCACTTGGAAGGCAGGTGGATCTCTGTGAGTTCAAGGCTATCCTGGTCTATAGAGTAAGATCCAAGACAGGCACCAAAACTACACAGAGAAACCCTATCTTGAAAACAACAAGAACAAAAACAAAACAAAAACAACCAGAAAGACAAAGGAACCAGCCACAGCCATTTCTCACCTCACCAACTTCTCAGTGGAAAGGGGGAGTTCCTGTCTCCAAGAATCCTCAGACTAAATGCCTCTCCATAAACCTCAGCCTGAATGCCTCTGTTATCCTGTCTCCTCCAGCCTTATATTCCTTCCTCTGCCCAGCCACATCACTTATGGTTTTAACCTCCCTAGTGCTGGGATTAAAGGTGTCTGCTTCCCAAGTACTGGCAACAAAGGCATGAGATCCCAAGTCCTGGGATTAAAGGTATGAGCCATCACCACCTGGCTGTGTTTCTCTTTTAGACTGAATTAATCTCATGTAGCCCAGGATGGCCTTAAATTAGCCTCCTGAGTCCTAGGATTAAAGGTGTGTGCCACCACTGTCTAGCCTCTATGGCTAACTCTGTGGCTGTCTTTGCCCTCTGATCTTCAGACAAGCTTTATTTGTTAGAGCATACACAAAATATCACCACAGGTGGACATTGTGACTAGAGGCTTTACTGCTTCCACTTTGGACCTCACATGCATGTTTCTCTCACAGATACACACAGTCTTAGTTGCAATTTCCTTGTTAGAGCTCGTACCACACCTGAACAGCCCTGGTTTGAAAGATGGTGCTCAGTGGATGGAGTACATTTCCTTCCGTATGATGACAGCAACGCCATACCTTTGGGTGAGCAGGGAAAGGAAGAAAATGCTATTAAGAAATGTGTGGATTTGTCCCCAAAACTAAAAGACATTTTCGAAGAGCTGAGGAAGCAGCTATTTAACATGGAATCAGTTGCAGACAAGACCGAGGGTAAGTATGGACAGGATGTAAAGATAGAGGGTATCCATAAGAAACAGGAATGGCAGAGCCTATGTGGGAAGGGGGCTGTGGATGTATTTGCATGAAAGAGCTCAATACTGTTTCAGGCTGGTAGTACATGGTACCTAATGGGTAAGAAATGACAAGCCAGGGAAGAAAGAATACAGGTACTAAAGCATGTGAAGAAAGACTTGACCTTGGAAGGGTGATGGCTCTATAAGAGAAAGAAGATGAGGGTTTTTTGTTTTGTTTTGTTTTTTTCAAGACAGTGTTTCTCTGTGTAATTTTGGTGCCTATCCTGGATCTTGCTCTTTAGACCACGCTGGCCTCAAACTCATAGAGATCTGCTTGGCTCTGCCTCCTGAGTGCTGGGATTAAAGGCATGCACTACTATGGCCCAGCTAAAATGATGGTTTTGTGTGTCATTTGCAGATTATCAAACCTTGCAGGGCACCGTGGAATCTCATTATAAACAAGGACAACTCACTGATGCCTCCTGGAACTTCACAATTGGTGAACAGTGTTTCTTATACTTTAATCCAAAGAACAAGGAATGGAGAGTGATTTATGATAAAGACATAGGTGTCAAGGAGAAATGGAAGATGAACAAAGAACTAGCACAAGATCTAGTAACTTTCTCCATGGGGGATTTTGGTCACTGCTTGAAGCAATTCTTAAAGTACTGGAAGGAAATGTCAAGTAAGTACTTAGGTGGATTATCACAGGGAAGCCTCCACAGGGTGAGAAAGGCATGGCGGTTCCTTTGAAATGTCTGGTGACTTCCCTATGTAGAAGTCAGCATGTGTGTATAATAGAAAATTTGATAGACTGGATGAGTAATTTCTTGGTGGTCTTCATGCCTGGGGAGGCAGTGATGACCACAAGGCTCTGTCTTCCCCATCTTACCTCCCAATGTTTCCCAATCCCTACTAACCAATGGCCCAGGCACTCCATGGCCTGCTAATAGGGCCAAGTCTGTCTGAATCACTGTAAACTTCCAGCCTTTTATGCTTCACTTATAGCTGCCCTTGTACCAGCACTAACATCACTTTGGAAGGTTTCACTATCTTTGATACAATTGAACACCACAAATTGCCCCAACATCCAGAAAGTTCTACCCACAGTAAATATGTCACATTGTTTGATGTTTTGATAGACATTTGCTTCTTTGGTAATGAAATAAACTCTGCAAGGATATCTTACACACAACTCTCCTCCTCTCTCTACTCAGGAACTGTAAAATAGTTACTACACATGAGTCCTTTAGTCTGCCTAGGGAGAGAAGGTGCTGATGAGGATGTGTTGTTCATTTTATTTTCCTCATTTTTTTTTTAAGGATCAACATCAAGGGCCCCAGATATCACCCAGTTTCAATCTACCACCCAGCTTCCACCCACCATGGATACCACACAGATTCTACCCAACATAGGTACTACCCAGAGAACACTTTACATCATGTCTCAGCATGAGAAAATAATTATCTCCATGGCAGCAGTCATTGCCATCTTCCTGCCTTTAATTGGTGGGATACTTATGAAACGTGTCCCCAAAACTTGTCCCCAAGAAGGTAAGGAGCAGGCTGGGGTCTCACTCTGGTTCTTGGTAGAGTTAATCTGCTGAGGACTTGGAACAGGTGTCCCACTGTGAATCAGGGATGTGAATTCCGGTCTTCATTCTTACATAGCAAGGGCCTTACCCACTAAGCCATCTTCCCATCCCCCAACACTCATCTTTTTATAGTCTAGCTGCCAGTACAACATACTATATTGTGCTCAGACACCAGGAACTGAACTAAACAAGCTCCTGAATGCCTCTCCTGCATGTACCACCAGGACACTTGCCTTGTGCTCACTCCAGAAACATTTGTGAAGTTATTGTCACACAGTCCATTAGGACTCCCCATGTTACTCTTTCTGTCTCACTTCCTTCCCTACAATATGCAGTTGAGTGGGTGCTGAGACTTTTATTTAAAGGGAAAGTGAGCTAGGAATATATTCATGGTGGTTTAGTGGATTAGTCTCTGTGGTCAAACTCTTTCGTATACAGTTGATACTGACACGCAGGAACCACAAGCTGATGGTGCTAACTCACTAAATACCAAGACACAAGCAACATCTTGAAGGGACATGTGGATTAGCATGGAGAGTAGTGTATGCCAGGCACATGCCCAGCAGAAAAGACGCAATGAGATATAACTATAGACCGAAATAGAAAAGGATTGCCCCCAAAATCAGAACCACAACCTCAGGAGGCTACACACTTTCTAGCAAACACTCAGATTCCATATGAGAAAAAAGATTTATCATCTGAAGAGTCATTAACCTAGTCATTATTGGTGTCCCCATCACTGTGAAAATGTTAAACACAACAGGAGGTGAGGAACAGGCAGGCACCCGATGAGGCCCGTCACATCTTAGACTCACGAAGTGGCCCACATAGATGCGTGAAATCCTTCCCCAGTATGTGCCTTGGGCATTGCAATTGCTCTAATAAAGTTCTCATGTTTTGAACCTATTCATGTCACTGCAGAAGAACAAGGATTTGTGGAGTCAGTTCTTTCAGAGATTCAGCTCAGGTCATCTTGTTTGTACCATAAGCTCTTTAGGCCCAGAGCCATCTCCCTGACCCCAGGACAAGGAGTGGACACAAGTTGTGGTGTGTTATGGCACAGCAGGGTGCTTAATAAAGTCATTTCTCAAAGCAGTTTATCAATTTTGTCCATGGGTGTTTAACATTCAGTTTTCTTTACCTAAAGATGTGGACATCTGAGTAAGATGAATGGGTACATAGGGGAGAATGCACAAAAAAGCTTCTCAGAATTTTGTCTTTGGAGGCTGGAGTAATGGCTCATCTGTTAGGAACACTTACTGCTCTTGCAGAGGAGCCAGGTTCAATTCCCAGGACCTACATGGCAACTCACAACCTCATGTAACTCCAGTTCCAGGGGGTCAGATGCCATCTTATGGCATCTACGTGTTCCTGTACACATGTGTGCATGGATATACACTTGAGAGCACACACATGCACATAAAATAAAAACATAAGTAATTTTTTAAAAGCATTTAGTCTTTTGAACACTGGGATTCATGTCTGACAGTGACCATTTTAAGACTTACAGCAACGTATATTTTTTGTTTTTTTTTAAAATTAGCAATATGTTTTATTTAAACAACTATCTCTTAAATGTGACCTTAACATGGAATCAATATAAACACAAAGAAGGTATTTTCCATGGGGCTGGAAAGATGGCTCAGAATTTAAGAGCCCTGGCTGCTCTTACAGAGATCCTGAGTTCAATTCCCAGCACCCACATGGTAGCTCACAACCATCTATAATGAGATCTGGTGCCCATTTGTGCCGTTCAGTTATACATGCAGGCAAATACTGTATATGTAATAAATAAATAAATAAATAAATAAATAAATAAATAAATAATAAATCTTTAAAAAACTACAGGACTGTGATGAAGATTGCCAATGTCCTAACTATTTCAATATGATCTAACAAATTTCCCTGTAAGAATGGGGTGGTAAAAAAAAAAAGATTCATAGCTAATACCAGTTAACATGTTAGATTTTTGTTTGTTTGTTTGTTTGTTTTTCAAGACAGGGGTTTTCTGTGTAACTTTGTGCCTTTCCTGGAACTTACTTTGTAGCCCAGGCTGGCCTCGAACTCAGAGATCCGCCTGCCTCCCAAGTGCTGGGATTAAAAGTGTGTGTGCTACCACTGCCCGGCTAATATGTTAGATTTTTAAGTCAGTGTAATTATTTTGGAATAACTCTTATTGCATAAAAAAACTTTAAATCCACCTGTATATTTTGTCAGAGCGACAGTTCCCGTATGTGGATAGCTGAGGCAGGAGGATTGCTGCAAAAGTTCAAGCCTGTCATAGGTTATATAGTAAGTTAAAAGCCAACTTGGGCTATGAAGCAAAGCCCTGTCCCCCAAAACAAAAACAAACAAACAAACAAAATGAAAGTAAAGTTAAAAGGTGAGAAGAGACAGAAATACAGGTATATTTTGCTGGTCTTTCATATTTTCTGGGTTTTGTTGTTGTTCACAGATTTTTTTATTCACAATCTCTTATTCAATGCCCTTACAACTCCAGAAACATCTGAAGTCTTATCCTACCAGAACTTAGAGTAGGAACAAATGAATAGAAAAGGGTTGTGTGACTGAGTTCTGTGGTCTGTGAGGTGGGGGAGTGTCTGAAAAATGAAGAAATGTGGGATGCTGTAACTGGGTACACAGGAGCCCACTGTAATCCACACCCCTGTTTGTCAATAGGTGCTCCCTGCTGCTCCTCTTCCTCTGAAGTCTGACCTCCAGTCCTCATCACCAGCTGTGTCCCGTAACTGTTGAACATTGCATGTGCCTTCTTCAGCAAAGCCAACAAACATATCTCTTGGAAACCTGTGCCACTGACTTCTGACCAAACTGGTAACACTGAAAGTGACAGTTCTTGGGGCCTTGCTCACCAGGGCATCTAAGTGTGACAGGCTGTTGCCATCAGGGGCTTCTTCTTGATAGGTGCATTTTCCTGTCTCATTCTTAGATGATAGCTTTGTGGAGATCAGGCTGGGCCGGGCTCCAAACTACTCCTCACTGTGCAGAACAGTGGCTTGCCCTGGGTGACTCCATTTTACATGCAGCAGTTGGCTCCATTCTGAGTGCAATGCAGAGGTTGGATGCCATGACACCTCACTTTGCCCATACACTCATGCCTGTCCAGGATTATCCTTAAAGCACAGGCTGATGATTAACTTAATCCTGAAAGTAAAAATGTGTCTCCTATACACTTATCAAAATAGGAATCAGTGAGTCCATCTGCCTATCAAAACCATATCAGAGGACCAGGCCTGAGAACTTATCTGACGCCCTCACCTGGACCCCTGAAGAGGACACCTAATACTGCAACAGTCAGGGCCCCCCAGCCTGTCACCTGGTTGTTAGAGTGTCAAGGAACCAGCAGGCAGAGAACTCCTGGCCATCTTCAAAGCTTCGGCTCCACCCCCACTGCTAATGCCTTCTGCTTGGATCGCTTTCCAACACTTCATCTGCTGGTCCATCCTAATGTGCTCCTGCATCTCACCTGCTGGATCTTGTGGTCCTGCACCTCACCTCGGCAGTGCCACAGAATCCTGAGGTCCAGTGCAACTTGCAACCCTGCAGCTCTCCACCAGCTTCCTTACCAGCCCATCTAACCCCCTGCATTGAGTCTCTCCGTGTGTCTGTGACCCCTCTGTCTCTGCCTCCAGTCTGGCCCCTGTAATCTCTGCTGGCATCTCTTTCACTCATTTTTTCCCCCGAGACAGGGTTTCTCTGTGTAGCTCTGTGCCTTTTCCTGGAACTCACTCTGTAGCCCAGGCTGACCTCGAACTCACAGAGATCCACCTGACTATGCTTCTGGAGTGCTGGGAATAGAGGCATGAGCCACCACCACACTCTTCTGAAGCCATTCTGTAATATAGATATATACTCTTTTGTGTGGTGTATAATGTGTGATCTCAGAGTTTATGTTAGTGATTAAGACTAAAGTAAAAGAGCCCATATTGGCCAAAGACCAGTTATCAAAAGGAATTGGCAATTACAGCCAGGGAAATTGATGGATCTTGAAAATTAAAACACATGTGAGCAACTGTTCTGTAGGCATAGCTCAATCTTTCAGGATTTCACTCATAATATAGGGAAACAGTGAGTAAGCAGTCCATGGGCAAAAAAAAATTGGAAATAGATATTTTTTTTAAAAATCATGAAACTTTTGTTGCTATAAATAAAATTCAGCATCCCTACCAAACACTGGTCAACAGAGACTAAGCTTGCTCCATTGACCAAGTGCCTGTCCAGCACCATAGTGCAATCCTCCACAATTCAGGATGACACCAGAGCAAGGTATTAGGGACAGGGAAGGCACCCATGCAGCCTCTCATGAGGAGTGGGCTAGCAAAAATAAACAGTAAAGCAGAAAAAAAGACGTAAGCAAACCTCAGATCACACATCTACGGTTATTTATATATAAGGTAGATATAGAATTATAGTATACTAAGAATTTATACTGTACGAAAGAAAACTCAGGTAAGAAAGTTGAGTAGCAGACTACGGAAGGGATAAACCCTAAAGCAGTGCTGCCTCTAGAGATCCACAGTACCAGAGAACTAAGGTTAGGAACACGTGAGAGTAACAGTCCTGGAGGGTACTTTCATGCCAGAAACTACAGGAGACCATGGCATAGCCATAGAAATGTTACATTCAGCAGACCAAAAATGTTTAATGAGCGACCAAGAGATAGCTCAGTCATAGAGTGCTTGCCCCTCACAAGCATGAGGACCTGAGTGTACTCTCCAGAATCCACGTACACTATGGTGACACACACTTATAATCCCAGTGTAAGGGACAGAGAGAGAGAAGTGCATCCCTGGGCTTCCTCATCAGCCAGACTAGATGAATTGGTGAGTTCTAGTATAGGCTGGCTCTAAACACAGTGTTTATAGCTTCCTGAGGAATGATACCCAAAGTGAATGCTTAGTCTCCATAGGTACAAATATATGAACGAGCATACACACATGTGTATATATGCACGCGAGAAAGATAGACACAGTTGACCAAAACACAGCTAGTGAATTCTAAAGAGGCAATACTCCTGAGAGGGAATGGGGGTTTTAAATACTAGTTACGAGATATTACCTGGCCTTGTCTTCTGGGCCATTTTTATGTTCGTATTTGAATAGACGAGAGGGGGACAGCTCACGTCCTCTTAGATACGTTTCATAGCACCATGGCTCAACCACTGGCCTAAGGTGCCAGGTTGAGTAGGATTCACCCTCTAATTGTATGAGCGATCAAGAGAAACTAAGTCAGACTTCAAGCATTTAAGTCTGGCAATTAAAATAGCGTATTTTGATTTTATTTTCAAGGGAGGACCTTTTTGAGTATGGATTTGTTTGACTGTGTATGCTTCATCAAACATAAAAGAATTAACAAAAATCTCCAAGAGGCTCCCAGAAATGAGCTGTTTGAGCCTCTGCAAGAGGAATGCTATTGCCTCTCATCAAATCAACCCACAGAGACAGGCCTCATAACTTAACTATTGTTGGAGGGAAGAGAAAGACCTGATAGGAGCTGGTCCAGACATCTCCCATGGCCTTGCATCCTGTGGAAGAAATTTAAGATAAACTTAATCACCTCTTTAATAACTGGAGCTAAGCCTGAAAACTTGGAGTCAGAGGTGGAGCTGTCCTTATCCTAGTATTCAGTGACAGCCTTTATCATCTGTCCCAATGATATACAGAGACACAAAGGTCTCTGCATCTAGCGAAACAGCAGTGTTAAGGAAAACCCTAATGTGAAGGCATCACAAAGGTTGATAGATGTAGAGTTGGGAATAATTGAGATCATAAATGACAATTAATTAAAATTTAGAGGGCATTAGGAACTTCAGTTCTCCCAGTTGACCCAAGTCATGATGAGAAACCTGGTTGCAGCTGGTAGATTTTTAACTTTTTAGTATTCTTAGTAGTAAATTTTTGTCAGGTGTTTAAGAGCATGAAGATGGCCAATAGCTTCTCTTTGTTGTTGGCAGCTGTATCTCTTTAGGAGATACTTTTAGGGGTGTTGGAGAGTTTTAGGAGCCCCTTGTCTCCATTCATTATACTCTTCTGAACAAAGGGTATTTTTCTGTGAAATGACCCAAAGCTCAAACCCCAGAATCTCCATAGCCTCTCTGACACTATGAGACCCTTTTAGAGCTGTCCCAATGTTCTCCACCTTGGGACATGGCCAAGCTGGAGGTGAAGATGAACATTATTTACTATCAGCCTAGCCCCTGATCCTCATTGCTTTAGGCTTCTAGTGGTGGTTACTGAAAACTCAGAAAGTCAGTTACGCCAGACTTGAGAAACAGATAGTGGTTTTAATCTGTTATGTAACTTTCAGGGATGACCAACTCACAGCCCAAGCAGGATACCCATGAATGTGGTCAAATCAAATTCAGCGACTTCATTAAAATATTATGTTATAGTTTTGCAAAGATTTTTAGGTTACTGGGTTGTATGCAGAATTATATAGATTCTCAGGCATGAATTATACAGATCACTTTGTGTCATACTATCAAAGATTAGACACTTCTGATAAATAAATATTGACAAAGACATATATTAAATCAAACTTGACTCTGATAAGAGCCCATTGTTGAAAAGTTAACATCCTGCCAAACACAGAAGAAATTACAAGCAGTTGTTTTGACAACCATGAATGTAATTAAGTAAGCTTTTCATTAACCCATGCCATTTTAAATTAACTGTCACAAACCTCATAACATACGGGAACTTCTGCATGATCTTGTAACAATCCTTTAGGTGGACATTAATTTACCATAAAAATCTTTCTGACTCATAAGCAAATGCTCTCCATCAGAAATGCATCTCTATACCTATATACAGCCATTGCCATCTCTTTATTGGCTGCTTCTGTTCTTTGTTAAATTCCTACTGTTTTATTCTTCTTTTTTTCCTTGAAGCTATGAAAACCTGAACACAGCAAACTTTGTCATGTTTTCTCTTTTACAAAATAGGTTCAGATGCACAATATTATCAAGTGTTACATTGTCATTGGCAAATGTCCTTTTTCACACATGGCTTCAATAACCTGGTGACACTGTTTGTATAATGCTGATATTTCCTTCTTTCTTGATAAATTTAAAATAATCCAGTGTGTTATATTTGTTTGTATCTTATGAATTAAAAGAAATTTGAACTAAGCTTGCATGTTCTCTTGCTTACTTATCTGCCAAATTAAGTTATATCCCTTGAGGATTGGGCTTTTTCAGGTAAACATACCACATAGCATCTACCTGAAGGTGGAGAACAGACTCATCAAATCAAAGACACAGGCAAACAGCTGGGCCAGGGGACAAAATCATGCAGAAACCATGGCATGTGTGAATGGAAGTTCATAGAAAGACATTCACCCACATAAGCTAATTGACTGAATAGATCTTCAGTGATGTGAGATGCTGGAATGCCACAGGTCCAGAGATACATTGTCTTGGGCCATCTTTAGCCCTGTTAGGAACAATTTATTGCCTATCTTTGCATTGGCCCAACATCCTTATGACTATTAGATATGTCCTTAGAATGTATGAATAGACCCTCTAGATTCCCCAAACCCAAAAGCTAAGAATTTTCTCAGATGGAATCTAAGGCCTAGAGTGAAGATTTCCCACCCTTGCTATAACCCAGCACCTTGATGTCTCCACCAATGTCTTTTAAAGATCATTGACTATGATTTCCCCTGTTTTTTTTTTTTTTTTACTATAAAAAGTTCATAAAACTGCTGCCACATAAAATTATGGGTGACCTAGATCTGTGGTTATTCTGGTAGAAAGTGTCTCTTATCCCCTTGAGGGAATTTTTCTTGTTTTACACAAAGAAGTGGCTCTTGGCAGTATAATTGGAAACTGGAAGAATATATAGCATGGTTAGTTTTCGTCAGAGGGCACCCTTGGTATGAACGAGATAGAACATGGATGTCTCAAGCACAGAGCTCAGGCAGACCTTGAGAGGCGTCAAGCAAAGGGAAGCTGGTGGCAAAAAAGTCAGAGTTTGAGCAGGGTTTAGTGGGAGAGGATCTGCTGGGGTACACAGGGAAGCCCTCTAACAACTGAGGGTCTTGTCACAAGGCCATGAAGGCTTAGCTGTAAGGATCACAGAATCTTTGCCTGAATCATGACCGGAGAGGTCTATGTGCAGGATACTGTTGATGTGTCGACAGCAAGTCAGTGCTCTCATATTGGGAATGGGTCTAAAGGAAAATTTGTGTTAGAAAATAGATGTGTTTTCTTTATGATAATCTGAACATCAAATCTGGCCAGGTTTTGAGACTATATCCTGGGGTGGGTTAGAAGACACCATGGCCAAAAGCTATAGCGGGTCCTACCCAAGATACAACACTGAGCCTGAAAGTACCCTTCAGGGTGTCAGACCTGGGCTCTCCACTCTGACTCACAAAACACAACTCCTATGAGAAGAACATTCTATGAGAAGAACCCTCGTGGACCACGGTTCTGAAGCCCAGTTCACTCCAGAGCTAAACTGTGCATGTGGTTTGGCAGATGACACCAAGAAATACACAGGACAATTGCAACCTCAATCTGACCACATGTCACCTCTGAGGGTGTGATGGCTAGTTATACGTCAACTTCACATGAGATAAAGGTATCAGAGTGAGGGAGCCTTGGTTGAGAAAATGCCTCCATAAGACTGGGCTGTAGGCAGGTGTATAGGGCATTTGCTTATTTAATGATTGATGTAGTTGGGCCCAGTCTATTGTCAGTGTGGCCATCACTGGGATGGTTGTCCTGGGTTCTATAGGAGGGTCGACTGAGCAATCCATGGGGAGCAAGCAAGTAAGTAGCACCCTTCCATGGCCTCTGTTTCAATTCCTGCTTGACGTCCTGCCCTGAATTCCTTCAATGATAGACTAAGTTGTGGAAGCATAAACCAAATAAACTTTTCATCTCCAACTTGCCTTTGGTCACGGTGTTCCATCACAGAAATAGTAACCCTAACTAGGACAGAAAATGGTACAGGAATGTAAGATGTTGCTGTCACAACCCTCATGATGTGTTTGGGGGAAGATTATGATGAAGGAACTTTGAAACTTTGAGCTAGAAAATCACTGAGGATTCAAAGCTCTATGAGCTGTTCTGTAAGAACTTGAAAGAGAAGAATGTCAAGTCAGTGCAGACAATGGACACGTGGCTTATAAAGTTTCAGAGGGAAGCAAAGACTCTACCAAGGCATGTGTGTGAAAAATCTGTGGTGTCTGGCCAGCTGGAGCTGAAGAATCAGCTGTGATTAACAAGAGAACAGAGAAAGTAAAGCAGAACTTGGCTTTGCTGGGACAATGATGCTTGTCCGCTGGGGCCAGAGCAGTACCTTGTACTGGCAGCTGAACTTGGTACTGTGAGAGTCTTCCAGGTGGTGTGGTTTTGGTGGCATGAAGGGGTCATGCCAGCTGAAACTTGGCACTGTGAGCACTGTGAGAGGACAGGATAGGCACTGGTGAAAGTGCGGCTTCAGTAGCAGTCAAAACCCCAAGACTGAAGGAATCACAGAAAAACTGAGAAGATCCCAGGAAAGGCCATAGAAGAAAATGCAGTCCAGGTGCATCAAGAGACCCCAGCATTTTGGAGATGTCAGTACTGTTGTTGATTATTTGTCTGCACTGTGTGAAGATGTGTCATTCTGATTGGTTTAATAAAGAGTTGAATGGTCAATAGCTAGGAAGGAGAGATGGGCAAGATTTCTAGAGTAGAGAGAAAGAGGAGGAAGAATCTCTGCATGAATTACACCAGGAGGACACAACCGAGAAATGGAGTATGTCAGACATACAGAATGAAATCAAGGTAAAAAGCCACACGGTAAGTCTTTGCTTCCCTCTGAAATTTTATAAGCCACGTGTCCATTGTCTGCACTGACTTGACATTCTTCTCTTTCAAGTTCTTACAGAACAGCTCATAGATTAACAGAAACTGACTATGTCATAAGAGCTAGTCAGACAGGCCAAAGCCAAGGCTGGACATCCCTAATTAATAATGAGTCTCTATGTTGTTATTTGTGAGCCAGCAGCCAAAAGCGAAGTCTGACTACATATGGAGTGTAGCTGAAGTTTTCTACAGTCCTGCCTGGCCCACCGTAAGGAGAAATCTCTCTCACCCGCCAGTCCAGTAGCCACTCAGACCCAACCGAGTAAACACACAGAGACATATTGCTTGCAAACTGTGTGGCTGTGGTGAGCTTCTTGTTATCTAGTTCTTCTATCTTAAATTAACCCATTTCTATAAATCTATACCTTGCCACACATGGCTCATGGCTTACCCGTATCTTACATTTTGGTACTCATGGCAGTGGCTGGCAGTGTCTCCTGACTCAGTCTTCCTGTTCCCAGAATTCTCTTCTCTGCTTGTCCTGCCTATACTTCCTGCTACTGGCCAATCAGCATTTTATTTATAAAGAGTGATATCCACAGCACTTCCCCTTTTCTTTTTTTTTTTTCAAAAAGGAAGGTTTTAACTTTCACATAGTAAAATTACATATAACAAAACAATTATCAAGCAAGAATTACAGTTACAATATCTAGTCTATTTATAATATCTATATTTGGCAAAATTAAAGATGATATCCTATCTATCCTATATTTGTGAGTCTGAGGCTTCATATCTAACTTATCTTTTATCATAACTAAGGAAAATTGTAACTATCTAGTCTTCAACTACATCAAAGGCCTCAGAAGGATATAACATTGCCTGAGAAATAGGAGAAAGACACAAGCAACTTTTGGGAGTCTTGTGAGAGTAGACAGAGACAGCTGGCAGCCTGGACAGTCACCTAATGTTACTTATAAAGTTGGGGCATCTGTCTTCAGCCCACAGTCTTAGAGTCTCTCAGTCCTTCTCTCTGTGTCCTGTAGAATGTCTGGCAGTTTCCTCTGTGAAGCAGAAACCTAAAGGACCATTTTGTCAAGCAAAGTTCAGTAGTCACCTTCCTATGGGTCCTGCATGTCCAGTGATACATTTTTTTCAAGCAGTCCAGGCAAGAACAGTTTCTTGCCCAAATGACTATTTTTGCCAAGGTGAAGATAAACTGCATATGGAGTGTCTTCAATGCCAATCCTCTTCTCTGAAGTAAATCAGTGCTGCCAGGAGCAGACATGTCTCATTGGCTGTAGGTCTTTGAAGTGTTTGAAGATTCCCTATCTATATGAAATATATCTATGTATACCTAGAAAATTTAACTAACATGCTACAAGTTTGACTATCATAGAAGACTAATTATTAATCTGTATTTCTTAATTATCCATTACAATCTAAATGAGTTACATAAACATAATACCTCAAACAAGAGTAGAAATATATATACAGTATAACAAAATTAACTTTAAATTTGTATCAGTAAACTAAAATCCATAGCAATGTAAAACATTTCAAACAAGTTGTTGCTCTTTAAAAGTAGGTTCATTAATTTATCCTTTTATCCTATTATATCTATACTATCTCCTTTTTTTCATTTTTTCATTTTTTTTCATTAGAAAGAGATTGCATTTATAATCAACCTGTTTTAAATAAAAATATTCATTTTTCTCTGTCCAACACCAGAGGGCTCTTCTGATATTGGACACAAGAATCTTTCAATCTTTTTTTTTTTTTTTTTTGGAATATACTTGGGTTTAGAGAATGAGTGAGCCAATTACATCTCCAAAGCCAGCTTAGTATATTTGAGAATTTGGGCATAGCTTCTCATACTATTTCCTGCTGGATGGGGGCAATGTATCTTATGGGAACACAAAGAAAAATTCAGAATTATGGAATAGTCCATGAGGGTGTATTGTCTGAGCCGGTTGCCTTGAAACCATTCTGGATGCTAGATCATCTGGGCCTTGGTGTCATCAGAGATCTTTCAGGGGGGTCTTGGCTCATCAAACCTGATATATTTTAATCTGGAACAAATCCACAGCCTCTGGCTTTCTGTGGAAACAAGCAGAGCCTCCTTTCCAAAGTAACATATCCTTACATCCAAATTTTGAAGTCAAGGTACCTTTAAAATATTTATATTGGCTTAACTCAACAGCTTTTACAATCAAATGTTTTTCTGCAGTTAAGAATCACAAAGACAACACAATGCAGATTCTCTGTGTGATATCCATCTTTACGTGGCTTATTTTTTACACTATCTTTACTGTCTTTTTAAAGACTTTATTTTTAAAAACTATCTATTTATTTATATAACTGCATATATTCCTTTTTTCCTCTCTCTTTGAAGCCTACATACATTTTTACACACATTGTAAACCATTTAAAGTCTTGTTTCATCTGAATTTGCCTTATTGTGTAACTATTGCTTTAAACTGCAATGGTTAGTACTGAAGCAGAAGTCTTGGTGGATAGCTCTGCCCAATTTAGTTTTCAACATGGTGGAGACAATTCACTACTAGCATTGGGAGCCATAGTGGGCCTATGCTTCTATCTAAGCAGCATGTAGCCCAGAAACCTCTTTTATTATTATTATTATTATTATTATTATTATTATTATTATTATTATTATCAAAGGCTAAATCCACCACACAGCAGCAGTGTAATGTGCGGCTTGGACACACCTCATTCCTGCCATACTGCCGGTCAAGCTTGCATGCCATGAACCCACCATAGTAGCTCAAACCTGCAGGCTGCCACTAACTTGAGAGAGATAACTAGGAAGCTGTTTTTAGCTCCGTTTTACAATCTTGTTTTTCATGTTTTAGGTGGAAACTCTTACCAACCCATTTGTAGCTGAAGTTTTCTACAGTCCTGCCTGGCCCACAGTTAGGACAAATCTCTCTCAATGGAGTCCAATATGGGGCTCAAATATCCAAACATAGGGCCCAAGAAAGCTAAGGAAAGTGCTGGACTAGATACCAGACATGGTGGCTTCCCAGTCCTGCGCTCTAAGCCAGGCCGGTGCTCACAGTGTACATAGGCCCCATGCCTGGCCACTGGCTGTGCCAACATGTACAGTAGAAGGACGAGCCCTTTAAGATTTTGCTCCTGTGGTCAGAAAATGATGCAAACACTCAAAAAGTCAGGGTAGATCTCCCGAGGATCTTAGCTACAGACACAAGGGAAAAAGCCAAGAAATACTACAGGAGAGGTGACGTATATGCTGATCTCTCAGTATGAAAAGAGCTCTGAGAATGAATAAGACATGATTAATCTTGTTGGCTCCAGAGTCCTCATGACTTATTATTACATGCTATCCTTTCATATGGCATGGATAGAGATTTATATTACAGTTTGGTTATGCAGTCCAACACAGACTTATAAAATTAACAGATTTTTTTTCTTGCTCAAACATAGAACAAAAAAACATTTTAGCTGATTTTGCCTACTGCACATTCCACTAGTGTTAATGCAGATGTGTATGTATGTATTTTGAAAGTTTGTGTGTTTTCAGAAATAAAAGACACCAATAAAAACAAATAACTCAGGTGGTCTAGCTTCTCAGAATGGCTCTGAGAGGCATTACAGTTTCTTCAAAATTCTGCAACCAGAACAACTTCAAAGCTGCTAGCTGAGATGGTTCAGCCTCACAAACTTCTCCAGCCAGGACTTCATATGAGCTTTACATTTTCCTATCACAAGACTCTAAAAAAAATAAATAAATAAAAAATACAGCTAGCTCTTCCAGGACTTAACCATTATCCCAATTTTCTCAGGATTCCCTAAAGATGCCATTGTTCCCAGACAACGGGAAACAGTCTAGAACACATAATGCCTACATTCTCAAGAGGTAGGTTGGGTGGGTTTTGGCCATTCAGTGGATTATGGATGTTTGGCATTATTTATGGGAGTTGGTTCCAACTTGCTATCTGTCATGCTCAGAAAGCAAAGGAAATTAGATTCAGGGACCTTTTCATTCTGAAAAGAAAAAGGAGGAAATAGAAATGACAGGATAAAGGGGTAGATTATTAAATCTACTTTTAACTAAAAGGCAACTATTAATCTCAAATATTTTACATTGTTATGGATTTTTGCATATCAATACAAATTTAAGATTATTTTTCTTAGAATGTAAACTCTATATATGTTTCTAATATGGATTAAGACTTTTTGTATATTGATAAAATTTAAGAGTTTTTAATACTGTATATATGTTTCTATTCTTAAGGTATTGTACCTATACAGTTAATTTAAAAATGTAAAGTTCTAGTCCTTAAAAGCTATTTAGGATAATTTAGAAATATAGGTTAGTAGTTAGTCATCTACAATAATCAAACTTGTAAGCATATTAGATATGTATTCAAGGTTAAACAGAGATGTATTTTAAGTAGATAGGTGGTCTTCAAACACTTCAGAGATCTACAGAATATGGCATTTAAAATGTTTTAATGACATAAAACTTTTCATGACAGTGAGATACATCTGCTCCTGGCAGCACTGATTTACTTCAAAAAAGGTTGGTGGGCATCAAAGAATCTTTATATGGAGTTTGTTATTACTGTGTCAACATTAGTCACCAGACAAGAAACTGCCCTTGCCTTGACTAATAACACTACGTTGTTCAAATTTAACAAGCAGGACACAAAAGAAGGCAACTGCCAAACTTTGCCAAGACAAGGTAGGACAGTCCTTCAAAATTCCTGCTTCACAGAAAAGTCTGTCAGATATTTTAGGCATGTAGGCTGAAGACGGATGCCCAAATGATGCAGCAGAACATTGGTGTGACTGTGCAGGAAGACAGATGTCTCTGTCATTTCTTAGTTTTGTAAGTTGCTTGCTCTGCACTTCCTGTTTAATCAGGTCATATTTTAACCTTCCCACATCTCAGATGGTTTGAAGATTGGATAATTATACTTACAGTTTTCTGTAGTTGGATAGAAAGTAAATCAGGTACAAAAGTTTGCACTCACCAAGATAGGATAGATAATGGAGTATATTCTTAGAATTTGCAAAATAATAATGGAACTGGACATTGTGAGTGTATTTATTACTTGGTAATCGTTCTTATTGTATACAGTTTTACTATGTTAGAGTTAAAACATTTCCTTTTTATTTAGCCAAAAAGGAGGAAATATTGTGGAATAATTGTTTACACTATGTAAAGATGTATCACTGTGATTGATTCAATAAAGAGCTGAATGGCCAATAGCTATTAGAGAGATAGGTGGGATTTCTGGAAAGAGAGAGGAAGAAGAGGAGGAATCTAGGCACATGACATACAGAATGAAAAATAAAAGGTTAAAAGCCACAGGGTAAAATGTAGATTAATAGAAGCAGGCTAATTTAAGTTATAAGAGCTATCAGGACAAGTCTGAGCTAAGGCTGAGGCTTCATAGTTAATAATAACTATCTGAGTCATTATTTGTGAACTGGTGGCCCAAAGGAAGTTCTGACTACACAGTACCGTGGGATGACCACTAAGAATTGCAGCAGTAGTATAACTCAGTCATCTGAAGCCTAGAGAACAAGCTGTGTATCCTGTAGGGGTCAGAGCTGATGAAGTGAATTGAACCATGTAGAAGATTCTAGAAAATCATGAGTAGACTCCATATATTAGATACCGAGTTATTTACAGTTAGAGTTTGGTTTTGCTTTGTTCAGATTGTGATGGTGCTCTGGTTCTTCCCTTTAGAAATAAAAAAGCATTTAACTTAATTTTTGTATTTAGAGAAACCCACATTTAGGGACTTTGAATTTTTAAAAGACATTTTCAACTTTTAAAAAGATTTTAGATTTTTTGCAGAGACAGAACTTTTAAAGTGTTTGAATGGATAAAGACTGTGGGGTGTTTTAAGTCATTTTTTAATATAGTGATATTAATATTAACATGCCATCTTGGGGATATGGGAAAGGTGTGGTTTTGATTGAGAAGTGTTTCATTGTCAAGCAGTGGTGACACACGTCTTTAATCCCAGCACTTGGGAGGCAGAGCTAGGTGAATCTCTGTAAGTTCGAGGCCAGCCTGGTCTACAGAGTGAGATCCAGGACAGGCACCAAAACAACACAGAGAAACCCTGTTTTGAAAAACAACAACAACAAAAGTTTCATCAAAAAAGAAAGAAAGAAAGAAAGAAAGAAAGAAAGAAAGAAAGAAAGAAAGAAAGAAAGAAAGAAAGAAAGAAAGAAGAGACAGGAAGGAAGGAAGGAAGGAAGGAAAGAAGGAAGGAAGGAAGGAAGGAAGGGAGGAAGGAAGGAAGGAAGGGAAAGTGTTGTGTTTGTTGACAAGGGTTCAGTGTAGTGTTGTTTGCTCCATCAATGACCTTGGGCTATAGGGCCCGAAGGAGGCAGTGCTTCTTGCCTTTATATCACTATAGTTCAGTTGCACTGGCTAGTTTAATTTCAACTTGACAAAAAATAGGGTTCATTCCTAATTTGATTTTGGTCATGGTGTTTCTTCATAGTAATCATAACCCTAACTACAGGGAAAGGAACTCACCATCCTGCAGAGAGCAAAAACCTGATTACCCACAGGCCCATATATCAGGATGTCTGTCCAGAAATGAAAATGGCAGACACAAATGCTGTCAGCCAGGCATTCTCTCCCTCCCAATGCTGAAAAACAGCAACTATAAATAGGGAAATGAGAGAGAGAGGATGGGGAGATCTTCATAGTATGTTCAAGCCTCCTGAAATGAGCTGTCACACTACCTTCTCCATAAGAGGGCACATATTAAAGAGAAATTAGCCCTTAACCCTTGCAGAGAAGTCTAAGAGTCTAATTAGCTTATATCTGGATTTGCCCTGACCCCTGATAAATGGAGGTGGTCCAGACTCCAACCTGTTGGTCTTTGGATCTCCCTGCAAATTCTCCACAGACAGAAATCAGACTATTCCAACAACTACCACAATCAACAGAGGAAAGAGAAAAGAGTTCCCCCCAAAGCATGGGGCAAAAGCATTTACTAGACCAAACATGAATATCACCCCATCCAAGAGTCAAGAACCACCACACAGAAGGAGGAAGAAAGGATGTAAGAACAAGAAGGGGTGGAATGTTGTGAAATGCTGTTTTCCAGCGATGATGGAGCTGTTGAACTGTTTAACTCAGCAGCTCTGAGTACTTGCATGATCCCTGCACAAGAGCAGGCCTGTCATCCTTCCCTTCATGGAGGGAGAGGGACTCATGAGAGGGAATATAAATACATTTAATGGTAGTGTAAGGGGAGAGATGTTTTTAACAATGATTTAGCCACTCTTAAGATGCCATATTCCTGTACTTAACCCCACACCCATACTTCTATAATCCTAATTAAATTAATTGAGTCACACATAAGCACACACACAGACATACAGACACACACACACACACACACACACACACACACACACACACACACACACACGAGGGTGAAGCAGAAGCATTACTGTAGTGTGGCTTCCTTGCAAACACTGAAGACATTTCCCTCTGACTCATCCTTCTCTTTACAGAATGCATACTGGTTCATGCCCAACCTCTGTCATCTCCATGATCTCTCTGATAAAGAGGACAGATGGCTTATCAGAACAGTGGATGCTTTTGACCTGTGTCTTGACCCCTGGTCACCTGGGACCTGGATGACCTGGGAGCAAGGGACAAATTTGTGACATTTTTCTTAGTCCCACTATACTTACCCACATCAGCTTCCAAGTGTGTACTGAAGGAACAGAAGGTCAGTTACACCAGTCTTGAAGAATGGATAGTACTTTAAAATTCAGCCATTGTAGAACACTTAAACCTTAACCAAAAGTAACTTGACTCTGTTGAGGCAGGCTCTCACCTTGTAGCTCTGACTGGCCTGCAATTCTCTAAGTAGACTAGGTTGGTTTTAAACTCAAGAAGTTCTGCCTGCCTTTGCCTCCCAAGTACTGGGATTAAAAGAATAAGCCACCACACCCGTTCCCATGCCCTTCTAAAAGTAAAGCTTCACAAACATTTGTTGTGAGGTATCCACCAGAGAAGACTGCTCAGACGTGGGTTTAAACCAATAGTAAGTTTTTATAGGCAGCTGTCAGCTACACTGGGTGTTTGGGATCCCAGGGTAGCATTGAGCCTTTCTCAGGGTGAGATTCTAACCACAAAAACCATGTTCTGAGTTGACATACCTAACAAGAACGGTTAGCCAGAAGCAGAACTACAGAAGCCAAAATAGCAAGGTTAGTACATTTAGAGACTTTCCCAGAACTTTGAACTTTGATGGGTTAGGTCTTTAGTTTTGGCAGCTGGCGCTTCCCATGTGTTGAGATTTACAGCCTGAATAGTACTTCCACCATGGAGTCAGTTGTGCTAAGGTCTGGGTGCCTACTAAGATCTGGGGACTTGTTACCACATTCCTGTGTCCTATTTTAACATGCCTTTTTCTTGATCTCTTTCTCTTATTTTCAGTAATTTTTATTTTAGGACAAAATTCATTCAAAATCTTTTCTTGTCACAGAGCATTTTTTTTTGTCAAAAATCTGTTTTACGAATACACACAGAACACACATACGCACAGACACACACAAACACACACCCACCTACTACTGTCTGTGTGTCTTTCTCCAGTTACTAGTTTTACTTTTTTGTTGTTGTTCTTTGAGACAGGGTTTCTCTGTGTAGTTTTGGTGCCTGTCCTGGATCTCGCTCTGTAGAGCAGGCAGGCCTTGAACCAGCCTCGCTCTGCCTCCTGAGTATAGGGATTAAAGGCCTGTGCCACCACCAGTTGGCTAGTTTTACAGAATTCTTGAATGTGATTTAGTATTTTCATCTGAAGTCACAAAGCCCTTGACACAGGCCACATCTGATCCTTTTTTGTCCTTTAATGATAGATGTCAGGCCGGGCAGTGGTGGTGCACGCCTTTAATCCCAGCACTCGGGAGGCAGAGGCAGGCGGATCTCTGTGAGTTCGAGGCCAGCCTGGGCTACCAAGTGAGTTCCAGGAAAGGCGCAAAACTACACAGAGAAACCCTGTCTCAAAAAAAAAAAAAAAAAAAATGATAGATGTCAGTTTACTAAAACCTTATTATAAAGAACTGCATATAGCTGGGTTTGGTTGTGCACACCTTTAATCCCAGCTCCTGGAAGAGAAAGGCTGGCTGATCTCTCTGAGTTCAAGGCCAGCCTGGTCTACAGCACTAATTTCAGGAGAGTCGGGGATACACAGAGAGACTCTATCTTGATTTTTTTTTAATTTTTAAAGGAACTTGCATACTTAAAAAAATCATATATCAAAATTAATTAGACCTAAAAAAATTATCAGCCCTAATGTCTACAAACGCTCTAACAGGAAACTCAAAAGGCATCTGGCATTGTCTTAGTTCTATACAATTAGAATAGTAATTCTAATTAGTGTTGGAGCCCATTTGGGATTCCTAGTGGCTTTGCCCAGCAGGTCTGCATAAAGAGGATGATTGGACCACGGGCCTGAGTATCAGGTATTTGGAAGGGTTTACACTTGGCTGTATTGAGCAAGGGGGAGGTCTTTGATCCTCCCCTTGGCATGGTCATAAAAATCCCTTTGGAATAAAGTTGAAGGCTGGTGGCTTCAGACCCAGGCCCTCCCGAGGCTATCCTGTGTTTCTGTCTTTCCTCTGGTCATCTAGGTATCTCTTTCTAGCTAATATTTCTCACTTCTCACTTCTCAAGAGTACCCTGGGTTGTAAAAGTGGTGGCTAGTTTGTTACAAATTAGTAATTTTTAAGTTTGGTTACAGAATGGTGTTAATTTTTCTGTTATTACCAGTTAACTCATTTCAACGTGTGAGGTATGGGTTGGAGAGATGGCTGCTCTTGCAGAGGACCAGGGTTCAGTTAATTTCCAGCACCCACATGGTGACTCAGGACAACCTGGCTGCAGAGGATCTTCTACCCTTGGCAGGCACCTACCTTTAGCACTTAAATTATGTGGTGACACTGCTTGTATGAGATTTGTATATGTTGCACAAGTCCTAAATGGCCTTACAATAAAAACCCAGAGACAGGTATCAGGGTAAAAGCTGAAAGATCAGAGAAGCAGAGCAAGCCACAGCCACCACCTCTTACCTCACCAACTCCTCAGCCTGATAGAGCCTCTGCAAGAGAGTAAATTCATGTCTCCTCCTGCCTTATATTCCTTTCTCTGCTTAGCCATATTACTTCCTGTTTCAACCTTCTTAGTGCTGGAATTAAAGGTGTGTGCCACCACTGCCTGACTTCTGTGTTTAACTCTGTGGCTGGCTCTGTCCTACGATCTTCAGGCAAGCTTTATTTCTTAAATTACAAGTATATCACTACATATCCATTTTTTTTCTAAAATAATAGAAGAAAGTCATAACTAATATTTAAAAACTATATACAATAAGTACGCTATATACAATATTAATTTATGTGTATGGGTGCTTTGTCTGAATGTATGTATGTGGGCACCATGTACATCCTAGTTGCCCATGGAGATCAAAAGAGAGGATCAGAGCCCCTGGAACTGGAATTACAGGTGATTGTGAGCTCCATGTGGGTATTTGTTATTGAACATTAGCCCCCTGGAAGAGTATTCAGCGCCCTTCACCACTGAGCAATCACTACAGCCTACCCATGCTTGGTTTACTATTTACACAATAACTCTCAATATATCATGATTACTCAGGTTATCCAGGAGATCCTACCTGGATCAGTCCATGACACTTTTTGTTTTCAAATTCTAGCAGACCCAAGAGATGAATACACAGCCTCTGATGCCCATTCATCTTTGAGATTTAGGAATAAACTCCTTGCTAATTTGAAAATTACATCAATGTAGCTGTTCCCATGAGTGAGAGGTCTGATTTTCAGTGTCTGACTCAGTACATGATATAGAGAAATGTTTACAATGTATCTTCTGAGCATGTGGAAAGAGCATGGCACAGCTCATTGATCTAGAGGGGATGCTGCTCCATCAGAACTGGACAATCTGTGTGCCTGTCTGCTCTATGCAAAATAATAATAATAATAATAATAATAATAATAATAATAATAATCACCTCTGTAAAATGGACAGACAGGCAATCAGATAGGAGTGACTGAAACTAAAGAGATAATTTCACTTTTCCTCTTTTGAGTCATGAGAAGAAAGCCTGTCAATCATTGTATGAAACCTGACCCCTTTCTAGGATCTCTCATTTGAAAACTTTCAGAACCCTCACATGTTTCCGTGAGTTGCACTGTCTAACAATGCTCCTAGGCCTCTGAGACACTTTGTAACAAGGAGGAATGTGGGAAGAGAATGAGCCCCATCCTTTCCAGAAGTCCCACAATACAAACAAAATATCATACAACATTATAGTGTTTACGTATATATGCACAAGTGTCTTTTTTCATGTTCACTTTCATCTGAGTGGTATAATATTTTAACAGTTGATTGTCTACCAGAAATTTCAGTTTGATGAGGTGAGAAAATGATTTTTCCATCTTTCCCTATAGCATAGTGTTCATACTTCTTCTGAATCTCTAAAATAAATTTTTAAACTAATTCTGGACTACAGTCTCTATGTGTTCTTTAACTTTACCTTTTCCACATTTGTATAGACTGCGTAAACACGGCTTTCAGATTCAGAAAATGCTCTGTGAGTTTCCACCAATGCGTCTCTGTGGTTCCATTATTGTCAGCCTAACCTGGAAGGCTCCTGTCACTTTGCTCCTCTGCCTGTTGACACATAGGAAGGGGTGAGTTCTCGTGACATATCAGGGGAGTTTCAGCCAGAATATCAGGTTCCAGAGAATGTTCAACCTGAGAGCTTTCCACCATTGCAAACATTTCCTGCTCGTCCATTTATTGGAAGCCTGGGTTCCCAGAACTGGTCCAAGATATCTGCTAAGTTATTCTATCCACTTGCTATAGGATTAAGCTTTTCACTGTGTTTTTAATACCCAGTGTTCATTTTCTCTCATGTTAAAGTATTTCCTAGTTTTTCTATTAATATCTTATTTAACACATAGTTATATGAAGCATGTTCTTTGACACTGAAATGTTTGAGGGTTTCCCACATATCTTCCTGCTACTGATTTCATATTTATTGCTGTTGTGGTCAGATGGCATTTTTATTTTATTTTATTTTATTTTATTTGTAGCATGGTTTTTAGACTGTTTACTATAGTTGGTCTTTTTTCCTCTTTCCTCTTGGAGGCCCACCACCGAGCTCCAAAATAAATACACAGAGACAGAGCATTCTCATGTATGCTCTGTCTTGGCTTGTTTCTTGGCAGCTTTTCTAAACTTAAATTATCCCATCTACCTTTTGCTCTGGGCTTTTTCCTTCTCTATTTTACTTTCTTTACTTCTTACTTCAGTGCTGGCTGTGTGGCCTGGTGACTGAACCATGGTGTCCTCTCCCTTCTCTTTTTATCTCCTCCTCCTCTTTTTCTCTCTCATTTATGTCTCTACCTGCCAACCCTGCCTATTTCTCTCTCCTGCCTAGCTATTGACCATTCAGCTCTTTATTAGACCAATTAGGCAGGTGAAGTAACACAGCTTCATAGAGTTAAACAAATGCAACATAAAGGAATGTAACACATCTTTGCATCATTAAACAAATGTTGCATCATTAAACAAATGTTCCATAATATAAAAGACTGTAACACATCTTTAACAAGTATTCTACAACAATCTACCCTTTATATATTTTAAACTCTATTTGGTGGCTCAAAAATGACCTTTCAGAGTGTCACACCCATTTAATATCAGCACTTGGGAGGCAGAGGCAGGTGGATCTCTGTGAGTTCACGGCCAGTCTGGTCTACAGAGTGAGATCCAGGACAGACAGGGTTATGTTGTGGGTCCCTGGCTCATAAACAAAACAAAACAACAACAAAACCCAGAAAAATAAACATCTTTTTTGGTGGCTGTCCCACATGAATCAAAACAGAATATATATTTTGCTCTTCCAAGATGGAGTGTTCTAGAAATGTTAGCAAAAAACCTATTGGGTCTCCTGTACCAATCCTGAGTTTGTCTTTGTTGTTGTGATCCTCTCTCAACGACCAAGAGAGGAGTTCTGGGGTTCCCAGCTGTAGTGACACATTGGCATATTTACGTTTACCTTTGGTCTATGCATCTTGAAACTTTGTGACTTCTGATTTTATGTAGGGTGTCCACCCCTTTCTTCTGTGCTCAGCGCAAAGTGAAGCAGTGGCCCTGCCCTTCCTCAGGGGAGTTTCTCATTCTTTCTGGTTCAGTTCACCCACCTGCATGACTTGTGGTCTCAGCTCTCTTCACAGTTCAAGAAAAGGAGTTTTCTGTGGCTGGGAGGAACTTTAGTCATTGTTCAAGAGGATGGAATTTTCTTGTAGCTTTTGATAAGCTTAGCAGAAGTGTAATGTCTCCAGGGATTTATGTAGCCCTGGCTGGCCTGGGCTAGTAGTCCAGGTTAGCCTTCAACTCACAGAGATATACTTGCCTCTGCCTCCTGAGTAGTGGGATTAAGTATGCTACCACACCCAGTAGTACTTGCTTTTAAGAATTGTCTTTCACTACATTATTTAAAAAAAAAAATTTCTCTTGTTAGTCCTCATAATAGTCATGGCCCAGTAATTAGAAACTGAACCACCACCACCCCTACACACACACACAAGCCCTTCCTAAGAAAGGCAACTCTGAAGAAAGTGTCTTTTGTGTTAAGATTTGGGTGAGAGGCTATATATCTTAAAAACTAATTTTTGTACAACATACCTCATCTTACAATGAGAAATTAACCTTCTGCATGGTTGCAGTGGTTCTCGGCATGACCCCTTTGGGGGTTGCACATCAGTTATCCTGCCTGTCACATATTACAATTCATAACAGTACACACATTACAATTCATAACACTAACAAAATTACAGTTAAGAATTAGCAATGAAAATAACCTTATGGTGGGGGTCACCACAGCATGAAGACCTGTATTAAGGGGTCACAGCATTCAGAAGGTTGAGAGCCACTGGTCTGGAGCAGAGTGTGGTGTATGTAGTGTGCTCTTACCATCAGGGAGCAGAACTTGATTTTGATTCTCAGATTTCAATGTCTGAAGCTCTCAGGTTGCTCAGGAGAATACCACATGACTTCTGAGTGATGCGAGAGATGATTGAAACTGATACTATAGAGACACTCCCTGTTCTACTTTTTGCTGTAGTTCATTGGTTGGACACAGAAGTGCTAAACTGTAAAGTGATTTTTTTTTTTTTTTCTCAAGAAGGCCTTCCTAAGGAAATGGAAGACAGTTTACCTGAAAATCAAAAAACCTGGGTCCTCTGCAGAGTTACACTTTGGGTTTGTTTTAATGTTTAACCTGTCTGTGGGACAAAGTTCTCTACCTAGATGGAAAGTTGCTTTTAGTCTTTCCTCCTACAGTAACGCCCACTTCAGATTTAAAAATAAGCAATTTCCTGTGTTTGAGAAAGTGAACCTCAGAAACTTTAGAGAACCCACCCAGGCTGTAGAAGGAGAAGACTCTGATCAGCTTCAGAGAAGATCCCAGACCTGTCCAGAGGCCTGCACGCTGTGAAGTTTCAGCTGTGCTGTTCCCTGAGTCACCGCCTGTGTTGAGGTGGGCTCTGCAGTGATGCAGCTGCTGTGAACTCATCCCAGCTCCTGTAAGTAACTCCTCACCACACGCCTGTGAGTGACCCTGAAGAAATCCAGTGGTTCCCAAGTTGGACCTTTGTGCTGTTGGAAATTAGGTCTGTCATAGGTTTGCTTTCTGCTGTGTGTGTGTGTGTGTGTGTGTGTGTGTGTGTGTGTGTGTGTGTGTGTATCTCCCAGGTGAAGTCTCTTACAACAACAGTTTTCATAAGACCCAATCGGTTTGTGTGATCATGTCTTGGTTTGATATCAGGAGACAGAGTGGAATAGTGTGCAGGCTTTGTCTGCACAGCTGTTGTTCTCCTGGGTGTGTGGATGCCGGCTTTGTGAAAGACACTGTAGAAATGTGGGGAATGACGAACTTTACAACCACTGATCAGGCCCCAGTCTGAAGTGGAGGTGCAGGACACAGGGAATCTGAAGAGGTGGGCTTATGTGGTGGTTTGAAGAATGGCCCTCATGTATTTGAATGCTTTGTCATCAGGGAAAGGCATTACTTTCAAGAATTAGGAGGTGTATCCATGTTGGGGTAGGTGCAGCTTTGTTAGAGGAAGTGTGTCACTTGGGCTTGGCTTTGAGATTTCAAGATCCCAACCCAGACCCAGTGTCTCCCTCTCTTTCTGTGCCTGTGGATGCTGATGCAGAACTCTCAGCTACTTCTCAGGCACCATGCTGCCATACTCCCTGCTATGATGACAATGGACTAAACCTCTGAAACTGTAAGCAAGCCCCAATCAAATGGTTTTCTTTATAAGAGTTGCCATGGTTCTATTGCCTCTACACAGCAATAGAACACTAAGACAGATTACATCTCTGCTATTCCTTTGCTGGAGGACTTTTCTGCCTTTGTGTCTCAGTCTACTCATCTAGAAATTTCCTAACCCTTCCCTTTTCCTGCATGCTCTTACATTCTGAAGATCCTTAGACTTTGCTTTTAATCTGGTCTGTAGGAGTCTGGCTTCACCAGAAACCCTTGACTGAGAAGAGGCCCAGTGGTGGAGTCCCCAATGAGAACCCAGACATAGGGTCCATGGCTGAGCTGTGCATGGCACACCATCAGTACTTCAGAAACTTCTCTCTGGCACACACAGCTTATCTTCTAGTCTCTGATTGGCTGCATTCCACTGCTGCTGCTGTTCTTGGTGGTCATCCCATGATCCTAGTATCTCCAAAATGCTAGAGTATCCTGCTATAACTACACTTTCAGTAGTAGCTTGAAAGTGCTTTCTTTATGGACTCCATTCCTGCTAAACAGTGCCTAGCCTCCATGACCCCTTCACACCTTCAAAACCAGCACCACCTGGGTGGATCTTACACTACTAAATTCAACTGCCAGCACAAAGTACAACCTTATCCATGTCTGGAATACAGCTTCTGTGTGTTGACTCTCAGGAAACACTTTCCAGAAGACTTCACCTCAAAGATGCTGGTCTCTTTGTAATCACCAATAATTTCTCAACTACAGCGGACTAGCACTGAGTATCCCAGCAAAGCAAAGGTTTCACTTTAGTAGTTCTGGTATCTTGTTAATCACAGCTGATTCTCCAGCCCCAGATACCCAGAACCATTGACTCTTCATTCAAATGGCCCAGTAGAGTGTGTTTCCCTAAAGTTCACAGGCCAGGCCTCCATTGTTTGCACTGCTCTCAACGTTCTTATCTTCCAAGTTCCTAAAGAATGGCCCAATTGGTGGGTGTTGATGGCACATGCCTTTAATCCCAGCATTCAGGATGCAGAGGCAGGGGGATCACCGTGAATTTGAGGCCAGCCTGGTCTACAGAGTGAGTTCCAGGACAGGCTCCAAAACTACACAGAGAAACCCTGTCTCAAAAAAAAAAAATCACCCAATTAGCTTTTCTAGCCCAAAGCCCTTCTATAATACCTCCCCAAAACCCATGGCCAGGTCTGTCACAACAATCCCACACTATCATGATACCAATTTGTCTTAGTTAGGGTTACTACTGCTGTGAGGAAACATCATGACCAAAGGAACTTGGGGAGGAAAGGGTTTATTTGGCTTCCATTTTCAAATTACTATTTATCACTTGAAGTAAGTCAGAACAGGACTCAAACAGGGCAGGAATCTGGAGACAGGAGCTGGTGCAGAGGCCATGGGTGAGTGCTGCTTACTGGATTGTTCCTCATGGATTACTCAGCTTGCTTGCTTATAGAAAAGGACCATCACCATTTGGCTCCATGGGCCTCTCTTTCCTCTATGGCTTGTGGCAGTTGATGGACCAGTTCGTGGGCTGCTGCTGATTTCTGTTTGCAAAGGTTTTACAGTGAGATCCAAAGCTCCAGACTCTGAGTCTGAAAGTAATTAGCCCTTTACTCCAACAGACAAATCTGCAAGTCACCGCTTAGGTTCTACCCTGATGTACCATGACCCCTGACAAGTGAAGGGGGTTTTGAGTGCAGGCCACCCAACCACTTCTCCGACAGACCCAGTTCTAGGGACAAGAGCCTCTCGATTGCATGTGGCACAGAGAGAAGTGAGACATAAAGGGTAAATGAACAGTCTTAGTTGATTGTGTGAAAACATCTTCGTAATTGTTTTTGGAATGAGTATGTTGTAAGGGTTCCTCTAAGGGCCATGAATAGGAGTGCATGCAAGTGAGGTGTTCAGAAGCTTGTTACATTCAGTTCTCATTGTCTGAGATGAAGATAGTATATTGAATTGGTAACCAGACTCTCAACAGGTTATTTTGGGGGGATGGGAAGAGAGTTCAGTGGGTAAGGTCTGTGCTATGCTAGCATGAAGATCAGAATTCCCATCCCTGATTCCCAGTGGAAAGTCTAACCCTACCAAGAACCAGAGTGACACCCCAGCTTGCTCCTTACCTCCTTGGGGACAACATTTCCTCTTCACACACATGCAGATGAAAATAATGATAAGGATGATGATGATGGAGATGACTACTGCTATGATGATGGATTCTTTGTTATTGGGAAACTGCCTGGTAGATGGATGAGGTGTGACATCTATGGTAGGTGGAAGATAAATGATATCTGGGGCCCTTGATGTTGGTCCTTAAAAAAAATCAGGAAAATTACTAAAACTAAAGCTAAAAACACACATCATTCAACACTTTCTCTCTCTAGGCAACCTGAGAGACTCATGTTTAATAATTATCTATAAGGTCCTGAGTAGAGAGAGGAGTAGAGTTGTGTGTACAATGTCCTTGCAGAGTTTATTTCCTTACCAAAGAAAGCAAATGTCTATCAAACAATGAAACAATGTGACATATTTACTGTGGGTAGAACTTTCTGGATGTTGGGGCAAATGGTGGTGTTTAATTGTGCCAGAGAAGGATAATGAAACCTTTCAAAGTGATGGAGTTGATGGAAAGGCAGCTATAAGTGAGGAAGAAAGGGCTGGAAGTTTACAGTGATGCAGACAGACTTGGGTCCCATTAGAAGGCCGTGTAGTGCCTGAATCATTGGTATTTAGGGAATGAGAAACATGGGAGGTGAGGTAGAAAAGAAATCTTTGTGGTCATCACTGACTCCCGGACAGGAAGACCATCAAGTAATCACCCAACCCATCTATCATATTTGATGGAGTTGCCTTCTGTTAATCTAGGTAATACCTACTTGGCTTTTCCTTCTGGTGCTTTAAGAGTTCCTTGAGCCAGTGGCTGGAGTCTGCTGTGGAGATTACCTTGAGATCTTTTATGAATTGTTCATCATTCATGATACCTCTGGCTTCAAGACTTAATGGTGTCCAGCTCATATTCATTGTGTTCAGGATGAAGAAGTACTTTCCACTGATATTAAATCGCCAGGAGGCATCAATGATTTGTTCTTGTTTGTATTTAGAATTCATGATGGTCTGTAAAGTAGGGTGACCTGCAAAACACATACAAAGTCATCCTTCTTCTCTTTTGATAGATCCATCACCTCCTCAAAGGTCAAGACTTTTCCCCCTGGCTTATGAGCCAGTATCATTATCATTGGGTACCATATGCTTCCCAGGTTGGGACAATGCTCAGCTCTTTCTGACAGATATAACCACCATCTCATTCCCACATGTGCTCTGCCCTTCCTCTCTCTTGGCACCTGTCTCTGCCTCTGAACTCCATCCCACACTTACCACTGGGCTCAGCTGTCTCTTGTTTGGTGTTAGCCAGATTCTTCCTGAGCTCCTGCCCCAAGTATTCCAGCCTTTGGATCAAATCTGTCCACATTTGAGTGTCATGTACTGCCTTTCCCAGGTCACCCAAAGGTGTGGCTTTGTTGTCATTATCATACTGAAGGAAAGATTCTCCATCCAGTGAGCACTGTACTTCATACCAGGGCTGTCGAGGTGCCGGACGAGCTCTGACAATGACTTTGCAACTAAGAGAGTGCGTGTCTGTGAGAGAAACATGCAGGTGAGGTCCAAAGTGGGTGCAGAAAGCCACAGGACTCGTGGTTCTGTGACACCAAGATGACACCCAGAATCCCTCTGAAGAGCAAAAGGGGAGAAAGAGAAGCCTCTAGTCAAGATGTCCACCAGGTTCTGGATCCTTATTTCAGGGCCATCTTTTACTGTCTTAGAGGGGTAGGACCCCTCAGATGCACACAGTGTCACCAGGGGGATTTACCTCACAAGTGCTTTTAGTGACTTTTATCAAGTGTTGAAGAATAAAATATATCAGATAGTATCTGCATTCCTGGGACTGAAAATCTACTGTACACAAGGAAAAGGAGGCATCATAGAACACGTGGTAAATTCCACATGGAGCCTGGGAGTTCAGGAAAGGCCTCCTGGAGAAATGCTGCAACTCGGCCTGGGAAGGGGAGCTGTCACCTGTGAGCACAGTGCTCACCTGAGTTCCCACTGGGTCTTTCACACAACATTGGGCATCAGATCTCAGATTCTCCCATGTTAAACCACACCCCTAACTCATTCTCAAGAAGAGATCTCTGCCTGTGACCTGCTTGAAGCCCCGATCTCTCTCCCCTCCTCAGGCAGTTGTTTCCAGCACACTTATGGCCCCTGGTCTCCCAGACTTTCCCTAACAGCAACAGAAGACACAATATCTTAGAGCTGTTCTGTTCAGAAGACTGCACAAACAGGCAGGAAGTCCTAGTGAGGATGCACACATGCACTCTCCTGTGTGGGTGTGAGCACACATACACTCTCCTGTGTAGTGTGAGCCTGAAACCTAAAATAAATAATAATTTTAAAGGCACCTTTAACAAGTTTGTAATATAATTACACTACAAAAATGCAAAAGAGATGTTAAAAAAAACTCTTACTCTCTGATCCCCCCACAACGTCTGCTCTGAGGTGGACTGCTGGAGGTTTGGGGACCTCCTTTCCTGTCCCCTTCAACAGCTTCCTCTTCCCTTCTCCTCTCTGCCTCTTCTACCACCTGTTCTCTTCCTCTCTCACAGTCCCCCACCCACTTTCCCCTTCCTGCCACTCCTAAGCCTGGGATTTCTCCTTGAATGGCTGTGATCCTTTCCCACTCAGTACACTTCACTGGAAGAGTTCCTGCACATGAACATGAGCTTTCTGGAGCAGAGAACAGGCTTTTGTGGTTGTGAACTAAATCACAACCTTGGCACTTGAAGATGGATCACAATGAAATATGCATCAGACTGTCCTCTATCGGCTTAAGTGTTTACATACATGGTCCCCACTTGGTGGCAGCTCTTTGGATAGCTTCTGTGATGTGAACTTGCTTGAGGAAGTATATCACTGGGGGTGTGACTTTGAAACCTTAAAGCCTTGGCCAGTTCTCATTTCCTCCAACTCTGTGTCTTGTTTGAGGTTCAAGATGTGGGCTCTCAGCTTGCTGCTCCAGCCACCATGCCTGCCTGCTGCCATGTCGCCTGCTGTGGTAGTGATGGACTCTTGTCCCCTTGAAACTATGAGTCCACAAAACACATTCCTTCTGTGTGTTACCTTGGTTGTGGTGTTTGATTACGGCAGTAGAAAATAATTAATACAGCTATCATGTCAATATTGAAGTCTTTGCAGGCCAGACAGTCTCAGTCACACCTGCTCATCTCTGCTTTTGTAGCTGGAAAACAGCCAGACAATACATCCATGAAGAACATGGCTGGACTTCCCTCTAGGGCCCTATGACTCAGGACAATCTGTCAAACTGAGGCATCAGTTCTAGAAAATGGCCCTGGATGGAGTTCATGGCAGTGTCTAATTGAAGAATCACCTTACTTGGGCAGAAACCAGGCTTACCCACCTGCACCAGTTAGTTTCCATTAAATTGTGGCTCCTGGCAGGTACTGGGACCAGACAGAGTGGTCTGTGGTCCTTGGGTATCAGAAGGCCCATCAGGACTCAGGCAGACATTTAAGGTGAGCTCTTTCCCACTAAGTGATTAGGTGGACAGGTCACAGTCAGACAAGATGTCCAGAAGAGAGACATTGCTTCAGGGACATGACAAGTCACTGTATGTTGAGAGCTGCCTAGCAGGGAGAGACAAGGACTCTTGTCTGACAGAACATCTCCTGTTCTCCAGATGGTTGTGGAGATCTTACCTCATCTGGATGTAGTGACTGAGGTTAGTTCTCAAGTAAGCTGCCACCTCTCCCTCAGCAAGCTCCTCAGGCTTCCAGGAGTGTCCTCTATGGCCATGGGATCCAAGGAATCCACTGGACAGCAGTGGAGAGATCAAGATGCCCTAAAGCCAGGACCTCCTCCTGTCATTTCCAGCTGACCCAGAAGTCACAGGCAGCATAGAACCCACTGCTGACTGGGAAACAGGCAGCTTTGGCTGTACTTTTGAAGACACTCTGAGGGGATGGGCACCAAGACTGGTACATGGGATATATCCTAATCCCCTAATGGACAGAGGACAAATCTGCTGTCCCATTCACCAGCTTGTTGCATTCTGAGTCTGTCACACTGAATGCAGAACTGAGTGTTTGATGCAGGATAGATAGATTGAGGCTTGACAAGTTGAAAATATTTACAGAAAAAACAAACCCCCTCCTTCCTAAATGAACACCAGTATCTGGTGCCATCTCCCAAGGAGGTTGACTCTATGGGCTTGGGAGCAAGGAGGGGAAGCTTTCAAACCCCCGACCCAGGACCATTGCCAGAGTCCTCCATAGTGGACAAGGTGTGCTAGCACATGTAGACTGAGGTGTCTTCAGGCATGAGCACAGATTGCCACCTGGTGGAAAACAGAGGTAAAATGCACTTTAAGAATGGGAAAGTGGGGAAGGCTGGATGGGCCGCAAAGGGAGTTGAGCTTGGTGGGACAAATCTGCAGTCCTGGAACTTGGAAGGCTGGGGGACAGAAGGAATTACTGTAGATTCTATAGTGTGTGCTACAGTGTGGAATCCTGCCCTAAAACAAAACAACAGACAGAAAAAAGGAGAGAGGGAGGGACTTGGGGGGGGGGAGATAGGAGGAGGGAGGGAGGGAGGAAGGGAGGAGGGATGGGAGGGAGGGAGGAAGAGAGAGAGAGAGAGAGAGAGAGAGAGAGAGAGAGAGAGAGAGAGAGAGAGAGAGAGAAGCAAAGTAGGAACCTATGTGGTTGTGGCTGCCTTCTCCCTGGAAGCCTCTGTGTGATCTTCTGAAGAATACCATGGGAAGGTGGGAAAGAAAGTTCAAGGACAAAGAGGTCCCGGGATGGTGGAGGGCTTGTGAGGAATCTCAGGGAAGGGGAAGGCAGTCTTCAGAGCACAGCATGTCTTAGGACCAGGGGAGCTGTCTGAGACCTCCTCCTGGAGGGGTCCGCACTGGTGACTCTGTTTAGGCTTCAGCTGATCCCAGTGGTGCTGAGGGCGTCACTAGCAACCCCCCTCTGCTACCCTGCCCTCCTCATTCACGAAGCCCCTTCCCGGCCCTCCCGCGGTGACTTTCCCCTAACTTTGTCAATGCACTGAAGAGAATCCAGGAGGGAGGAGGTGAGGACCAGGGTGACCGGACTTAAGTCCTGATGATAGTGAAGAGAAGCCCAGGAACTTCCTGTGGGGAGACTGTGACCTTCCTGACTCAATAGTCCGATGCTCCCCTCCCCCACATCCCCCAGTTAAATCCCGGAACTCACCGGTGGGCTGTGAGGATCCCAGGCAGATCAGTGGAAGGATAAGGAACAGAACTAGGGAAAGATTGCGTCCGGTGGCTGCAGCCTTTGCCATGGTTCCTTCCTGCGACCCGGCTACCGAGGGGTGTGGCTGGAGCTTCGGAGAGAATCGGGGAGTCCTCAGTACCGCCCCGCAGAGAACCCCGTGCTGGGATTCGCTAAGTCCCGGGAACCCGGGCTGTGATTTCAGTCCTTCCCGTGCCCCAGCTTTGCGGGTTTCTAGTTCCCATCTTTTCCTGCATATCTTCGGGGGTCCCTCCGGGCCCCGCGGCTCTGATTCTCCCTCCCAGCGCGCTGCGTTTTCCATCACGATCGGGCGCTCGCTCGGAGCGCGATGTGAACTGAGAGGCAAGGACAATGCTGTCCTGCCGTCCTACACCCGGTGCCCCTTCACCTCACTCACCGGCAGCTCACCCCTCAGGGACCGTGGGCAACAGAATCAGAAAAGAGAGAGACCGAATAAAGTCGGTACCTTCACGTGGGTCTCTGCAGAACGCACTGAATTTACCCGCCCTTGTCCCGGCCAGGTTTCCACGCCCACAGCTTCATTCCTGCCCTGATCACTAGGTGGCAGGACTCTTGCCTTTAGCAGTTTGCCCTGCTTCTCTAGATTTCTGCACATGCCCAGTCTCCTAGACCATCCCTCTGCATTGCCTGGGACCTCCAGCCTGCTCTTCCTCACTTCTCCTTCCTCTTTCTCCAGTTTCTCTCCATTCCACACTCATTTGCCCCTCCAGGTCCCTTCCCCATCACCCCCAAAGGTCCTTGCACCCTCCAGTTCCTGCCCCTTGGCTAGCCACTGTCTCCCCTCCCCCAGTCCTCTCTAGTCACCCCCCTCCCACCTCCATTTCCTCCCTTTTACTCTCTCCCTATTGAAGACAAAATTGTCTTGTGGGGAAGGAAGTCTGTACTTTTCTCCTTACCTCCTTGACACTGGAACCTGAGACCATCAGGAAACTTCTCCAAGTAAAAAACTTTTTCCAAGGAAAAGCAGCTTCTGGGTTCTGGAGAGAAGACTCCGAGGTTAAGAGCACCAGCTGCTCATTTGGAGGATCCAGGTTTGATCCTCACAACCTGCTGTTCCAGGGGATTCCAGGAAGGCTCCTGGCCTCCAGGGGTGCTGCACACACAGGGTACAGAAAAGCACACACAAACATAAAGAACTCATACACATCAGATAAAAATGAATTTGGGTATTTTTTAATGTTAAAAGAATCTTTTACATAGGAAAAGACAAGATCCTTGGTAGAAAATTTTTGAATTTGCTATTACTTTTTGAAAAGAGTGTGTAGGTAAACTGTATGTTTGTGAAGGTGTGTGTGTGTGTGTGTGTGTGTGTGTGTGTGTGTATACTCATAAGATAGAGATTAATCTTGGTGTGGATCCACAGGTTACATCCACCTTGCTTTAGGATATAGGGTCTTTCACTGGCCTCATGAACTGGCCATGGTTCTGGCCAGTGAGTCCCAGAAACCCCCGCTCTCCCCAGATCTGTATCTGAAATGTCCTTGAACTCATTCTGGAGCCATTTCCCAAGAGGTTTCCTCTCCCCTAGGAGTTCACTTTGGTGACTTAGAAATCATTTGCACACATTTTGTCCAACACTATCACATCAGACCATACATCTGACCACCACTGTCACACCCAGCCCTTGGGAGTGAATTGTGAATCTGCTGGCACTGTTTTTCCCCCTTTGTGGTGTGTTTTTGCAGGTGCATTGTATATTAGTGATGGTCCTGCTGTGTGTGTTTGGGGTGTGTGTGTGTGACAGGGCAAGTTAACTTTCAGTGTAGATTCACCAGTGCCATCAATATGTGGATCGTTCCACATGAATAACTCGAGGTGTCAGTGCTAGCCTGTGTGGGACTGAGCCACAGGTAAATGGCACCTGGTGTTGAGTCTGACAGATCTGACAGTGCAGTGCACTCTCCTCACACACTGGCTTGGGAACTTCTTCCAGGGATTTAGAACAGCTTTCTCCCCAAGGTGCTGAGGTTGATCTTCCTGGTTGATAGGAATGGCTCTACCATGGAAACACTCGGAGGAAGCAGCCTTCTTCTATGTCCTTTGAGTTTATGCTGGAGTGCTCACAGTGGTTTTCAAGGAATTGCTTAGGTGCCATGTGGTCTGTGGGTCCAGCTCTAGCTGTACCCATGGTTTCTTTCTTACTCACTTTTAAGTGTATGTTATGTAACATTTTTACATGCTAAAGTCCCTCAGAGGGTGTCAGCTGAACTGGCTCATAAGTAAATAAAAATGCATGTAAGTATAGTCTTGATTCCTTTTAATTAATTACATGTAAACCATGGTTAAACATAACTTTCAAATTGATTTTGTACATGTGCGAATATATAGGAACCTTGCACAACATTACTAAACAATTTAAATTTGATGTTGCAGGGTTTAGCTGATAGTAGTTTAATCTTTTTTTTTTTTTTTTTTTTTTTTTTTTTTTTTTTTTGGTTTTTCGAGACAGGGTTTCTCTGTGTAGCTTTGCGCCTTTCTTGGGACTCACTTGGTAGCCCAGGCTGGCCTCGAACTCACAGAGATCCGCCTGGCTCTGCCTCCCAAGTGCTGGGATTAAAGGCGTGCGCCACCACCGCCCGGCTTGATAGTAGTTTAATCTTAAATACCATGCTCTAGGTGGATCTTCTCTGTAGAGGACAACAGTGGTCAGATGTGGACATCTAGGCTTGTAAGGCTTTAAGTGAAAAGTCTAAATTGTACCAAGAATTTTATAATCGAAAGTAAAACAGGAAGTACCCACCAAGAGTGAGAAAGACCGAAAGGTTGCAGGTTTAGAGACAGATTTCTGTCTCTAAACATATGACAGATTTCTGTCTCTAAGCATTTCTGTCTCTAAATATGAAAGGGAATACCTAGAGATAACAATGGATTTCTATGATACGTTTTTGGTTTTTGTTTAAATAAATGTGGTGAGCAGTTTTATGTCAACCTGACACAGGCTAAAGTCATCTGAGAGGAGCTAGCCTCAGTTAAGAAAATGCCTCTGTAAGATCTGACTGTAGTCAAGCCTGTAAGGCATTTTCCTAATCAGTGATTGATGGGAAAGGGTCCAGCCCTTATAGGTGGTATCATCCCTGGGCTGGTGGTCCTGGGTTCTGTGAGAAAGCAAGCTAAGCATGCCATGTGGAGCAAGCCAGAAAGCAGTACCCATCTATGGCCTCTGCATCAGCTCCTCCCTCCAGGTTCCTGTCCTGTTTGAGTTCTTGTTCTGTGTTCCTTCAATGATGAACAGTGATGTGGAAGGGTAAGCCAAATACACCCTTTCCTTCCCAAGGTGCTTTGGTCATAGTGTCTGGTCACAGCTATAATGACCCTAACTAGGATAATTATGTATGTATTTAAAGCTTTTTATATATTTTATTTTATAGAAAATTACATATGATATATATTTAAACGTTTTTACAAGAATATATGTAAAAGTAACTTAAAAACATTGAGGAGGTAGGGCATGGTGATGCACACCTTAATCCCAGAACCCAAGAGGCAAAATCAGGCAGATCTCTGTGAGTTTGAGGCCAGCCTGGTTTACAAAAAGGTCCAGGAATACGTGGAAGGGCCCTGTCCCAAAACAAAGAAACAAGAAAATGTGGTTGTTCCCCTCGGGGCTTGGACTTCAGGGGAGGAACCGCTGCCAAGAAGGCAGAACTAGACTTTTTGACAGCTTTTCCTTATTGGAGATTCTCTGAGAGGGCAGGGTTTGGAGAGACAGGAATAGGGCTTTCTGGATCAGGCAGGAGTGAGCTGGGAAGTCCAGTCAAAACCCACTATGAGGGAAAAAACAAAACAAAACATTTCTCATGAAATGACTTTTAACATTGAGTTATTTCCACTATGTGGAAAAAACAAAAAGCATTTAAAGAAAAGTCAAGCACACAAACAAACAAACAAAGTAGGTTCTGAGGCAGCCAAGCTGATTCATGTTGCAGTGTTGGAGTTCCACAGGTCATTTCCTGGAACTCAGTCTGCTCCACCACACCCTGGCAGTCCTCAAAGCTGCAGGCTGGAGGGCTTTGTGCTGAGGAAAGAGTGTGAGAGACAGGGTGCAATTAAGGAACTAGGTAACTGCTAGGCCTTTTCTAGGTCCTTTCTCTAAACCCAGCCTCAGACGTGAAAGGCACGGTGAACAGATGGTAACTTCCTGTTGACTCGAGTCATGGAAGTTACAGAATTGAGTTTTGTCTGTCATACATTTTGTCTTCACTTCTTTTCTTAGAGATTTGTGGTTACATCAGTTTCCAGGAAAGGCTCTTGGAGACTCAGATCCTCTCCCTGGGCAGAAGCTTGAACAGCCTGGTCTCTGTGGCTCTGGTGTCCCCAGACCCCCCACTCCATGTGGTCCCTCCCCACACAAAATGGCTGCACCCTGGGTCACACTAGGCAGCTGAAGCAGAGCAGAAAGTCAAGGGATAAAGTCGGTACTTTGGGTCTGTGCAGCAATCACTTGTCTGCAGCCATAGAGGAAGTATCAGGGGCTGTTGGTGGGGTTTCTTCATTTCCTCCCAGTCCCTGTCCCAGTCCCCAAGCTTGGTCTATCTCCCCTTCCACTCTCCCCCACTGATGACCCCCTCCCTCCACTCCATCCTGTCCTACCTCTACTGTCTAGACCCCACCCAGGTCCTTGCCTTCTTTGTTGCCCCAGCTGTAGGGGCACACACTTGCTGTTCCCACGCCCCTTTCCCCTTTTATATGTCCATTCAACCCCTGACCTCCAAAGCCCTTCTGTCCTCCAACCCATCCTCACCCCCTCTTGATCGTGGGCAGGGTATAGTACTTCCTCCTGGCCTTTTCTTTACCCCTAAGGTTTCCTTTAGTGATACTTGAGATTTTTTTTATTGCCATTGTACTTAATGCCACTCTATAGTTTACAAATTAATGTGAGTGAAATAGTTTTAAAATTCTAATTCTTTAATAACACACCATTAGAGCTAAAAATCCAAGGATCTTTCAGGCCTGGTGACATACCCCTTTAAGCCTAATGTTGTGGAGGTAGAGGCAGGTGGATCTCTGAGTCCCAGGCCAGCTTGGTCTACATAGTGAGACCCTGCTTCAAAAGAACTTGTTTTCAACAGTAAATTATGCATTTTAAACCTTCCATATTTTATTTTACTTTTTACTGATATTCACTGTGTGTATGTGTTAGGTGTATGTGTGAGTGCTGGCGCACTTGTGCAAAAGTGCCCATGTGGAGTCAGAGGAAACTTGTGTGAGTTCATTCTCCTCCCATCACAGGTTCTAAATGTGCAGAAGCAGCTTCTCTGTGCACAGTGGAGAGCAGCACTGACTCAGAACCTGCATCAGGGGGGTGTGGACTCAGTAGCACCAGCTTTCCAGGACCTTCTGGCTTTCACTGCCAGATTGTCACTGCAGGGGCAGCCAGCCTGTGGGACTGAGCAGCTTCCAGGTTCTCTGTCTCCAATGTGCATGTGGGCATTGCTGGCCTGCCTAGTGCATGTCACAGAAACTAACCTATAATAGCAATAATATTACAAAATATCACCTTTTATGTTATGAAATAGTGCATTTCTATCATATAAAATCACAAATAAATAGTAGACACATTCCTTATTTTGTTCTAGAGAAGGCTGCCTATTACAGGGTTGGTTATAATAAATATCTATTATAAATAATATTATTAGCATAATTTGACTCCCAGCTGAATACCCTTAAGGAAGGTTGCGTATTCCTAGTCTGTCTCACACTGACTTTTATACTGATCAGTTATATACACAGGAATAAAAACTTGACACTCCCACTAAGGAGATCTGGTATGGGTACTAGGGATGGGTACGTTTCCTGTCCTGACTGCCGGGTCCCAAATAACCACTAAGAGGCAAAATATGAATTATAATACTCAGCCAATAGCTCAGGCTTATTACTAACTAGCTCTTAAGTTTTAAGTTAACCCATATTCCTTATTTATGCTCTGCCATGTGGCAGTACCTTTATTAACATGGCATGTTCATCTCCTGCTCCTGCTGTATCTGGCTGGTGACTCCTGACTCTTCCCTTCTTCCCATCATCCTTTGTTTGGTTGCTTATATTTTCTGCCTGGCTATTGGCCAATCAGTGCTTTATTAAACCAATTCAAGTGACAAATCTTTACAGTGTACAAGGGGAACCTGCTATGTTCCCTCCTCCTTTCCCACTGGTCTGTGACATGATTCCTGTCCTGTCAAGGCTGAGCATGCACAATCTGTTGCTAGCAGGTGACATGAACTCCAGATCTCCTGCCTCCTTTCTCAATAAGATGCTATAGATGAGGGACAAGAACAGGACTCCAGGAATTAATTCTTGCTTCTTCACTCTTTTTTTCTATCCCTTACCCCACTCCCAACACTGTCCTCAGTACCTTCATTTTCAAGGATTCTCCTCCAAAACCACAGAAGAATGGAGTAGGGGTGGATTATCAGCAGGACAGAGATGTTGGGCTTGATGGCCATGGATGAAGCCTTGTCCACATCTGGAGCAGCAGTTGGTGTGGCTGAAGTGGAAACACGGACTGAGTCTTGACCAGATCTTAAGTCTGGAGAAAAATCACCTTAACAGGTGATTCAGCAACACACAGAATTCCACTCCTGTTGCTAAGCCACAACTGTTTGGGTGGGTCCTGAGTAGGAAGGGAGAGAGAACATGTCCCCTGTCCTCAAAAGATTCCTGCAGCTATGGTAGGGAAAACAGGGTAATGATGGGGCCACATCTTTCCTGCTGGCAAGAGAGGAGCTGACCTGTGAGGATGATGGCAGGGAGGAAGAAAGATCAGGTGAGACGAGGCCGGGCGTTGGTGGCGCACGCCTTTAATCCCAGCACTTGGGAGGCAGAGGCAGGCGGATCTCTGTGAGTTCGAGGCCAGCCTGGGCTACCAAGTGAGCTCCAGGAAAGGCGCAAAGCTACACAGAGAAACCCTGTCTCGAAAAAACCAAAAAAAAAAAAAAAAAAAAAAAAAAGATCAGGTGAGACGAAAAGCAGCAGTGAGTCTAGAATGAGGAAAAATGCCAGGAAATAAAAGGATGCTCAGTCTGTGAGAACCACAGTGAGAGAACAAAGTAAACACAATTAGAGATAGGAGAGGGTGAGAAACAAAATGATTAATAGAAAAAAATGGCCATAAACCCAAGAATTCACGGTGATTATATTATTACACACACACACACACACACACACACACACACACACACACACACACACACCTACCTCATCTACAGGGAGCTTCCTCCTCTTCATCCCAGTTACCTGTAGGCTCCAGCTTTTCTTTCCAGCTTTTCTCCTCAAGCCAGGACCTGCAGTCCCCCTGTGAAGTCCTTTTTAAGTAAGCAGTTACATTCCTGTTTTTCTTTCATATCTTCTTGATCCAGCTGGATCCAAGATCAACTTCAGTCCATTTTCCAGTGTTTGAGTCAACGTGAAACATTTTGTGTCCATTGAGGTCAAAGTCCCAGGATCCATTGAACTCTCCATCTACTTCATGACAACAACACATCCTGGCCCGCAGAGTGAGGTGCTCTGTGTCCATTGGAAAGAGATCAGCCTCTGCCTTTTATAAATCCTTTCTGCCTACACACCTCTCTTCCCATCCTCTGACCTTGCTCGACCCTCTACATCTTATCCTTATAGCTCAACCTCTTAGGTGGGACTAACATTGATGCATTTTACCTCTATGAAAACAAAGAATGTCCCTAACCTCTCACAAATCCTGTTCTTTCCTTCAGGGGCCATCTGATGGTTCTTTTATTTACTTTGTACCAGTGGGGATTGAACCTAGGGCCTCATGAATGACAGGCAAGCACTCCACCACTGAGCTACATCCCCAGTCCTATGTGGCCATTTGAAACTTACTTGTCATTGTAGTATTCTCTTGCTTCATGTGAATCGATTGCTCTTTGAACAGGTCAACTCTATCTTTCAGAGTGTTACCCTCTTTTTCACAGATCCTTGTGGCCTTCAGTCTGTTCCCCAGAACGCCATTGGCCTGACAGTTGTTGTTACTGTCGCAGTAAATAAAAGGTTCTGTGTTCAGTTGGCCTTGGACTTGGTGCCACCATGGTCCAGACCCTGACATGACCACAGTGAAGCTGTAGCAAAGAGAAGCAGCATCTGTGAAGGAAACATGCAGTGAGGTTAGGATATGGAGCAAGGGCTCAGAGACCGTCTCTGCATCTGGAACAAGAAAGTCCTTCTGGAAGGGTGTTCTAAAAAAGGAAATAGAGAAAGGAAGAAAAGAAGAAAAGAAGGAAGCAGGAAAGAAACAAATGAAGAAAGGAAGTAAGAAGGAAAGGAAGAAAGAAAGGAAGACAATAAAGACTTGACCATCTTGGTTGATTAGCTTCAACTGTCAGTTGGATACAGCCTAGAGTCACCTAAGAAGGGCATATCTATTGAGGGACTGTTTTGGCTGTTAATGATGTAGGAATGCCCAGCCCCTGTGGGCATTACCATTCCCTGGGCAGTTGGTCCCTGGCTAGATAAGGAATCTAAGCTCTAAACCAGGGACCTTGTCCTGTCATTTCTAAATGACCCAGAAGTCATAGGCTGCATAGAAGCCAGTGCTGACTAGGAAACATGCAGCTTTGGCAATACATTTGAAGACACTCTGGGGGATGGGCATCAATACTTGCACATGGGATATACCCTAAACTAGGTCAGAAGAATGATGGAGGGCAAATCTGTTGTCGTGTTCATCAGCTAGTTGCATTCTGAGTCTGTCACACTAAATGCAGGATTGAGTATTTGATGCAGGACAGATGTAAGGCTTGCCAGGTGGAAGATACTTAGTTCCTGCCACTTACAGAAAAAAAAGACAACCCATTCCTGCCTAAATGAACACTCTTATCAGATGCCATCTCCCCAGGAGGTCAACTACATGGGTCTGGGAAGCAAAGACTGAACTTCCCACATGTCCCCACCCAGTACCATTGCCAGAGTCTACCATAGTCAGCCCTGATTATCTGAGGTGCAAATTCACAGATTGCTACCTGGTAGAAAAGGAGCTGAAAGGCACGTTATGGATGAGAAAATGGTAAAGGTAGATGGGCAGGGGAGGGGCCTGAGCAGGCTGGTGGTTGATGAGTCAGAGGGGAATCAAAGCTGACCTTCGAGGTACAAATCTCTCATCCCAGCACTTGACAGACCCAGGGAGAGAGGGGTTGATACAAAGTCTATAGTGTGGGCCATGGTGTGAAATTCTGCCTTAAAACAAAGCAACAGCAACAATAAAGGGGGGCGGGGAGTGAGAAAGTGGGTGGTTGGGGCTGCCTTGTCCCTGGAAGCATCTATTGTGGTCTGCTGGAAAAATAGCTTGGGATGGTGGGAAAAGAAAGTTTGGCAAAGAGGTTCAGGAATGGGACTGGAGAGATGGCTCAGAGGTTAAGAGCACTGGCTGCTCTTCCAGAGGTCCTGAGTTCAATTCCCAGCATCCACATGGTGGCTCATAATCATCTGTAATAATCTGGTGCCCTCTTCTATATGCATAATAAATAATAAATAAATAAACAAACAAACATTTCTTTCTTAAAAAAAAAAAATAGGTTCAGGAATGGCTGAGGGCTTGTGAGGAATCCCCCTTGGAAGAGGCTTCAGAAGATGCACAGCCAAAGGAGCTGTCTTTAGGGACATTTGGACAGGGAGTGGTGCTGCCCACCTTTAAACCCAGCAATCTGGAGGCAGAGGCAGGTGGATCTCTGAGTTAGAGATCAGCCTGGTCTACAGAGTGAGTTCCAGGACAGACTCCAAAGCTACACAGAGAAGCCCGGTCTTGAAAAAAAACCACCGAGAGGATTCTGGCATCTTGCCCTCATGATTAGGCCTCCAGGCCTTGTAACTTTCGGGTTCCTTTCCTTAACAGAAAAAGGTGGCAGGGCTGGGGGTCTGGGATCCTGTGTTGTCATGCTGGGTTTCCTTGGGTTCAGGAGTTTCTAGGAGGAGTACTGCTACCTCTTGATTAAATAGCCTGTTCCCTCCCCACCCGCCACAACCGGTGAGGGTCCAGTTGGATAGACCAAAGCAACTCACCAGCGGGCAGTGTGGACCGCAGACAGATCAGTAGAAAGGAGAAGCTCAGAGCCTTGGTGGAAGGATGGTGCTTGGTGGCTCCCTTCTTTGCCATACCCTGAGCAACAGGAGCAGAGGACAGAAGCAGTGACTAGAGAGAGTCACCTTGCAGAGGACCCTGCTCAAAGAATCACAGAAGTGCCAGACACAGGGCTGTAAATTTTCAGTGGGGGCTCTGTAAGATGCTCTTGACAAAGACCGCCCTCTGTGGTCACACCCTTTCGGAGGCACAGATATGATCTGAGTAGTACAAACTGGCTTTGGTTTGTGTGTGTGTGTGTCCAGGCTCCAAAAGATCTAGTTCTCTCCCAAGAGCTCAACCTCCACTCTGCTCTGCTCTGGATGGCTGATAGCCAAAGCTGACTACCAGCATGGCAATACACCAGAATGGGGCCTGTATAACCAAAGGCCAGCCATGCCCACAGCCACCAGGAGTCACACCAGGAGTTTCTGTCCCGAGTCTTTGCCACACACCTCCTTTAGTTCAGCCATACCACCAGGCTCCCTGGCATCAGCTCCCCTCAACCCCCTAATTCCGGGTTTCCCCCCTGATCTCCAGCTGGCCCTTCCATTCTTCCTACCACCTTCCCTGTGCCTACATCTCAATCCTGGATCCATTTTCCCCACCAGCTCCCTTCCCCTCAACCCTGTCCTCCCCCCTCACGTTACTTATCCTAATTCTTGACCCAGTGGCCCAGCTCATCCATCAACACACTGCCCTGGTCATCCTCCCCTCCCCCGGCCTCCATTTCCTTCCTTTACCCACACCCCCCTCCATACACAGAAGATAATCTTGACAGCAAGGCTATGATTTTCTCCTTTCCTCTGGGACCCTGGAATCTAAGGCCTTCAGGAAAATTCTACAATCACAAACTTATTTCAATTAAAAGCAGATTCTGAGACCTGGAGAGATGGCTCAGAGGTTGAGAGCACTGACTGCTCATCCAAAGGACCCACGTTGGAAGTCCATCCCCTCTTCTTCATTGTTACAGGAGTCTTAGGTGTGGGAGTGTCTTCAACCATAGGGACTTTATTCCACCTCTGGAGTAACAAGGACAACATCCAAAGGCTGAATGTACTGGGAGCCTCTTGAGGTCCTATTGGACAGCCCTGACCAACAACTCAAGAGAGGGCTTTTTTCTGGCATTGGAGTTTTGTTAGGTGGAATCCAGGAAGGCAGTCTTCAGAGCACAGACTGCCTCAAGTCCAAGGGAGCTGTCTGAGCCTCTTGGCAGGGTCTGGCACTGTGCCCATCACTCAGGTTCTCCTGACTTCATTTTGGCTCTCTGTGGACCCCAGTGTGGCTGAAGCTTGTAGGGCCCTGGCCCCTTGTCTTGGGTAGCTGTTGTCTTGCTTGCTGACCTTGACCAGATGTCCTCCCTATGCTGATTCCCTGCCGGTTTCTTTCTTCCTGAATGCTCACCAGAGGTTCTTTGTGTATCCCACATTTGCTGTGAACAGCTTAGATGCCAGAATGTAGAACATCAGTAGAGAACTTCTGCCCTCCAGGGTTCCTCCATTGTGCTATAAGCCTGTATTTAAGGTTTCCTTCCCTCTTTCAATAAACAGCATTCGGCATTCTGCTGAGGTGAATGACCAGCTGTCTCTTGTCTCTGTTTTTTGATCCACAGCCCCTTGCTTGGACATGGTGAACGGGTGGTGGTAGCACAGGCATTACCACTCACAAATGGAGCTTCCACCGGGATCAGAGAAAGAAGGGACGTAGCTGATGGGCACCCGAAAGTGAGGCTGGCCAGCATTTTAAAGAAAAGAGAAGGTAAGGGTGAACTGTCATGGGTGCAATAAGGCACCACCTGTAAGGCCAGAACAGCTGAAGATTTTAAATCTTCCCCATATAGAAGAGGGAGGGAAAGGAAATTTCCTGTTAGAAACGGGAGAAAATTTTAATCAAGAAAAAAGGATTTTCCCAATAATAAGGGGAAAAATTTTGAAACTAGGCCTAAAGATTTTGAGGCCCTGTTGAGGAAGGATGAAGGATGAAGGATGAAGGTAATGGAGGAAGAAAGGGCTCTTCCCAATTTAAAAAATTTCAGGATAAACTAAAACTCTGAGCTCTTTCTGCCTGCCAGCACAGAGCAGCAGCCTCTGAATTACAAAGAGTCAGCAGATGGGCCTCACTGCTGCTGGCTGAACAAGCAAGGGAGCCCAGAGGTTAGAAGTTTTGTTGTCTGTTTAATGTTTTTTATTTTTCCCTCAGAGTGGGAATAATTCACTATTTAGGATCTCATTGTGGGAAATGTTTTTCTGTTTTTCCCTTAATGGTGGGAATAACTCAGTACTAGGTAATCCCTTCATGGTCGAAAGAGGAAGTTTAAATGGGAGTTCCTGTGTGCACAGTGGACAAAGGCACGTGATAGCTTGGAGCAGCAGGCGGGCAGATACGCGCTGGTGGGAGGTGAAGCTGCTGTGAGGGGAACAGACTCACAGGCAGGCAAGCAAGCAGAGGCCGCGAGAGGGACTAGCACTAAAGTTTAAATGGGCTCAACTTCTAGTGAAAAATGGTTTCGGTCAGGACATGGAAAGCTAAGTCAATGCTGTTTGAATTTCCAGGGATATTAATCATTCATTGTATAAAGGATGTTATGTTCTTTTGATTGTCTTAATAAATGTTTGGTTGAATGTTTGATTCTCATGGTAGATAAACTAAAGAAACAGGATTCATAATTTTAAACTATATATTAGGTATTCTCTTGTCTGTTTATTGTTACTGAAAATTTGGCTCTGCTCTTTAAGTTGCTTTCTAGAATTCTATAGAAATATAACACCTAAAATGGATTGGGCTGTTAGCTTATTAAATAATGTTGTTGCTAAGATAAACCCATAAAAAAATCTCTTACTGATAAAGAGGCTACAAAATTATTTTTCCAGTAAATAAAATGCAGGTAAATTGTTTGGTCCACATTGTTAATTGGTGATTTACATTGATGTGTTACTTGGGATCTATAAAAAAAGGATCCTCTTTTTAAGATTTTATAAAAATACTCCAGAGTATTACCTAAAGTTACCTCTTCAAATCCTATAGAGATTGTATTTAATGCTTTTATTAATTGGCATATGTAAAAAGGACCATGGAAATAGAAGCTGGTGATAGAATTGCTCAATTATTATTGCTTTCATATTTTAAATGCAAAATGCTACCTATATGTAGAACTGGAGGCTTTGGAAGTACAGGAGAAAAGGTATTTTGACAGTTATCAATGATAAACAGCCTAAATTAAAAATAAAATTATATGGGATTAGGATTGAAAGATTACTAGATTTTGGTGCTGGATATATCTATAATTTCACAAAAATCCTGAGATCCCAACTGGCCTCTACAAGAAGTCAGGAAAATGGAGACTATTACAGGATCTTAGAGCTGTAAATAAAACCATGCTTCTCATGGGAGCAACACAGCCTGGTTTACCTGCCCCTGTGGCAATTCCTAAACACTGACATTTAATTGTGATTGACTTATATGGATGACATTTTATTATATTTATTATATTTATTATATATATAATATATATACATTTTATTATATTTATTATATATATATATAGCAGGTGATATATATATCACCTGTTTTTGATGCCTTTTCTAAATTACAAGAGGTTCTCAGCCTGGCTAATTTACAAATAGCCACCGAAAAGGTACCGGTATCCTTTCCCTATCATTATTTAGGTCATAAATACTTTGTTTTTCTCATTCCCCTACTGGAGTGTTTTGACAAACAGGTCCTATTCTATGGGTACATTCCCCAGCTTCTCCAGCAAAAATCATTACTCCTTATCCTCAGGCTGTTGCTCAGATTATATTTAAGGGAATTAAGATTAGTGTTCAAACTTTTGGTAAGGAGCCAGATATTGTGGTGACCCCATACACCCAGTCTCAAATAGCATGGTTGCAAGCTAATGATAATGATTGGACCATATTGACATGCTCCATGCAGGGTCGGTTTGATACTCACTACTCCTCCAATGATGTGTGTCTTTTTTTTTTTTTTTTTTTTTTTTTTTTTTGGTGAGCAGAGATCTTAAGATTTATTACCATTTTTTCTGTTTTTTTTTTTTTTTTTTTTTTTTTTTTTTTTTTTTTGGTTTTTCGAGACAGGGTTTCTCTGTGTAGCTTTGCGCCTTTCCTGGGACTCACTTGGTAGCCCAGGCTGGCCTCGAACTCACAGAGATCCGCCTGGCTCTGCCTCCCGAGTGCTGGGATTAAAGGCGTGCGCCACCACAGCCCGGCCATTTTTTCTGTTTTCTTAACAAACTAATCTGGATACACATTACAGAGTTGACTCAAAGCATTAACGGAACCCAAATATTAACCATTGGCTAGTTCCCCTATATTTTCTCAAAATCTGGTGCAGGAACAGATGTAAGTAATCAAAACTTATATTGCAAAGGTAATATAACACAGTTTCAATTACAAAGTTGAGCATTGGAAAAAGTACCCAAAAAGAAAACAGATGAAACAATTCCCATCATCTAGAATCAGAACACAAAGTTGCCTATACCAAGTATGGTGCACACCCAGATTAACCTTGACCACCCCCCAATTACTTGAAATTTTGACTCTCCTTTTTAAAATCAGTAATTAGCCAGCCCCATGTTGTTAGGAACGTGGTACTAATCCATGGGGCCCTTTCTGGCCTGGGCCCTCTCTTCCTCATCTCCCAATGCCTCACTATATAAGGATGAGAAATAAATCGGGTCCCTCCTTGTAAATTTGGTCAAAAATTCCAGAACTTTCATCTTGGTAGTTTCAGAGTAGGCTCTTGGACCCCACAGGAACACATAATGTGGAGGATAACTCTCGGGCACTTGCCTGTATCTCAGATAATTTTGCTGTACTAGATCTCTAGTGAGGAACTCCCTGTGCTCCCCATAAATAAAGTGCTCCTTCCCATCATATATTCCTATCACATTCAGGAATTCCCACACACTTTCTTCAGAGGCACAGTTTCCCTCTATGAATATCACACCCAGAGTAGTTATCAGGAAGCCATTTCTAGGCAATCTCCGGTTGCTGTCATCATATGTGAGGTTCAGTGTGTTGGTAAGAACAGGATCATTTTCCTTCATATCAATGCCAAAAATCATCTCCAAGCACTTAGAAGCTTCCTTAAAGATGACAGTGAATTGTTTCCTGTAGTCTTCTGTGACAACTCTGAGTTTTTCCACTTCTTCAATGCATTCTTTCATTCTATATTTGAGGATCAGGAGATTGACCAGTTGAGATACCTTTTGCTTTTTGAGTTTTTGCCACTCGGCATCATCATCTGTCAACTTCAAAATGGTTAGCCTCTCTTCTTCCAGGCTGTCAGATTCTTCATCTAAGTTGCTACATGAAATGAAGGAGTAAGAGCTCTGGCAGCTCTGAGAAATACTCAGCATCCAGGAAACAGACCCTTCTGTCCCATCTGGACTGCCCCAAAACAGAGGACAGGATGAGAGAGTGGAAGGTGGGGAAGGGCAGGAGGGGGGTAAAATGATTTTTAAAGAGGCAGATAATGTGGAAGAGATGGTGTCAATGTTAGTACCCTCTCATCCTTCCTCCTCCTCTTCCTCTTCTTCCTCCTCATCCACTTCTTCCCCTTCTTCCACTTCCTCCTCTTCCCCTTCTTCCTCCTCCTCTTCCTCTTCCTCGTCCTCATCCACTTCTTCCCCTTCTTCTACTTCTTCCTCTTCCCCTTCTTCCTCCTCTTCTTCCTCCTCCTCTTCCCATTCCTCCTCTTTTTCCACTTCTTCCTTCTCCTCTTCCATTTCTTCCTCCTCCTCAGCTAATCTATGTATTTCAAAAGCATCCTGGAAAACTTTTTCAAGGCTAAAGTGTGGAAAGTATGGCATAATGAATTTGACTGGAGATGGTAGGCTGGTGTAATAGCAGAAGAATGGGTGGGTGGATCCCACATACAAAACTTCTTTGTAGGTGATGTCTCAGAGCCCTGCTAGCCTGCTGCTTTCCTGTCGCTTATCCTACAGGAAGCTCCCTCTGGCAAGCAACAGATTCGTCAGGAACCTTGGGCGGTATTCCCAATGTGTGTCAATTTTTAAAATTGCATCTGGTTATATTTCCCAAGATAGTACAGATGACTCCTGTTCTTCAGACCCATGTGGTATTTACTGATGGCACTTCATGTGGTTTTGCTGTGGTGGTTTCTGGTAACATAGTGAAGAGAATGAAAGTCCAGGGCACTTCCACCCAGATGGCAGAGGTACAGGCACTGTTGCTTGCTTTACAGATGTTTTCTGATGAGTGTGTAAATATTTATATGGATAACCAATATGTGGCACATGCAATTATGCCTTTGGAGACAACAGCCTACATACCATCCATCTCTCCCATTCATGAATATTTATTGCAAGTGCAAGGACTCATATGGTCCTGCTCACATAACCTTTATGTGGGCCATATTCGAGCTCATACTCAATTGCCTGGACCTCTAAGTGAAGGTAATCAGAGGGCTGATGCCACTACTGTCACATTAATTTGTTCCGCCTTTGAAAAGGCTACTCAGTTGCATCAATATTATCATCTTAATTCTGGATCTCTCCACCATCATACAGGCATAACCCAGAAACAAGCCATCCTGATAGTTAAATCATGTCCTATTTGTGGTGAATTTTTACCTGTTCCTCATTTGGGAATTTGTCCCCAAGGAATTTTACCTAATCATGTGTGGCAAATGGACACCACACAGGGCTTATATGGGAGTGCCAAAATACATAAAGACTGATAATGGTCCTGCCTACAGGGATTTTCAAAGTTCTGCCAAGATTTTTCTATTGTTAGTAAGACTGGTATTCCTTATCATCCTCAAGGACAGGCTATAGTAGAACACAGCCATTGGACCTTAAATACATATTTTGCTAAAGTTAAAAGGGGGGAGCTAGGAGCTAATCTTTCCTCCCCACATTCTATTCTTTCCCTCATTTTATATATTTAAATTTTTTATCCGTGTATTCTGCTGGAGTATCCACTGCAGATAAGCACTGGAGGGCTCCTGTTGCAAATCATCCTCTTGTACAATGGAAGGATCTTTATACTGGCACCTGGAGAGGACCCAATCTGGTGTTGGTGTGGGCCCAGGGTTCTGTTTGTGTCTTTCCGAAGGACAATGAGGTTCCTCTTTGGGTTCCTGAGCGCTGTGTGCCCTGTGGCTGCTGCCAAATTCCAACATGGCGGAGACCTATTGGGCCGTTGTAAAAAACTCTCCCCTTTTGATGCCAATGGGGATTGAGAGCCCAATACAGCCAGCCTTGGCAAGCATTAATGTAAGCCTAGAAACTGTAGCCATGCAGTTTGATTCTTCAGAAGGTAGTGTATGGTAACTGTTTTTTCAAGTATGTTTGAGTACATGTCACCCAGACACCTTGGAGATTAAGGAAGGTCACTGACCTCCATTTGTTAACAGTACCATGCCAGCCTAGTCTTTTCATTTTTTGCAAATCTCTTCAAGCTGGTGTAGTACCTACCTTTTCAGGAGTGGCTCTGTACAACATTTATTGGCCTCCTGAAATTCATCTAGCCTTTTTGAAGATACCTTAAAATTTGTGAGCCTGAATGTAGCCATTATGAGACCATTAGTTCTACTCCTTTGTATGCTGTTTTTTCTTTGTGGTTCTTAGTTGTTCTTTTGCAGAACTGCCAGCTTAAGTCATACTGGGATCAAGAAAAATGGGCCTTGGTAGTTTGTGTTCCTAGAGCTGTGTCCATGCCAGTGGACCATGGCAGTAAGACACAGATGGTGTTTACACACTGCAAAAGAAAATTTGGCATCGCTGCTGCCATTGTTGCTGTTATAGCAGTGGCAGCCACTGCTGCTACTGTTTCTGGGATTGCCATTTCATAATTGGTTACTACAGCTAGCATAGTGGAGACCCTGGCAGCAAAAGTAGCTACCACAGTTAGTTAATCTTTCATTCTATTGGTCAGGATAAATTTAATTCAACAGTTATATACATTTTGATTGGCTTTGAAAGTTATAAAATTTATAAACTCAAGTTCCATTTGCTTTTGGGAAACCATCTTACGAGGACTCCAATTTGCAGTAAGGCTTGTTAAGGAAGGGAATGGCTCAATTGCCTTTAGCCTACTGGCAATGGGTGGGTTAGGACTTCTGTTGGTCTTTTCTGTGTCGAACACACAGATCGAAAGCCCAGCTCCACTTTGAGATCTTTGGCAGCAGTTAACTCTACAGCCTGAGTTGTATCATACAGGTTGAGCTTGTATGATAATGAGTATTCAGAGAGAGGTAATGTCTGGGTGGGGCACTCACCAACCTAAGACGGAGTGCCTGTGTGGCCTGGGCAGGTGTCTCCATGATGGGTAAGGTGACCTGCTGACATCCAATGTGACCTAAGTCAGAAGCTCAGTTTTTAGTAAAAAAGGGGGGACCTGTAAGGCCCTGGTCCCCCATTTTGGGTAGCTGTTGTCTTGCTTGCTGACCTTCTTCCTGAATGCTCACCAGAGGTTCTTTGTTTGTGTATCCTGCATTTGGTGTAAACAGCTTAGATGCCAGAATGTAGAACATCAGTAGAGAACTTCTGCCCTCCGGGGTTCCTCCATTGTGCTATAAGCCTGTATTTAAGGTTTCCTTCCCTCTTTCAATAAACAGCATTCAGCATTCTGCTGAGGTGAATGACCAGCTGTCTCTTTTCTCTGTTTTTTGATCCACAGCCCCTTGCTTGGATATGGTGAACGGGTGGTGGTAGCATGGGCATTACCGCTATAAATGCTGATGATGTCACCAGCAAGTTCCCTCTGGCATCTTGCCCTCCTGATTCTTAGACATCCAGTAACTCTCTCACCCCTCCCCTGGGTGTGGTCGTGGCAGGTAGAGGGATGATGCACCCTGCCACTTTTGGGAGGGTCAAGGAGCTTCCTGGAGGAGGACTGTTACCTTGTGCTTCAATAGCCTGCTCCACGCCCACCCCACCTTTAGAGTAGGGCAACTCACTGGCAGGCAGCATGGACCACAGATAGGTCAGTAGAAAGGAGAAGCACAGAGCCTTGGTGGAAGAATAGTGTTCAGAGGCTCCATTTTTTGCCATACTCTGAGCAACAGGTGTAGTAACAGAAGCAGAGGAGAGATGCAGTGACTGGATAGTGTTACCCTGCAGAGGACCCACCTCAAAGAATCACAGAAGTGCCAGACACAGGACTGTAAATTCTCAGTGGGGGCTCTGTAAGATGCTGCTTCCAAGGACCACCCTCTGTGGTCACATCCTTTGGGAGTCACAGATATGATCTGAGTGGTGCAAACTGGCTTTGATTTGTGTGTGTGTGTGTGTGTGTGTGTGTGTGTGTGTGTGTGTGTGTGTGTCCAGGCTCCAAAAGATCTAGTTCCCTCCCAAGAGCTCAACCTCCACTCCGCTTTGCTCTCTGGGTGACTGGTAGCAAAAGCCTACTACCATGATGGCAATACACCAGAATGGGGCCTGTGTAACCAAAGGCCAGCCATGCCCACAGCAACCAGGAGTCACACCAGGAGTCTCTGTCCCAAATCCTTGCCACACACCTCCTTTAGTTCAGTCATACCACCGGGCTCCCTGGCATCAGCTTCCCTCAACCCCCTAATTCTGGGTTTCCCCCCTGATCTCCAGCTGGCCCTTCCATTCTTCCCACCACCTTCCCTGTGCCTACATCTCAATCCTGGGTTCATTTTCCCCACCAGCTCCCTTCCCCTCAACCCTGTCCTCCCCCCTCATGTTACTTATCCTAATTCTTGGCCCAGTGGCCTAGCTCTTCCATCCACTTTCCACCCTGGTCATTCTCCCCTCCCCCCACCTCCATCTCCTTCCTTTACCCCCACCCCCTCCACACACAGAGAAAATTACTAACCATTTTGTCAACAAGGCTGTGCTTTTATCCTTAACACTGGGACACTGGAACCTAAGACTTTCAGGAAAGTTCTACAATCGCAAAATCATTCCACTTAACAGCAGATTCTAGGGCATGAAGAGATGGCTCAGAGGTTGAGAGCTCTGACTGATCTTCTACAGGACCCACTTTGGAATTCCATCCCCTCTTCTTCACTGCTCTCTGAGTCTTAGGTGTGGGAGTGTTTTGAAGATGTGTCCCTTGGGACTGGGCTCCACAACTCTGCATATTGATTGCTTGTGGTTTCTGTAGTGGTCTCCATCCTTTGCAAAGTGAAGTTTCCTTGATGGGGGTCAAGAATACATTCACCCCTGTGTTTAAGAACAAGTGTTTATAGATATAAATAGATATAAATCATGCTGATTTAGTAACAGTGTTTGTAGATTCTCCTCTGAAAACCATGACTTCAGCACTGATTACTTAGCTAGGTTTCCAGTACCAGGCATGAAATACCTCTTGCTGAGCAGGTCTTAAGTTCAATGAGAGCTGCTGGTTACCACCAAAATAACCACAACTGCACCTGTAAGGGTTATGGTGACACACTGCTTATTGATGTGATCCATAGGCATCAGTAGCTGGGTGGGGCTGTTGGATGCCTCCCTCCTTTGGAAGCTTGCATGGTACCTCAGGAACCATGAAAGCTAGTCACTCAGGGAGCTGACATTAGGTCAGTTCCAGCTCAGGGACCTCTGGGCCCTGTTTCTAAAGTGCATGGGGTCTTCAGCAATAGGGACTTAATTCCACCTCTGTAGTAACAAGGACATCAGCAACAGGCTGGATGTACTGGGAGCCTCTTGAGGTCCTATTGGACAGCCCTGACCAACAACTCAAGTGCTTCTCTTGCCTGATATTAGAATTTTGTTAGGTAGTCTTTTCAAGGGAGTGCCGTCAGACCACATGAAAAAAGCTATACTGTATAGCTGTATACTGAACTACATTTGTTTCATGTTTTTGGTAAATAGTTAATACTATGACCCCTTGGGGCTTTTCCAGCCATCATATTATTATTTTACTCCCCGCTCCTTTTGTGTTTACCTTTCTCCCCCTTCCCTGAGGAAATTCCTTTTTCCATATTTCCCTATCAGCTCAATTGTATGAATTCTGATGTTCTCCTTTATCCCCCTCCCACCCTCTGCTCTGATCTCTCCCTCCCCCACCTCTGTCTCTCTCTCTCTCCCTAAGGCTCCCTCTTTCCTTTGTTCCTATCAGATTATCTAACACTTAGGAAATCTTACTGAGCTCACACTCAAGACTCTAGTTCTGCCTACTCTTGTCCATCTCACACTTTTTGGATCCTCAGAGTCTACAGCCCTCCCTTGACAAGGACTCTTTCTAGATCCTGAGACTCACTATCTGTCTCAGTGTTTTATCAAGGTGACATCTGGAGTTCCCAGACAAAGCCTTTTCAGTCACCTCAGGCTAACACGGGAGACTGGATCTATCTTAACATCCTCCCACAGGACTAAAGGCCACTAGAATCTGTCTGAATTGGACCCTGTCAGGTTCTCACAAGTCCAGCTGCAGTCAGCTTCAAGGCCTGCCAATGTGGATTCATCTGTGTGGAGTTAGGATGCTCCATCCACACACAGTCTCCACTGCTCTGTTCTTGTGAGACTCTGGCAGACCTGTTTCCTCTTCCAGTGGGATCTAGTCCACTCACTGGGTTCTGGGGCTGGAACTCAGTTATCTTGATGTTAATTAGGGTTTCTATTGCAGTAATGAAACACTGTGACCAAAGCAACTTGATGAGGAATAGGTCTATTTGACTCGGTATCCCCAGTCACAGTCCACTGAGGGAAGCCAAGGCTGAAACTCAAGCAGGGTAGGAACCTGGAGGCAGCAGCTGATGCAGAAGCTGTGGAAAAATCCAGCTTCCTGGCTTGCTCTTTGTGGTTTTTCTTTTTCTTTTTCTTCTTCTTCTTTTTTTAAAGATTTATTTATTTATTATGTATACAGTGTTCTGCCTACATGCATGCTTGCAGGCCAGAAGAAGGCACCAGATCTCATTACAGATGGTTGTGAGCCACCATGTGGTTGCTGGGAATTGAACTCAGGACAGGACCTCTGGAAGAACAGCTAGTGCTCTTAACTGCTGAGCCATCTATCCAGCTCCTCCTCATGGTTTTTCATAACACCGAGGACCACAAGCCCAGGGGTGGCACCACCCACAATAACTAGGCCTTTCCACATCCATCACTAATTAAGAAAATGAACTTCAGGCTTGTCCACAGCCCAGTGTTCTGATCTCATGGAGCATTTTCTCAGTAAGGTTCCCTCCTCTCAGATGATTTCAGCATTGTGCCAAGTTGACATGAAACAAGCCAGCACATCATGCTAGGAGGCAAGTGCTTTTACCCATTCAGCCATCCTGCCCAATAGTGCTTGTAAGTCTGCTCTGCATCCTTGATCTTTACTTTCTCACCCTGAGACAGTCTTCAGTGGTCAAGACTCTCACCTTTCTGAGTTCAATGATGCAATTCTGCAGTCTCTCTCCTCCTCTTTCTTTGATGTCCTAAAGGACAACTCAGTTTTGAGAATTTATTAGAGACCTTTTTTTTTTTCTTCTGGCAGTTGGTGTAGAGTATTTCTAGACTGTGGTTGTCACTCTAGTTATCATCCTTGTTTCCACTTCTCTACAAAGACCAAAATGTAGTGGTGGAACTGTAGTTGGGGACTTATTTAATGGCTCAACACATTCCTCTGTGTTAAGGAATCAGTACTCCCCAGAAAGGCAATTCCTTTTCCTATACTGGCTCTAAGGATTCACAACCTCCCTTTGTGGTATTTGAATAAAAATAGCCCTCATAGGGCCATTTGAATGCTTAGTCACTAGGGAATAGAATTCCTTAATAGGATTAGAAGGATTGGGAGCTGTGGCCTTCTTGGGAGAGGTAGTCACTGGGATGGCCTTTAAGGTTTCAAAAGCCCATGCCAGACACAGTTTTGCTCTTCCTGCCTGTGGATCAGGATGCAGTTCTTAGCTATATCTCCAGCACCAAGCATGCATGCTAGCATGCTGCTTGCCATAATAATAATGGACTAGGCCTCCGAAACTGTAGCAAGCCTGTTAATATTCTGACCCACCCCTTGGAAACCTGCCCCTTGGGGCTGCCCTGTGGCCTGACTTAAAATCCTGATTTAAGGAAACACCCCTCCTTCTTTTTCTCTCTTCTGCTCTCTTACTCTCCATTCCCACAGGTGTGCACCCTCCACCCCCCCACCCCCTTACACTCTCTTCTTTCTGCCCTGGTCATTCTCCCCTCCCCCACATCCATCTTTTTTCTTTACCCCCATCCCCCCAACACACACTGAAGACAAGTACTATCTCCTCAGCAAAGCTGTGCTTTTCTCCTTAACTCTGGGACACTGGAACCCAAGGACTCCAGGAAAGTTCTACAATCACAAACTTATTCCAATTAAAAGCAGATTCTGGGGCCTGGAGAGGTGGCTCATAGGTTAAGAGAACTGACTGCTCTTCTACAAGACCTGCTTTGGAATTCCATCCTCCCTTCTCCTTTGTTCCCTGACCTTAGGTGTGGGAGTGTTTTGAAGGTTTATCCCTTGGTCCTGGGCTCCACAACTCTGCATATTGATTGGTTGTGGCTTTCTGTAGTGATCTCCATCTTTTACAAAGACAAGTTTCCTTGATGGGGGTCAAGAATGCATTTAACAGTGTATCCAAGGACAAATGTTTACAGATTGTTGTTAGAGATCATGCTGGTTTAGTAATTTCTGGTTGTAGATTGTCCTCCAATAACCATGACTTCAGCACTGATTACTTAGCTAGGTTTCCAGTACCAGGCATGAGATCCCTCTTGATGGGTAGGTTGTAAGTTCAGTGAGAACTACTGGTTACCACCAAGGTAACCACATCCTCCTCATTGATGTGCTCCCTTAATCTCTCTTCCTTCAGTCTTTCCGTTCATCTCTCTATTATAATAAGCTCATTTCTGCCCAGATGCAGGGCCTGGGTGGTGAATGAACCTCCACTTGTTGCCTCTGCCGCCATGTCCGCATGGTATGTCTCACCCTCAATCTTCAGCTGCATCTGCCCAGCATGCCAGCATGTTTTCCCTCATGTGTGGGATGCCCTGACCAAATGGAGTCTCCTGCATGCAGTATCATAACAAAGCCCACATGGAATTCTTTAAATTAAATTAAATGCTTTCTCTTACAAGAGTTGCCATGCCCATGGTGTCTGGTCAAAGCAATAGAGTAGTGACTAAGAAACCCTTCAAGGTGATTTTCCATTCCCCGAAGTCGGGACTCTCCTGCCCTGCAATCCTGACAGTTCTTCTGTGTTTACATACCTCCTGTCTGGAGCAGTTCCTAAACAGCCCTTCAGGATGGTGTTGGATTCTTTCTTATAAATCTTTTCTTTAAAAAAAAAAGTCATGTTTACTTGTGTGTGTGTGTGTGTGTGTGTGTGTGTGTGTGTGTGTGTGTACTTGGATGTGTATCTGTTTATATAGTATATGATTACACATGCACTCAAGTGTGCTTGGATGTGTATCTGTTTGTCTGGTATAGGATTCACATGCCCCTGTGTGTGCTTGTGATGTGCATGTGGAAGCAAAGGACAATGTTGGCAATTCCCTCCATTTCTCTCCACCTTATCCTGAAGACACGATCTCTCAGTGAACCTGGTCCTTACCATTTCTGCCAGACCTGCTGACCAGTGAGACCCCAAATTCTACCTTTCTCTGCCCAACAGTGCTGGGGTTACATACCCACACTACCATGATTGACTTTTAGGTGGTGCTAGAGAGCTCACCTCACATCCTCATGTTTGGGCAACAAGCACTTTACCCCCTGAGTTATTGGCCCAGCCCTCTTTGTGATTCTGCCTGACATTCTCCTGGTGATCAGTGATGTGAAGCCTCTTTTCATACACTTGCTGGCTATCCTTGTGTTATTTTGGAGAAATGCCTGGCCTATTATTATCCATTGTCCATTTAAAGAAACCAATTTATTGGTGTTGAAGTATATGAGGCTGTGAATATTTTACTAGAGACCAGTGTTGGTAACACAGCATTGGATGGTAATCAACTTTTAGTCTCTGTCACTCTGCTACAATACCTGATCTTCCATCCATGGGCCAATTGCTCTGGCATATGTCATGGTCGAAGTAGGTGATGGAACATGGTGACAGGACAGTAAAGAGAGGGGAGCAGTGGGGTCCCCGTTTATCCTCAAGTGCACACCCCAATGGCATAATTTCCTTACACTCAGGTCACCCCTTGCTGGTTCTTACACTTCCCTAAAGCACCATTACCAGGGGATAAACTCCTCAGCACCTGGGACTTTGAGAAACACTTCAGTTTCAAAGCACAAGATATGCTCTGGAAATGTCTTTGGGATACCTGGTCACCATTTGTTCGTTTGTTTGTTTTTTGAGACAGTATTTCACTATGTAATACTGGCTTGCCTGGAATTCACTATATAGACCAGGCTAGCCTCAAACTCACAGAGATCTGCCTTCTTCTGCCTCCTGAGTGCTGAGATTAAAGGTATGAAACACCAGGCCTGGCCTTCCATTGATATTTACTCCCTTTTGCCTCCTTCTGTCTAATTTGATGTTTTGACTTTTACTATTGTTATCTGAGAATTTTGTTTTAAGACTCAAGTGTCATTACAAAGATAAATATCAAAATGTTTCCTTTATAGTTTCACAATGTCATATTTTATACTTAATCTTCAGTCAGTTTTGAGGATGCTTTTGTATGATGTGTACTGTAAGATTCAGGTTTAGTCTTTTGCATGCTGTTTCCCAATTTTCCCAACATTATTTATAGAAGAGATTTTCTTTTCCCCACTGTTTAACCCTGACATTTTTGTTAAAGATCGGTGTGAGGCTTGCTTCTGGGCTCCCTGTTCTGTTCCATCATTTGTCAGTGTTTGTTTTCTGTCATGCTGCCTTGATTACTGTAGCTTTGGGTGTAGCTTGAAATCTAGAAGTGTGGAATATGCTGTGGTTTTCAGTCTCAGAATACTCTGAATGCAGCTGGAGAGATGGCTCAGCCATTAATAACTCTTGTTCTGGCAGAGCACCAGAGTTCAATTCCCAGCACCCATGTGGTGGCTCTCAACCAACCACAACACTGTGATGCACAGACATACATATGCACAAAACACTCTTATACATACAAGAAATTACATAAAACTGAAAAATCAGAATTATATTGAGTATTTGGAGGCTTCTTTATTCTGTATGAACTTGCCTACCCCCTACTCCTATGGAGAACACACAGGATTTCAATAGAGATCCCAGAGAGTCTGAAGGTCACTTGGATTAGTGTGAACATTGTAACAATATTTCTTCTAATCAGTGAACACTGGGTGTTTCCCCCATTAGTTGAGTCTTCTTTGGTTTAATTTTGTTTGGTTTTGTTTTGTTTTTGTCCCCAGTTTTCCATCCTCAGATCTTTTAGCTCATTAGCTGAGTTTATTTGTAAATTAATTCTTTCTGATGTTACAGACAGTGAAGCAGTTCTAATTATTTAATTGTTGTTTGTGTATGTGAACACAACTGTTCCCCCGTCCCCCGTCCCCCCCCATCCCCCGCCACCTTTTTTCCCCAAGATAGTTTCCTTGTGTAACAGCCCTGTCCATCCAGGAACTTGTGTTTTAGACCAGGCTGGCCTGGAACACCAAGAGATCCACCTGACTTTGGCCTGGAGTGCTGAGATTAAAGGCATACTCCACCATGCCTGGCTATATTTGCTGATTTTTTAACCATACAAATTTTTTACTCTGTTTATTACTCTTAACCTTACTTTGATAGACTCTTCAGGGTTTTCTAAATATACTATTGTCATATGCAAGTAGAGACTCCTCAACCTCTGCATTTCCAGTCAAGATGCATTTTATTTCTTTTTCTTGTCCAATTTCTCTAGCTAGGATCTCTAGTACTACATCGAATACAAGTTATGAAAGCGGGCACCTTCCTGAGTTCAACTTCTCACTGTTAACTGGGTTGTTAGCTGTGTTGTGGTGTAAGTCTGTGTGTGTGTGTGTCTGTAAGAACATTCTTTCTATACCTACTTTATTGATAGATTTTATCAGAAAATGTGTAGAGTTTTTTTTTAATGTTTATATTTTTCAACATAATTTTTTATTGATTCTTTGGGAATTTCACATCATGCACTCCAATTCTCCTCATTTCTCAGTCCCTTCACATTTGTCTTCCATCCTTGTAGCATCCTACCCAAATGTATTAAAAAAAATAAAATAAAAATACTAAATAAAAAACAAAACAACAAAAAACAAAATCCAAACAAACAAATTCCTCTTCCCTCCTCTGTCTCTCCAACACCTCTTCATCTGTCTTAGTGGAAAACAGCTTTATTTGCAAATGTTCATTGAATAATGAGCTGCTGGTCAGGTTCAAGGCCTCTGGCATCTGGTACGCCATTAATACTGGACTCTCACCCAAACTCCTCTCAGACATCCTGCTGTTGCCCCAACATGGAGATCCTGTGGCTATGGTTCATCAGGACCAGTCCCTCTGTCAGGTCATAGATGGGGTAGATGTTAGGGTGGACCAACTCAAAGTCCTGGATGTGTGCCTGGGTGGTAGCTGAGTTGGTCAGTCTGGGTCACTGAGACCACCCCCCTCAGGTAAGAGGTGGAGCCAGCTCTCCCAAGCCCCTATTGAGGGGTGGGGCCAGCTTTTGTAAGTGCAGGGGCCACCTCTACTATGAGGTTCAGGCCAGTTCTCCAGTGCCAAATCATTGGGACCAGCTCTCCCAGAGCTGAGGAGAGGAAGGGATGGCTCAGCTTTGGCCCTCAGACTTCAACACCCATGGTTAGCGGGGGCTCCTGTGTGAACACTGGCAGGACATCAACAGAGCCCTCAGATGCAGGAGGACCATGAACCCATATGTGGCCCTCAGCAGCACCTTGGGTCTGGATATCACCATGGCCCCAAGGTACAATGCAGGCCACTCAGATCTTTATGGGACCAGCAACAGTGGTCCCCAGACTCCAAAATGGCTCCAGCCCCAAGTAGAGGCCCAGACGACAGACATTACATGGACTTTAATTTTAACAGGAGACAGACATTAGCAGAGATTCTTGCTGCCATCAGACCATGGATACAGACATGGCCCTTGGCTGCAGCTTGGACACAGATATCAGCATGGCCTGGAGTGGCAGGCAGCACAGGCCACTCATGTCTGTATGGCTCTGGTAGTGGCATGACCTTTAGAAAACAACAGAGACCCAGGTGGTAGCTCAGACCCCAAATATCTGTAGGACCTTTGGTAGTAACAGACTCACAGACATCCACACAGAACACAACTCAGTAGGGCCATAGACCCTGACATGATCCTTAAGAGCAGCCTGGCCCTAAATGTCACAATGGCCCCAGGTGACAAGCAGGCCACCGACATTGGCTCACTCATTACCACTTCGCCTCTTCAGATCTGTTCCACAGTACATGAAATGTTCTTTCACTCGATCTCTCTCTCTCTCTCTCTCTCTCTCTCTCTCTCCCATTTCCCCACCATATATTGACTTACTATTATGGCACAGAATCACCTGGAGTCACCTGGTGCCAGGCTGGCCTGTGGTTTGTTCTACCTACCCAGGCTAAGCAGCATCTGGTGGGCCTGTGGGTGTCCTCTACCCTCCTGGGTCTGGAGGTACCAGGAAGTCCCTTGGTTGTCTTCTACCCATCCAGGCTAAGTGGCAATATGTTGTGCTTTGACACCTTTCTCTGCATTTGTTGGGGGATCATGAAATCTTTCCCCTCATCCTCTTCATTTGGTGCACTGCATTTACTGACTTGAGGATCACTGAATACTCCTTGTCCATCAGTGTCAGAGTGAGGGCAGGGAGCTCCAGGGGTAAAGGAACAAGTGTCCTCACTGAGTTGATTTCTACTTCACTGACTTTCTTTTACTGTGTCTATGTTTTCTATTTTTGAAGATTCTTCTCTTATCTTTCTTATTTTCTGTCTTTTGATTTCCAGAGGTTACTTTGCTCGGCATTTATTTTTAGGGCATAAATTAAGATTGTTGACTGGAAGACTTACTTGCCTTTCAGGTAAGCATTCATGATTTTACCTTTTTTCTTAACTGTCCTTTCACCTGTGTATGGTAGAATCTTTCCAAGAAAGTTATTTTTAATGTCTACCTATAATAAATAACATCATCATAAGAAAATAACAACTTCAGACCTTGTGATTTAGCTCAGCAGAAGAGTGCATAGTTTTTACTACTTTATGTGTATGAGTGTTTTGTCTAAGTGTATGTATGTGGGCACCATGTACATACTAGTTGCCCATGGAGGTCAAAAGAGGGTGTCAGAGCCCCTGGAACTGGAGCTACAGGTGATTGTGAGCACCATGTGGGTGTTTGTTATTGAACGTGTGTCCTCTAGAAGAGCATCCAGTGCCTTTCACTACTGAGCCATCTCTCCATCCTACCCATAGTTTGTTTATTGTTTACACAACAAATCTAAATATATGGTGTTTACTCAGGTCATTCAGGAGAGTCTTACCTGGCTCAGCTCACAGCACTTTTTGTTTTCAATTTCTAGCAGACCCAAGAGATAAAGGTAAAGCCTCTGATATTCATTCATCTTTGAGATTTAGGAATGAACTCCTTGCTGATTTAAATATTACATCAATGTAGCTATTCCTGTGAGTGAGAGGTCTGATTTTTAGTGCCTGACTCAGTAGTGATATAGAGAAATATGTCTAATGTGTTTTCTGAGCATGTAGAAAGAGGATGTCACACAGCTCATTGCTCTAAGGGGGTGCTGCTCCATCAGGAGTGTCCAACCTGTGTGTCTGTCTGCGCTAAATAAATAAATAAATAAATAAATAAATAAATAAATAAATAAATAAGTAAAATTCCTGTGGCAGATGGACAGACAGGCAGACAGGCAGGAGTGTACTGAAACTGACAAGATGAAGTCATCTTTCCTATTTTGAGTTATGAGAAGAAAGCCTGTCAATATTTGTATGAAACCTGACTCCTTTCTAGGATCTCTCATTTGAAAACTTTTAGACTACCTCATAGGTTTCTATGAGTTACACGGTCTAGCAATGCTCCTAGGCCTCTGTTTGAGACATTGACATTGTAACGAGGAGGAACGTGAGAAGAGAATGGGCCTCATCCTTTCCAGTCGCCCAACATTTCAATCAATGCCCTTCAGTCATGGCTCAAGCTCCCAGAACTGAGTTCTCAGTTTCTGTGTGGGGACCACTACTGCATCAGTCCACCACTGGGGAATTCTGCTTGTTTGATAGTCTTTAGCATATGTGCACAACTGTCTTTTCATGTTGACCTTGATCTGAGTGGCATAATATTTGCAGTTGCTTCTCTATCAGAAATTTTAGTTTGATGAGGTGAGAAAATGATTTTTTTGATCTTTCCCTACAGCAGAATGTTCATACTCTGCTGAAACTCTAAAATGGTAAAATATATTATGGTTGTAATATATTATTATATGTAATAATATATTGTATACTTATATAAATATATTACATAATAATATATAATTGTATCAAATGGTATAATATTTTGCAGTTGCTTCTCTATAAGAAATTTCAATTTGTTGAACTGAGATTATGATCTTTCCATCTTCCTCTACATCATAGTATTCATACAATTATTTCCTGATGCTCTCAATATCAAATCATTCATTTCAAATACATTTGTCTCTGGACTGTAGTTGTATCTTTTCTTTAACTTTACCTTTTTCACATTCGTAATGACTGCATAAACATGACTTTCAGATTTAGAAAACACTGTCTGAGTTTCCACCAATGTGTCTCTGTGGTTACATTATTGTCACCCTAAACTGGAAGGCTCCTGTCACTTTGCTCCTCTGCTTGTTGACACATAGGAAGGGGTGAGTTCTTGTGACATGTCAGGTGAATTTTGTTCAGATTATCAGACTCCAAAGAATATTCAACCTGAGAGCTTTCCACCATTGCAGACATTTCCTGCTCATCCATTTATTAGAAGCCTGGGTTACCAGAGCTGATCCAAGATACCGGCTAAGATGTTCTACCCAGGTGCTATAGGATTAAGATTTTCACTGTGTTTTTAAAATCTGGTGTTTGTTTTTCTCATGTTAAAATATTTTCTATCCATTTTTCATTTATCACATAGCTATATAGAAGCATGCTCTTCCACACTGAAATGTTTGAGGATTTCCCATTTATCTTCCTATTATTGGCTTTATATTTCATTGCTGTTATGGTCAGATAAAATGATTTGTATGGTGTTTACCCCTTATAATTTTTTAAAATTTATTTGATGGCTCAAAAATGATACTTCTTGCTGGGCATGGTGATTCATACCATTAAACCTAGCATTTGTGAGGCAGAGACAGGTGGATTTCTGTGTGTTCAAGGCAACAACCTGATGTATCTTGATGCCCCGGTGAGTCAATGCAAGCCCACAGAAAAAAAACATCAATATCACAATTTCATGCCATTCTCGGTCTTACAGTAAATGGCATAAATTTTCAAAACACCATCTGAGGGATTTTTTTTCTTGCTTTGAAGAAGCTATGGTCACTGTCATGGTCATAGTCATGGCTGCTTTGTTCAGACCCTGCAGAAGCCAGGGATGAATTGAACAGCAAGAAAGAAAAAAAAAAAAAAAAAAACAAAAAACCCCAAAAACCAACTTCAAATTTAGCTCTGCTGACTCAAAGAGAAACTGCTGCTGTTCATTCAGTCAGAGTTCCGGTTTTGCTTCCTGGGGGATAAACCCAGCCACACCACTCCCCACCTCCAACCCCTCACAATCTCTAGCTTTTACTATGCCAAGCTTCAGTTTCTCTAAACCTGTGGGAGGTCACTCTCCTGGTTCCATGTGGCTCTAGTCCCCATTCGCTGTGACCCTGGTCCTCCTTCATCCCACATGGCATGGTCCCTTCCCTGCACTCCCCCTCAGGGATAAAGCAGGAGACAGGTATAAAGAATGCTGAAAGGCAAAGAGGAGGATGCCCACTGCATGTGGTGCTGTGCTGCACCCACTAGCAACAGAAAGGAGAGATGAGGGGGGTTGTGTGGAGTCCCCCCACATTCCCCCTCTTCACCCTGCCTTCCAGCTTCAGTTTGTTAGGTTCTCGTTACTTAAAAAGTGGAGTCTAAACAAAATCAGGTTAATTCTGATCAGGGTTTAAGTGTTCTATGATGAATGTCAAAGGACTGTCTGTTCTTCAAGACAGGTGTGACTGTCCTTCTGTCACCTCCACAGTCCACACTTGGAGGCTGATGTGGGTGAGGACAGTGGGGATAATGGTCAGGATTTTGTCCCTTGTTCCCAGGTCCTCTTAGTCCCAGGGAGACCATGGAACAATGGGGCACCTCTAAAAGCACCTATGGTACTGATAAGCCATCTGCCCTCTTGATCAGAGAGATCATGGAGATGACAGAGGTTGGACCTGAACCAGCATGCGTTCTGTAAAGAGGAGAATGAGTCACAGAGGGAAATGTCTTCAGTGCTTGCAAGGAGGACACACTACAGTAATGCCCTAACCCATTCCAGCAGAGAACACTCTCAAGTGAGGAAATTAATGGAGGCCATGGTGTTCTCCTAAGTCTCCCTAAATAACCCTAAGGAAGCTCACCTGATCATATCACAAAGGGGTTAACTTGTGGCACCTACATGATCTTAATCACATGACAGGGTTCTCTAGAGTAACAGAACGTATAGAATGAATCTCTGCATATATACAGAGAGGGAATTTATTAGAATGACCTATAGGCTGTGGTTCAGATAATCCAACTATGGCTGCCTATTTAAGGAAAGTTCAAGAATGCAGTAATTGTTCAATCCATGAGGCTGGATGTCTCAGCTGATCTTCAGTATGTGCCGGATCCTGAAGAAGTGTGCTCTAATGCCAGTGAAGGAGTGGACTTGCTAGCAAGGGAGGTAGGAAGCAGGCAGAGAGAGAGCCTCCTTCTTCCATGTCATTTTATACAGGCTGCCACCAGAAGCTGTGGCCCTGATTAGAGATGGGTCTTCCCACCTCATAGAAAGTGTGGCTCAGATTAGATGTGGGTCTTCTCACCTCAAAAGATCTAGATGAAATGTTCATTTCCTCCCTTCAACATCTAGATTAGATGTGGATCTTCCCACTTCAAATGATGCAGTTAAGCAAGGAATCTCTCATAGGCATCACTGTTACCTGGTCACGCTAAGGTTGAGGAATCATCTGTGATTAACAAGGGATCAACACCATTGAGGGACAATAGGAAAGTATTTCTCCAGAGCCAGCACATAGAAATCCACATCAGTGGAGCCAGGTGACATCTTGACCTGGTAGCTGAACTGGGCAATGTGTAAGCTTTATTCGTGTGTTACTGGGTTTGAAGGCAAGAACAATGAAAGATTGACAGCCTGAACTAAATAGTGAATTCCAGTTCAGACAGGGCTATATTGTGAAACCCTGTCTCAACACAAACAAAAGCAAAAAAAAAAAAAAAAAAAAAAAAAAAAATTAAAAAAAAACAACCAAGTACCATTTCTCCAAATCCAAATCATTAAGGATATTTATTTTGTAGTAATAACTCCAACACATTTGAAGGCTCATTCTCACTGTGACCTTGAGTTACATTTTCAGTGCTAAATGATGTCGAATGTTTCCAAAGGCTTATTGGTCATTTGCATATCATCTTAAGGTAAATGTCCTTCTAAGTCCTTTTTCTTAGGTTTTAGTTGTATTGTTTGCTGTATGTTGTTACCTTGGGGTCTCAAGAGATAAAGGCAAAAGGATATGTTCAACAACAACGTATCACAGTCATAAGTATCTATTCATTTAACATCAGAACTTCTAAATGAAGCAAATGTTTATAGCTAAAGTGAGAAATCCACAGCACCATCACAATTGAGGAGAGTTTAATTCCTTGCTTTTTATTATTTTTATTTAGTTAGTTTTGTTTTTAGATAGAGTTCAAGGCTGGCCTTGAACTCACAGACATCTACATGCCCCTGCCTCCCTATTGCAGGGATTAAAGGTAAGTTCCCCACACCTGGATCAATTCTTCACTTTCAATAATGGAAAGAACAAACAGATATTGGTAAGGAACAGGGCTTGGACCTCTACTATAGACAATTCAGACCCCAAACAATGCATAGAACAGTACAACCTATATTATTTTTCAAGTGTACATAGACTATTTCCCAGGGTAGACCTTGCTAAACTATGCAATGCTTAAATAAAGTTAACATTAATACAATATACATTATCAATGATGAGTGAAAAGGGACTAAACCAGAAATTAATAAACAGAAAGAAAATAGAGAAAGCCACAAGAATATCAAAATTAAATATCACACTTAAAAAAATGTTGTTTCTTCTGCTCAGCAGCTTTATTGGAATAGGTTGGTTTGTCTCAAAATGACTGACAAGCCCATCCAAGAACCTACTGCCTGGCACTGGTGAGGAGAAGGGGTTATGGCTTAGAGGAAGAGCATTTGAGTAGCACTCATGGGGTTCCAGAAGGAGAGGAAAGGAAAGGCCTTTCTGTCTCAAGCAGTAGATGTGATAAATGTCATTCTATGAGTTTATAATGAAAATGTATAAGTATTTTTATCTTTTCTATTTTTATTATTTAAAACCATTATTCCATCTATCTGTCTATCTCTCTCTCTATTTTTATTTATTTGGTTTTAGAATATTTATTATTCTTTGTACAGCCCTGGCAGTCCTGGAGCTCACTCTGTAGATCAAGCTGGCCTCAAACTAAGAGACCCACCTGCCTCTACCTCCCTAGTGCTGGGATTAGAGATGTGCACCATCATCACTTGGCTGAAAACGATTTTCATATTATATATATTTTGATCATATTCTTCCTTTCCCCTAAGTTTGTCCAGGCCCTCCCATCCTCCCTACCCACCTATAGTGATATTTTGTTCCCCAAAATATTGTGCACCCTAATAAACTTATCTGGGGTCAGAGAACACAACAGCCACTAGATATAGAGGCCAGAAAATGGTGGCGCACACGCCTTTAATTCTATCACCTGGGAGGCAGAGATCCATCTGGATCTCTGTGAGTTTAAATCCACACTGGAAAGAGTCAGGCATGGTTACTCACACCTTTAATCCCAAGAAGTGAGCCCTTAATCCCAGGAAGTGAGGGCAGAAAGCAGAAAGGTATATAAGGCATGAAAACCAGGAACTTAGTTGGTTAAGCTTTTAGGCTTTTGAGCAGCACAGTTCAGCTGAGAGGCATCCAGTCTGAGGAAACAGGATCAGCTGAGGAACTGGCAAGGTGAGGTAGCTGTGGCTTGTTTTGCTTCTCTGATCTTCAGGCGTTCACCCCAATACCTGTTTTTTTTTTTTTTTATTAATAAGACTCTTTAAGATTCATGCTTACACCCACCCAACTTTAAGTTCTTTCTCAAAAAATAATCTAAAATGTCAGTACAGCTACAAATGTCCAAAAACCTAGAAAATAAAAATACAACATCACCCAAAAGGAAGATACAAAGACAAAAAACAAACAAACAAACAAACAAAACACCCACTAACCAAATAAAAGCGTTGGCACAGACAAATTGTGGTATCCATTATTTGTTGGTAAACTACTTCTGAACAGGTGATGTGCCCTGGAGTGCTTGTTATAACCAGGTTAATTTCCATTAGAAAAACTATTTATCCCTCTCCCAGCAGGTATACAAGACAGTTCCATTGTTAACCTATACCCTAGTGGCTAGGTTTACATTCATTCATTCATTCATTTTTAAAAACATTACCAACATAAAACAAAAACTATCACATTGACGTGAGACAATACAGACAAACAGAAGGAAAAGACCCTGACAGAGGGCTCAAGAGTCAGAGATAAACTTGTTCACAATGGTCAGGAATCCCTCCCCCCCCCCCCTGCAAAAAAAAAAAAAACTAAACTGAAAGCCATGATATAAGCACAGGGGACCTGGTGCAGTCCAATGCAGGCCCTGTGCATGCTGCTTCAGTCCTGTGAATTCCTGTGAGCTTTGCTCATGCTGATGTAAAGAGCCATGTTTTGTTGGAGTCCTCCATCCACTCCCCCCATCTCCCATCTCCCCCCTCATCCCCTCCACCCTCTGGCTCTTATACTGTTAGACTCCTTCTGCCTCTCTTTCCAAAGGGTTCCTTGAGCTCTGAGGAGGGATTGGTTGAAATATCCCATTTAGGGATCATTGATCCAAGGTCTTTCACTCTCTGCATAATATCTGGCTGTGGGTCTCTATATGTAAACAAGGCATTTTAAACATAGTACTTTTATTTTTTGTGACTGTCGTGCCTGCATATATGTATTTTGAACATATTTATGGCCAATACTTTCCCCTCACTTCTTCCAGATCTATTCTTACCACTTCCCAACTTTGTGTCTTTGTAAAAAATTTATTTTAGTGGATGGACATATGGCACAGCGGTTAAGATCACTGGCTGCTCTTCCAGAGGACCTGGGTTCAATTCTCAGCACCTATAGCTCACAAAAACTGTCATCCCAATTCTAGTGGATCAGATGCCTCTTCTGGCTTCTGCCAGCAATGCATGTCCATGATGCACATGCCTATGTCCAGGCAAAACACCCATACACAGATGATAAAAGCCAACATTAAAGATGAGTACATATAAAATAGCAGTAAGTCTTTAAACTGAAGGAAGAAAAACATATTATTATAAACACTGAATCAGACATTCCCTTCTCATGATGGTTCCTGAGACTTAGGAGCAGGGAATATGATATAGACGTCCCATTTGTGGAAAAATTGTTGTAAACCTGTGATAGAGTCCGACTGTATCTTTTGATTGGAGGCAATACTTTCATCTAGGATATATTCTTCTGACAGAGGGTAAGACACCAAAATTTTGCTGTGGGTCTGTAAATCTAACTGTGTCTCATTACCAGAGAAGGTGATGGTGGCTTTCAGTTCCTACAAAAGGTCTTGACCCAATCAGTTCTCTGTTGTTGAACACCTTTGAGCTAGCTGCAGCAACTGGGACCTACTTACACTTTAATTGTTTGTGTAACTCTTAATCTGGGGCCAACTGGGTGACAAAAGGAATCATTTTAGCAGTTGTCTTTATAAAATTACATATTGAAAATTATTTACTATCTCCTTGGTCAGTGTTGGAAAGAAGGGAAAATCCATTCTGATCAAGCTGTGTTGTCTGGCAGGGATCCTCCATCCACCTTTGATGGTTTGTTTCTTCCTTCCTTCTACCTTCTTTCCTTCCCTACTTTTTCATTCCTTCCTTCCTTTTTTCCTTCCTTCCTCCCCCCCCTCTCTCTCTCTTTCTTTCTTTCTTTCTTTCCTTCCTTCCTTCCTCCCCCTTTCTTTCTTTCTTTCTTTCTTTCTTTCTTTCTTTCTTTCTTTCTTTCTTTCTTTCTTTCTTTCTTTCTTTCTTTCTCATCAGAGAAGGGTGGGAATTGAGTTTTCCAATCATATGGAACATTAATTTACAAGAAGACATAAATCATGAAAGAGAAAGGAGTGGAACTTTCTCTTTTCCTTCAGGTTCAGCTCAGGGGACATTTCCCCTTCCCCAGGGATGCTTAGATCAGACATTGTTGGAGCCCATTTTAGGTTTCCTGGTGGCTTTACCCAGCAGGTCTGCATAAAGAAGGTGATTGGACCACGGGCCTGAGTACAGGTGTCTGAGATGGTCTGCACTTGCCTGTTCTTGGGAAGTCTTTTGCTCCACCTCTTGGCATTCTTTTAAAAACCCTTTGGCAGAGAGAGTCAGAGCCTGATGGATTAGGACCCAGGCCCTCTGGAGGCTATCCTGTATTTTCTATCTTTTTCTCTCCCCTCTGTCCTTCTAACTAATATTTCCTGCTGCTTCTACTCAAGAATGCTCTGGGGAAATGTCAGGGTGGGGAATGGCCCCCCACAGGACATGGAGTGGAGGGTTAATGCTCACCTGAGAACTATTTCCCCGCCCCCTGTGTGCAGTAACTTATATGGCAGAGGTCCCTGAATGAGAAGCCTGGCCCCTCCTCACCTCCACACAGAGACCAACCCTGACCATGAGCAGGAGTCAAGCAATGAGCCAAGCAAGTGCTCCCACTCAGGGAGGACGGGGAGGGTCCTTGTTTCTGTTGTTGTTTGGTTTGTTTGTTTTTGTCTCTGGGAGACTGGCAGAACCAAAATTGATTTGGGTCTCCAACAGGAAGGACACAGGTCTTAAACCAGGTGATTCTCATATCAGAGAAAGCCACTGGCTAATATAAGAGAACCAAAATGGACAGAAACACAGACAGAGAGACAGACACAGAGAGAGAGAGACACAGGCACACACAGATAGACAGACCCACAGACAGACAGACAGACAGACAGACACACACACACACACACACACAGAAGACAACCAGTGATGACCACCACACACACACACACCTGAACAGATGGGGAATCAAGTGACATCTCACAGATTCAGGACACTGGATCAGTGGCTTTGTCAGACCTCTCCTGTGTGTCCAGAGAGAAGGCACCTTACCCAGACTCACCTCCAGATGTGATAGATCAGGTGACTTTCTAATTTCTTTTCTTTTGGGGTAGAAAAGTCAGACTCCTCTGAAGTGTTAGGCAGCGATTGATCAAAGAGCGTGCCAGGACCCTGAACTCAGGTCGCACACCCCTTAGGACAGTGGATATCAACCTTCCGAATGCTGAGACCCTTTACTACAGTTCCTCATGTTGTGGTGACCCCCAACCATAAAATTATTGCTGTTGCTCCTTCATAACTGGAATTTGCTACTGTTATAATTGTAATGTAAATGTCTGATATGCAGCATATCCGATGTGTGACCCATTTGAAAGGACCTGAAAAGGGTTGAGACCCACAGGCCGAGGACCACTGTCCTAGGAGCTCCTTGACCACCACATTCTTTCTCATTCCAAGGGGCTCTGAGTCCTCTGGTGTCTTCAGGTCCTGCTCTGGGATATCCTTGGGACTTCTAGAAATGTTGTGGAGAACTCATCAGAGAAGAATTTTCAGACACAGATTTAAGTCAATAGAAAATTTTTATTAGCTGGTTAGCAACTACAATGGGTATTTCGGATCCCAGTGTAGCACCAACCCTAAGGTAGAGCTTTCAAGCACAAAAACCCATGCTTTGGGTCGACACACTTCAGTTAACAAGAACAGTTAGCCAGAAGTAGAAATGCAGAAGTCAAAAGGCAAGGTCAGTACATCAGAGACTTTCCTTAACTATGGACTGGGATGGATCAGCCCTTTGTTTTAGTTTTGGCAGGTGGTGCTGTCTATGTGCTAAGTTTTACAGCCTGAATGGCAGTTCCATGATGGAGTCAGCCGTGCTAAGGTTTGGGGCTGTGTTATAGTTACCAGTGACTTCTACTAAACAACTGGTCCTCAATTTCCATTTTCTATGATTAGCTGTTACAGGTTTCCATTGGAGACACCTGAGATATTTGATTATTGCCAGTTATATAAGCAAGTGTAAAAACTTGACACTCCCACTAAGGGATCTGGTTATCCTGTTTCCTATGCTAGGAATGGGTACATAACCATGTTCTTTCCAGATGTTGAGTTCCATGTTAAGAGCAAAATCCATCCAAGGAGCACCAAGGAAACAGTACAAGGTGATAAGAAAGGCCCAAGTGAGCAGCACAGAGTGAAAGATCATGAAATACTGTGTCGGCAACACCATAATTCATCTGGTTGAGGCCGATGAGAGGGAGAGTGGCTGCACCAGATGAACTCTCACGACCTTCTCTGAAGCATCTTCAACCTGCAGCAAGGGAACAGGTCTATTGAAGGGACTGAGGACAGCCTGGGTCAGTTCCCCTGGGTGCCCAGTACCAGTCATCACCACCCCACAGTCACCCTCACTGAGGTCATCCAGTTCCCTCCTCCATCACTCCTGGGCTCTGCATCCCTGGAGCCTCTCCTGTCTTCCTCCCTTCTTTCCCATGTCCCAGAGTCAGGCCCAGGCCCTGCTGCAGACCTGAAGTTCAGAATAAAGTGGTGATGACTGGCTCTGCCTCCTGACTCAGGGCCTGATGGGAGGGGCCCAAGGAGGAGGGAGGAACCCTAGCCAAAATAGCCTTTGAACCTGGTTATCCGGGACTAGAGTGGGGTTCCAGACATGCTTTCTCTTTCATTCTGAAACTCAAAACCTGAGAGTGGCATAACAGCTGTGAGTGTGACTGTCCCTGCCCCACCTGTCCACCTGGGCAGCCCAGATGGGAGCAGCAGACTCCAGCAGCAGCTCAGTCCCACAGCCTCCAGTGTGGACACGGCTCCAGGGGTTCTGGAGGCTGCTGCTGCTACTTGATTCATTTCTATTTTATGTGTATGAGTGTGAGCCGGCATGTATTTAAATGCACTGTGTGAATGCCTGGGGTCTGTGCAGAAGAAGATTCTGGATCCCCTGGACATGAAGGTGTATGGTTGTGAGCTGCCATGTGGGTGCTGGGAATGGAACCCAGGTCTGGTGGATGAGTAACATGTGGTCTTGCCACTGGGCTGTCTCTTTATTTATATCTTCTTTATCTTTGTCTGTGGCATGGGATCTTCTTTCCTCTACAAACTAAGTGGAACTATCATGTTCTTCTTTTGTGTTCCTACTGTCTCCACATCTGTATCATGGGACCCTCCTGATTAGGAACCTGCTGTGTTCCCTTTTCATTTCTTAGTGGTCTGTGATTCCTGTCCTGTCTAGGCTGAGCATGCACAAGCTATTGCTAGCAGGTGACATGAACTCCAGATCTCGTGCCTCCTTTGTCAATAAGATGCTATAGTTGTGGGACAAGGGTAGGACTCCAGGAATTCCCTCTTACTTCCTCACTTCTCACCCATCTGTCCCTTACACCACTCCCAATACTGCCCTCAGTACCTGTCATCACAAATATTGTAAGAGAAACAGGAGGGAGCAAATGAGGATCATCAGCAGGACATAGATGTTGGACTTGCTTGCCAAGGTCGGAGGCTGGTTCACATCCGGAGCAGCATTTGACGAGGCTGAAGTGGAAATCTCACTTTAGCTTCTGGGTGCTCAGGTGATTTGGCAACACAGAGTTCCACCCCCTGCCCCGTTGCTATGCAACCACTGTTTGGGTGGGTCCTGAGTAGGAAGGGAGAGAGAACATGTCCCCTGTCCTCAAAAGATTCCTGCAGCTATGGTAGGGGAAACAGGGTAATGCTGGGGACACATCTTTCCTGCTGACAGGAGAGGAGCTGACCTGTGAGGATGATGGCAGGGAGGAAGAAATTTCAGGTGAGATGAAAAGTAGCAGAGAGTCTAGAATGAGGAAAAGGCCAAGAAATAGAAGTTTGCTCAGTGTGTAACAGCCTGTGAGAACCACCATGAGAGAACAATGTAAACACAATTAATGAGATGGGAGAGGGTGAGAAATGAAATGATTGATGGAAAAAATGGCAATCATCCCCAGAACACACACACACACACACACACACACACACACACACACACACACACACACACACACACTCATCTGCAGATAGCTTCTTGTTCTTCTTCCCAGTTACCTGTAGGCTCCAGCTTTTCTTCCCAGTGTGACTTGAACTCCTCAAGCCAGGACCTACAGTCCCCCTGTGAGGTCCTGTATAAGAAGTCAGTTACTTCCTCCAACATAGTTTTCAACTGGCTGGATTCAGAATCAACTTCAGTCAACTTTCTAGTGCTTGAGTCAAAATGCAACATTTTCCGTCCATTGAGGCCAAAGTCCCAGGATGCTCGGAAATCTCCATTTACTTCATGCCCACAATGCATCGTGGCCTGCAGAATAAGGGGCTCTGTGCCCGGTGGAAAGAGATCAGCCTCTGGACTTGATGAATCCTGTCTGTCTACCTCCCTTCCCATCCTCTGACCTTGCTCTGCCCTCCTTGCTGCTGGTCCTCTTAGGTGGGATGACCAGGCATTTATTTTCTTCTTCCATGAAAACAATGAATGACCCCAACCTGTCACAAATCCTGTTCTTTCCTTCAGGGGGCCATTTGCTATGTTCTTTATTTAATTTGTAGCAGAGGGGATTGAACCTAGGGCTCCACATATGCTAGGCAAGCACTCTACCACTGTGCTACATCCCCAGCCCAAGGGGGCCCTTTGAAACTTACCTCTCTTTGTGCTAGTATCTGCCTTCAAGTGAGCCACGACTGCTTTGAACTGGTCACCTGCGTCTCTCAGAGTCTTAACCTGTAGCTGCCAGATCTTTGTGGCACTCATTCTGCTCCTCTGACGACCAATGGCCTGACAGCTGTTGTTATTGTCACAGTAAATTAAAGGTTCTGTGTTCAGTTGGCCTTGGACTTGCCACCGTGGTCCAGACCCTGAGCTGCCAACAGTGAAGCTGTAGCTAAGAGAAGCAGCATCTGTGAAGGAAACATGCAGTGAGGTCAGGGATGCGGAGCAAGGGCTCAGAGACAGTCTCTGTGGAACAAGAAAGTCCTCTAGAAGGGGGTCTTTTTTTTTAAAAAAAAAAAAAAAAAAAAAAAAAAGAGGGAAGTAAGTAATAAAATCAAATCCCAGAATGAGTTTCCACTGTGCTAAGTAAAGCACAGCCATTCTCTGTTGTTTGAAGATGCACATCCAGGTGTGGCCAGCCCTGCTCTGCAGCTGGAAAATTCTCTTATCTATTATCTCGTGTTTTTACTAGGAGTAGGCATTGTCTGTTATGGCAAGACAAGTTCAGGATGTCTTTTCCAGATCTGTTCATTCTGGAGAGTCTCCAGAAGCTGCCCATGTGGATTGTGTGGAGACAGGATGGACTGTGAGGCTTGTGGGCACAGTAGAGCAGGGTGAGGATGGAACAGAAGTTTCATGGAGACAATTTCTACTGATCTGTACTCTCAGATCATAGACTTGGACATCTTTGCTGGTTAACTTTCACTGTCAGCCTATGGTCACCTAAGAAGGGAGTGTCTACTGAGGGACTGTTTTAACTGTTAACAATGTAGGAATGCCCAGACACTGTGGGCATTACCATTTCTTCAGCAGGTGGTCTCTGCTTGGATAAGAAATGTAGCTATGCAGGAGCTAGTGCTCCAGACAGCAAGCAGCATTCTCCATGGTTCCTGCTATTCGACTCTGGCTGTGAAGCAATTTCCTTGATCATAGATAATGCTGTGTGAAATAGCAAGAAGACCTGTGTCTAAGTACCTGACATCCCTCAATGACAAACTGGTTTGAAGTAGAAGTCAAATAAATCAGTTTTTCCCTTAAGTTGCTCTCAATAGTGTTTTATCACAGTAAAAGAATAACTCTAGAACAACACATGCCAGATACCTGGACATACTACAGTGCTCCAGGGATGGCTTCCTGGAACTGGACAGAGGATGACCATGCCCACACTATAGGACAAAGAAAATCTAGACTTGTTAAATCTGGTAGTAGAAGAGTGGTGATAAAAAATTCTCAGAGAAATACATGTGCCCTAGTAGATGTAACATCAAACAATCCAGGGGAGATGTGTAGAGCCCATCCTGCTCTGTGGGATGCTGGAGCATCCCTACTGGGAAGCACAGTGAGTATGACCAGGGAGAAGGGTACTAGCTTTGTTCAAAGCTCAGGGATGATGATGGCTCAAGGCTGGGGTGGTGTTAGGAAACTCTTTCTAACTTGAAATCCCAGCAGCATGGTACAGAAAATCCCATTGGGTGTACTGGTCAGGAGGCAGTAACATCAAGGGCAGTGGTCCAGTGATGAGGAAGGGGGACCCACCTTGAAGCCTAACTGCTTAAGGGGGTCATGGCTAACAGAACACAGAAATCCTAAATAGAGATAGATGGTTAACCAACCCAGATGTGGCTGGATTTTTAATAATTAAAAACAGAGCAGATGATCAAGAAGCTGAGAGCTGCTGTTCCATGGAAACCCCAGGCTCCTGTGCCCATTGTTTAAACTGAACCATTGGGGCTAGAGAGGTGGTGCAGCGGTGAAGGGCACTTGTTCCTCTTGCAGAGGATCCAGGTTTGATTCTCAGCAACCACACATGGTGGCTCACCACTGCCTGTGACTCCAGTTCCAGATTCAATACCCTCTTTTGACCCCCGAGAGCACCAGGCACATATGTGCTACACATACATACATGCAGATAAGACATAAAATAAATCTAAAAAACAATTAAAATTGGGCCACCTCAAAGACAGATTGCCTTCCTAGGAGGACACATCTGGTCCCAACAAGAGGGACCATCCAGGCCTGCATCAAGTGCAGTCATTCTTTTGTATCTTCATTACTGCCCTGTCACTCGGGGATGAACCCCAAGATGCTCCTGTGAATGTCTAGTGTGGTGGTTTGAATGAGCCTGTCCTTTATAGAGTAGGATATCTGAACACTTGGTCCCCAGTTGGTGGCAGCTATTTGGATAGGTTTAGGATTAATGGCCTGGCTGAAGGAAGTATGTCACTGGGGGTGTGGCTTTAAAACCCATTCCCATTTCTTCATCTCTGGACCTTCCCTGAGATTTAAGCTGTGGGCTCTCACTTGGTCACGGTATCACAGGGCTCTCATCCCAGCACTTGAGGGGCAGAGGAAGGTGGATCTTTATGAGTCTGAGGCCACCTTGTTCTACATAGTGAGTTCTAGGACAGCCAGAACTATATAGTGAGACCTTGTCTCAAAAACACAAACCAAACCAGACCAGACCAAAGCAAACTAAAAATACGTAGGCTCTGAGGTTGCTGCTCCAGTCACCATGTATGCTTGCTGCCATGCTTCTCTGTGAGGTGATGGACACTTGTTCCTCTGAAACTATAAGCTCCTCTAATCCTTCCTTCTGCATATTAATGTGGCCTTGGTGTTTTATCACAGTAACAGAAAAGTGACTAATACCTCTACTATATAAATACTGAAGTGTTCACAGGAGTGAGTGTCTCTGTTACAACTGCTCACCTCTGTTCTTGTAGTTTGAAATCAGCTAGAGAAAATACATCCAGGAAGAGCATGTCTGGACCAGTCTCTAGGACCCTATGACACAGGACAATGTGTCAGCCTGAGGAGTCACATCTAGGAAATGGCCAGGTGTAGAGATCACAGCAATGTCTAATAGGGGAAGAATCACCTTGCTTGAGGAGAAGCCAGCCTGAGCTACATGCATCAGGGAAAATTCAATTCATTCCATTTCAATGTGGCTCCTGCATGGTACTGGGCCCTGAGAGAAAGCAGTCTGTGGTCCTGGTCTATCAGAAGGCCCAACAGACCTCAGGCAGACATCGTGAGATCAGCTCTTCCCTATTAGGTGATTAGGTGGACAGGTCACAGTCAGACAAGATGTCCAGCAGTGAGACATCGCTGCAGGGACATGACAAGTCACTTGTGTGTTGAGAGCTGCCTAGCAGGGAGAGACAAGGACTCTTTTGTCTGAGAGAACATCTCCTGGTCCCCAGATGGTTGTGGAGATCTTACCTCATCTAGAGGAGGTGACTGGGGTTAGTTCTCAAGTAAGCTGCCACCTCTCCCTCAGCAAGCTCCTCAGGCTTCCAGGAATGTCCTCTATGGCCATGGGATCCAAGGAATCCACTGGACAGCAGTGGAGAGATCAAGATGCCCTAAAGCCAGGACCTCCTCCTGTCATTTCCAGCTGACCCAGAAGTCACAGGCAGCACAGAACCCACTGCTGACTGGGAAACAGGCAGCTTTGACTGTACTTTTGAAGACACTGTGTGTGTGTGTGTGGCGGGGGTAGGGGGTGGGTGGTGGGTGGTTAGGCACTAATGCTTGCTCGTGGGATATACCCTAATCTGGGGTCAGAAGAATGGACAGAGGGCAAACCTGTAGTCCCATTCATCAGCTAGTTGCATTCTGAGTCTGTCACACTTAATGTAGTATTTGACACAGGACAGATACAGTGAAGCTTGCCAGGTTAAAAATATTTAGTGCCTGCCACTTACAGAAAAAAATAAACTTACTCCTATCTAAATGACCACCATTATCAGATGCTGTCCTGCAAGGAGTCAGACTGCATGGGTCTGGGAGGCAAGGGTGGAGCCTTTCATATACCCCACCCAGTACCATTGCCAGAGTCCTCTATAGTCAGCCGTGATTAGCTGAGATGCTAATCCACAGATTGCCATCAAGTGGAAAAGGAGCTGGAAGGCCCTTTATGGATGAGAAAGTGGGAAAGGTATATGTGCAGGGGAGGGGTCTGAGCAGGCTGGTGGTTGATGAGTCTCATGGGAATTGAAGCTGAGCTTGGTGGTACAGATCTGTAATCCCAGCCCTTGACAGACCTAGGAAGGGGAAGAGACTGATGAAAATTCTATGGTGTGGGCTCTGGTGTGAAATCTTGCCGCGAAACGAAACAACAGCAAGAATAAAAGGGAACAAAGCGAGAAGTGTGTGCTTGGGGCTGTCTTGTCCCTGGAAGCACCATTGTGATCTGCTGGAAAAATATGGTGGAGCCATGGGAAAGAAAGTTTGATGGCAAAGAGGTTCGGGCACGGTAGAGGGCTTGTGAGAAATCCCCTGGGAAGGCAGTCTTCAGAGCATAGCCCCCCCTCAAGTCGGAGGGAGCTGTCTGAGCTTCTTGGCAGGGTCTGGCACTGTGCCCAACACCTCCGGGCATCCTGACTCGCTTTAGGCTTCCTGTGGACCCCAGTGTGGTTGAATGCTGATGGTGTCACCAGCGATTCCCCTCTGGCATCTTGTCCACCGGATTTGTTTGATTTGGGTAACTTTTTCGCTCCTCCCCAGGGCTTGGTAGTTGCAGGGGGGAGAGACAGTGCCAGAGCTGCATTTCAAAAGGCATATTAGTGGCTGGGTGAGGGACAATGCCCAGAGCAGACTTTCATAGGGTCTAGGAGCTTCCTGGAGAAGGACTGCTACCCGTGATTCAACAGCCTGCTCCCCATGCTCCGCTCCCCGCGCCCCTCCAGTTAGACCAAGAGGACTCACCTGTGGTCAGTGTGGACTGCAGACAGAGAGGTAGAACCAAGAAGCGCAGAGTCCTGTTGAAAGGAAAGCGCTTGGCCCCTGAGTTCTTTGCCATATCCTGAGTAACTGGTTAGTAACAGGAGCAGAGGAGCAAAGCTGTGACAGAACAGTGCTGCTCTGCAGAGGACCAAAGTGCTAGCTAGGCAAGGGATTTTAATTCTCCCTAGGAGGTACTGGTCATTTCCCTGCCAGAGGAAATGACCCTGATCTGATTGGTGGAGGTCTGCTGTAGGTGTGGTCCAGCCCCTCAATTTCTCAACCCAGCTCTGCTGACTTGTTTGGTTCCCCAAGCTCCCTACAGTGAGTGGGAAGCCCTCTGTACCTAACTTGGTCAAGCTGAGTCACACCCACAGCAACACAGAGGCTTGAGTCACTAGCTCCTCTCTGGAGTCTTTTTCACCCACTTCCTCTAGTTTAGGCACAACACCAGGCTCCCTCTCATCAGCTCCCCCCTCCCCAATTCTGGGTTTCCTCTGAACTCCAGCTGGCCCTTCTGCCCTTCCCACCACCTCCCCCCTGCTTTCATCTCAATCCTGCACTCCTTTTCCCCACTAGGTTCCCTCCCCTCAACCCTGTCCTCCCCCAATGTTAATTGTTGTCCTAATTCTTGACCCAGTGGCCCAGCACTTCCAACCATTTACTGCCCTGGGCATTCTCCCCTCCCTCACATCCATCTTTTTTCTTTACCCCCATCCCCCAACACACACTGAAGACAAGTACTATCTCCTCAGCAAAGCTGTGCTTTTTCTCCTTAACTCTGGGACACTGGAACCCAAGGACTTCAGGAAAGTTCTACAATCACAAAATTATTCCAATTAAAAGCAGATTCTGGGGCCTGCAGAGATGGTTCAGAGGTTAAGAGCACTGACTGTTCATCCAAAGGACCCACGTTGGAATTCCATTCCCTCTTCTCCATTGTTCCCTGACCTTAGGTGTGGGAGTGTTTTGAAGGTGTGTCCCTTGGTCCCTGGCTCCACAACTCTGCATATTGATTGGTTGTGGCTTTCTGTAGTGATCTCCATCTTTTACAAAGTGACGTTTCCTTGATGGGGGTCAAGAATCCATTTACCAGTGTATCTAAGGATAAATGATTACAGATTGTTGTTAGAGATCATGCTGGTTTAGTAATTTCTGGTTGTAGATTCTCCTCCAATAACCATGACTTCTGCACTGATTACTTAGCTAGGTTTCCAGTACCAGGCATTAGATCCCTCTTGATGGGTAGGTTGTAAGTTCAATGAGAACTGCTGGTTACCACCATGGTAACCATGTCCTCCTCAATGATGTGCCCCTTCACTCTCTCTTCCTTCTGTCTTTCCCTATCTTTCTGTTCATCTCTCTATTATAATAAGCTCATTTCCACCCAGATGCAGGGCCTAGGTGGTGAATGAACCTCCACTTGTTTCCTCTGCTGCCATGTCTGCATGGTGTGTCTCGCCCTCTATCTTCTGCTGCATCTGCCCAGCATGCCAGCTTGTTTTCCCTCATGTGTGGGATGCCCTGACCAAATGGAGTCTCCTGCATGCAGTATCATGACAAAGCCCACATGAAATTCTTTAAATTAAATGAAATGCTTTCTCTTACAAGAGTTGCCATGCTCATGATGTTTGTTCATAGCAATAGAGAAGTGACTAAGATGCCCTTAAGGTGATTTTCTATTCCCCGAAGCCAGGACTCTCCTGCCCTGCAACCATGACAGCTCTTTTATGTTTACATACCTCCTGACTGGAGCAGTTCCTAAACAGCTCTTCAGAATGGGGTTGGATTCTTTCTTATAAATCCTTTCTTAAAAAAAAAAAAAGTCATGTTTACTTGTGTGTGTGTGTGCGTGTGTGTGTGTGTGTGTGTGTGTGTGTGTGTGTGTGTGTACTTGGATGTGTATCTGTTTATCTGGTATAGGATTTACATGCCCCTGTGTGTGCTTGTGATTTGCATGTGGAAGTAGAGGACATTGTTGGCATCTCTCTCCATTTCTCTCTGACTTATCCTTAAGACATGATCTCTCAGTGAACCTGGTCCTTACCATTCCCAATAGACTTGCTAACCAGTGAGACCCCAAATTCTACCTTTCTCTGCCCAATAGTGCTGGGGTTACATCCCCACACTACTATGATTGACTTTTACATGGTGCTAGAGAACTCAACTCACATCCTCATGTTTGGGCAACAAGCACTTTACCCCCTGAGTTATCAGCCCAGCCCTCTGTGATTCTGCCTGACATTCTCCTGGTGATCAGTGATGTGTAGCCTCTTTTCATACACTTGTTGGCTATCCTTGTGTTATTTTGGAGAAATGCCTGGCCTATTACTATCCATTGTCCTTTTAAAGAAACCAGTTTGTTTTATTGGTGTTGAAGTGTATGAGGCTGTGCATATTTTACTAGAGACCAGTGTTGGTAACACAGCATTGGATGGTAATCAACTATTAGTCTCTGTCACTCTGCTACAACACCTGATCTTCCATCTATTGGCCCTGTTGCTCTGAAAATAGTCGTGGTGGGAAGTAGGTAATGGAACATGGTGACAGGATAGTAAAGAGAGAGGAGCAGTGGGGTCCCAATTTTTCCTCAAGTGCACACCCCAATTGCATAATTGTCTTACACTCAGGCCACCCCTGGCTGGTTCTTACACTTCCCTAAAGCACCATTACCTGGGGATAAACTCTTCAGCACCTGGGCCTTTGAGAAACACTTCAGTTTCAAAGCACAAGGTATGCTCTGGAAATGTCTTTGGGATACCTGGTCACCATTTGTTCGGTTTGTTTGGTTTTTGAGACTGCATTTCACTATGTAATCCTGGCTTCCTGGGAACTCACTATATAGACCAGGCTAGCCTCAAACTCATAGGTATCTGCCTTCCTCTGCCTCCTGAGTGCTGAGATTAAAGGTATGAAACACCAGGCCTGGCCTTCCATTGATATTTACTCCCTTTTGCCCCCCTCTGTCTAATTTGATGTTTTGACTTTTACTATTGTTATCTGAGAATTTTGTTTTAAGATTCAAGTGTCATTACAATGATAAATATCAAAATGTTTCCTTTATAGTTTCACAATAGTTTTACAATGTCATATTTTACACCTTAATCTTCAGTCCATTTTGAGAATGCTTTTGTATGATGTGTACTGTGAGGTTCAGGTTTAGTCTTTTGCATACTGTTTCCCAATTTTCCCAACATTATTTATAGAAGAGATTTTCTTTTCCCCACTGTTTAACCCTGACATCTTTGATACAAGCTGTGTGAGGCTTGCTTCTGGGCTACCTGTTCTGTTCCATCATTTGTCAGTGTTTGTTTTCTGTCATGTTGTTTTGATTACTATAGCTTTGGATGTAGCTTGAAATCTAGAAATGTGGAATATGCTGTGGTGTTCAGTTTCAGAATACTCTGAATGCAGCTGGAGAGATGGCTGAGCCCGTAAGAACTCTTGTTCTGGCAGAGCACCAGAGTTCAATTCCCAGCACCCATGTGGTGGCTCTCAACCAACCACAACACTGTGATGCACAGACATACATATGCACAAAACACTCATATACATTCAAGAAATTACATAGATCTGAAAAATCAGAATTATATTGAGTATTTGGAGGCTTCTTTATTCTGTATGTACTTGCCCACCCCCCACTCCCACGGAGAACACACAGGATTTCAATACAGATCCCAGAGAGTCTGAAGGTCACTTTGATTAGTGTGAACATTGTAACAATATTTCTTCCAATCCGTGAACACAGGGTGTTTCCCCAATTAGTTGAGTCTTCTTTGGTTTATTTTTGTTTTGTTTTGTTTTGGTTTTGTCCCCAGTTTTCCATCCTCAGATCTTTTAGCTCATTAGCTGAGTTTATTTGTAAATTAATTCTTTCTGATGTTACAGACAGTGAAGCAGTTCTAATTATTTAATTGTCAGATCATATGTTGTTTGTGTATGTGAACACAACTGTTCCCCCGCCCCTGCCCTTTTTCCCCCAAGATAGAGTTTCCCTGGGTAACAACCCTGTCTGTCCAGAAACTTGTGTTTTAGACCAGGCTGGCCTGGAACACCCAGAGATCCACCTGACTTTGCCATCGAGTGCTGAGATTAAAGGCATTCTCCACCATGCCTGGCTATATTTGCTGATTTTTTAACCATACAATTTTTTTACTCTGTTTATTACTCTTAACCTTACTTTGATAGACTCTTCAGGGTTTTCTAAATATACCATTGTCATATGCAAGTAGAGACTTCTCAACCTCGGCATTTCCAGTCTAGATGCATTTTATTTCTTTTTCTTGTCCAATTTCCCTATTGCAGGGATTAAAGGTATGTTCCCCACACCTGGATCAATTCTTCACTTTCAATAATGGAAAGAACAAACAGATATTGGTAAGGAACAGGGCTTTGACCTCTACTATAGACAATTCAGACCCCAAACAATGCATAGAACAGTACAGCCTATATTATTTCTCTAGTGTACACAGACTATTTCCCAGGGTAGACCTTGCTAAACTATGCAATGCTTAATAAAGTTAACATTAATACAATATAAATTATCATGGTGAGTGAAAAGGGACTAAACCAGAAATTAATAAACAGAAAGAAAATAGAGAAAGCCACAAGAATATCAAAATTAAATATCACATTTTAAAAAAAAATGTCATTTCTGCCACTCAGCAGCTTTATTGGAATAGGTTGGTTTGTCTCAAAATGACTGATGAGCCCACACAAGAACCTATAGATACTGGTACTGGCTGGCACTGGTGAGGAGAAGGGGCTATGGCTCAGAGGAAGAGCATTTGAGTAGCACTCATGGGGATCTGGAAGGAGAGGAAAGGAAATGCCTTTCTGTCTCAAGCAGTAGATGAGATAAATGTTGATCTATGAGTTTAAAATGAATGAGCATGTATAAGTATTTTTAACTTTTCTATTTTTATTATTTAAAACCATTATTCTATCTATCTATCTATCCATCTATTTTTATTTATTTATTTTTTGAATATTTATTATTCTTTGTACAGCTCTGGCAGTCCTGGAGCTCACTCTGTAGATCAAGATGAAAGTCCTCTGGAAGGGTATCTATAAATAATGAAAGAAGAAAAGAAAGAAAGGAAAAAAGGAAGGAAGAAAGGAAGGAAGGAAGGAACAAAGAAAAGTCAGAGAGAAAAAATACAGACTTGGACATCTTTGCTTGTTAGCTTTAACTGTCAGTTTGAAACAGCCTAGAGTCACCTAAGAAGGGAGTGTCTATTCAGGGATGGTGTTGACTATTAATGATGTAGAAATATCCAGCCACTGAGGGCTTTACGCTTCCCTGGGCAGGTGGTCTCTGGCTGAGTAAGAAATCTAGCTATGCAGGAGCTAGTTATCCAGACAGCAAGCAGCATCCTTCATGGTTCCTGCTGTGGCTCTCTGACTGTCAATAAGTTCCATGGTCATAGATAATGCTGTGTGGAATAGCAAGTCGGCCTGCCTCTGCATACCTGCCCTGACTTCCCTCAGTGACAGACTATGGCTTACAAGTAGAAGTCAAATACATCACTGTTTCCTTACATTGCTTCTGTAGAGGGTTTTATCACAGCGATAGAATAACACTAGAACAAGACATTGGCAGATCCCTGGACATACAGCAGTGCTCCAGGGATGGCTTCCTGGAACTGGTCAGAGGATAGTCCACACTACAGGACAAAGAAAATCTAGGCTGGTTAAGTCTGGTAGTACAAGAGTGATGATTAAAATCTCAGAGAAGTTCATGTGCCAGAGTGGATGTAACAGCGAACATTTCCAGGGGAAGTGTGCAGAGTCCATGCTGCTCTGTGGGATGCTGGGGCACCCCTGTGGAGAAGCACAGTGAGCATGACCAGGGAGAAGACACCAGCATTGCTGGAAGCTCAGGGATGATGATGGGTCATGGCTGGTGTGGTATTAGGAAACTGTAAAAAAAAAATTTGGTTTTATTGAGACAGGGTTTCTCTGTGTCATTTTGATGCCTGTCCTGGATCTTGCTCTAGTTACCAGGCTGGCCTCAAACACACAGAGATATACCTGGCTCTGCCTCCCGAGTACTGGGCTTAAAGGCATGTGCCACTGATGCCCTGGGCAACTGTATTTCTGACTTGGATTCCCAGCAGCATGGTACAGAAAATCCCATCAGGTGGAGTGGTCAGGAGGCAGTAACATCAAGGGCAGTGGTCCATTGATGAGGAAGGGGGACCCACCTGGAAGCCTAACTGCTTAAGGGGGTTATGGCTAACAGAACACAGAAATCCTAAATAGAGATAGCTGGTCAGCCAACCCAGATGTGGCTGGATTTTAATAATTAAAAACAAAACAGATGATCAAGAAGCTGAGAGCTGCTGTCCCATGAAAACCCCAGGCTCCTGTACCCATTGTCTAAACTGAACCATTGGGGCTAGAGAGGTGGTGCAGTGGTTAAGGACACTTGTTCCTCTTTGCAGAGGATCCAGGTTTGATTCTCAGCAACTACACCTGGTGACTCACCACTGCCTGTGACTCCAGTTCCAGGGGACCAAATGTCCTCTTGACCTCTGAGGTCACCAGGAACACACGTGGTGCACATACATACATGCAGTCAAGACATAAAACAAATCTAAAAAACATTTAAAAATGGACCACCTATTGCTCCTGTGAATGTCTAGTGTGGTGATTTGAATGAGCCTGTCCTCTATAGAGTAGGATGTTTGAATACTTGGTCCCCAGTTGGTGGCAGCTGTTTGGATAGGTTTAGGAGGTATGGCCTGGCTAAAGGAAGTATGTCACTGGAGGTGTGAATTTGAAACCCATTCCCATTTCTTTATCTATGGACCTTGCCTGAGGTTTAAGATGTGGGCTCTCAGCTGGGCATGGTATCACAGGACTCTCATCCCAGCACTTAAGAGGCAGAGGAAAGTGGATCATTATGAGTTTGTATCTAGCCTGTACTGCATAGTGAGTTCTAAGATAGCTGAACTGTATAATGAGACCTTGTCTCAAAAACCCAAACCAGCTGGGGGTGGTGGCACATGCCTTTAATCCCAGCACTTGGGAGACAAGAACAGGTGAATCTCTGTCGGTTCCAGGCCTGCCTGGTCTACAGAGTGAGTTCTAGGACAAGATAGGACTATTTCACAGAGAAAGTGTCTTGAAAACAAACATAGAAAGTGTAGTCCACAAGGAGGTGTGCTACAGTTATCACAACATCAGAAATGTAACTTAAACCACTACTTTATAAATACTGAAGTCTTCAGAGACAGCTTGTCTCTGTCATACCTGCTCAGCTCTGTTCTTGTAGGTTGAAAGCAGTCAGAGAAAATACATCCATGAAGAACATGGCTGGACCTGCCTCTAGGTCCCTATGATACAGGACAACCTGTCAGCCTGAGGGGTCAGTTCTAGGAAATGGCCCTGGTTGGAGTTCATGGCAGTGTCTAATTTGATAAACACCTTGCTTGTGCAGTGTGGTCTCCAGACAGCCTAGTAGAATCAAAAAGCTCAGAATTAGGGAAAGATAATGCCTGGTGGCTGCAGCCTTTACCATGGTTCCTTCCTGAGAATCAGCTACAGAAGGTGTAACTGAAGCTGTGGAGTGCATAGGGGAGTCCTCAGTACAGCCTCTCAGAGGACCCTGCGGTGGGATTCCCAAAGTCCTGGGCACCTGGACTGAGAATTCAGTCCTTCCCGTGCTCCAGCCTTGCCGGTTCCCATCTTTTCCTAATCTCTTCGGGTCCTTGCCAAGCCCTGTGGCTCCTGTCTTCCCTTCTAGCGGACTATGGTCCGGGTCACACTGGGGCGCAATGTGAGCTGAGAGGTGAGGACACTGTGGTCCAGGGCTCCCACATCCCGCGGTCCCCCATTTCATTCACCTGCAGCTGCGCCCTCAGGGACCGAATCAGTAAAAATAGAGAAAGAGTACAGTCCAGGCCTGCACCTAGTGTCAGGGCAGACAGCAGCCAGAGTCTGCACAGTGCATATACATAAATATCAGGGTCACACTCACTGTCTCTAAGCACTAAAAACCACAAGGTTACTGAAAAATTTCTCTCTTGCTTCAGATCGAAAGAAGCTCAAATTCCCCTCAGCACCCTTCAGCCCAAGATTTGGAGAAGTCACCAGCAGACTTTCCAAGGAACCCTTCTAGAATCTGCAAGCCTTATTTGTCACAACTGACTCAGCTCCTGAGTTCCAAGGAGTGGGCTTCCCCATTGCCTGAGCCCTAGGACTAGCCTATCCTAGCGCTTAATTTTTTCCCCCCACCTCACTGGTCACTGACCTTGTCTTGCAGAAAAATTAAAACTTGCCCAACTTCTAGTACAAAAACAAACAAACAAACAAACAAATAAATTGCAACTAGGGGGTAAAAAAACTTTTGGGTAGACCTTTAAACTCCCCCATTTTCCCCCAGAGACAGGGTTTCTCCGTGTACTCCAGGCTGTCCAGGAACTCACTCTAGACCATGCTGGCCTCGAACTCAGAGGTTTGCCTTCCTATACCTCCAGAGTGCTGGGATTAAAGGCGTGCACTACCACTGCATGGCTTGATTCCTGAACTTTTACAATTCCCAAAAGACAAAGAATAAATTTAGGATGTTACAGGATCTTAGAGACATAAATGTGACTCTGGAAACAGTGGGGGCTCTCCAGCCAGGGCTCCCTGTTCCTACTAGAATTCCTCAAGGACATTACATTATTATACTTGATTCAAAAGCCTGCTTTTTCTCTCCCTCTTTACATCCTGATAAGGAACATTCTTTTTTTTTTTTTTTCTCAAATTCTTTGTTCCTACTTTAAACAATCAACAACCAATAACCTGGTAAGTGGAAAATTCTAACATAGGGGATGAAATCTAGTCTTACTATATGTCAATATTCTGCACATAAGCACTTGAGCCATTGTTGATTAAATTACCCAAGGTATTGGCCATTCATTCTATGGATGACATTCTCCTTTCTTGCTCGTAACCACTTAAGTGGGTGCTTAGGTTTCATGGTAAATAAACCTAAAAGAGCACATTTAAACATAGCTCCAGATAAAATAGGAGAAACAACCACCTTGCAATTACTTAGAATATATTGTTACTTCACAACAAATTGGCCATCATGCCCCCAGCTTAAAACTTAAAACCTAGTCACATAGGTGTTGTTTGTTTTTTAGTTTTGTGCTTACTCTTGGTTTGACATAAATGATGAGACCCTCTGTGAGTTTGAGGCCAGCCTGGTCTACAGAGCTAGTTCTGGGACAATCAAGGCAACACAAAGAAACCCTGTCTCGATAAACCAAAATAAAGAAATAAACTAAATAAAAATATAAATATAAAGGGGGCCCAGCTATTTAGACAATTTGGGGCAATTGCATGGAGTCTGTCTGATGGTCAAAATGGGTTTCTTTTAAGTTAACTGACAACAAGCAAAGGGGAGTTGATACGGGATCCAGGAGAGGTGAGGTCCGGTCCAATACTATTCTCTGGAGAACTGTACTTTGGCCCAAAGTACCAGCATCCAGCATCCAAGACCACAAGGTAGCAAAGAGAGCAAGCATGCAGGCATTTCAGGTCTGAAGGGGTCCCACTCAGCCATGCCGGAGGAGAGCCGGATACCTAACAGTTATCTGCTGCCTACTGGGGGGAGTACTTTAGGGGTAAAGCACAGGCAACCACCCCTACACCCAGCAGTGGTGGCACACGCCTTTAATCCCAGCACTCGGGAGGCAGAGGCAGGCAAATCTCTTTGAGTCTGAGGCCAGCCTGCTCTACAGATCCAGTTCCAGGACAGCCAGGACATCACAGAGGAACCATGTCTGGGGGAGGTTGGGAAGAGGGATGCAGGAGGCATATAGGTCCTTGTGTTCACAGATAAGCTCTGGGGAAATCAGGAATATTACCTGACAGGGTTGTCTCTTCAAGGAGGGAGATGTATAACCTGTTTTTTGTCCAGAAGGCTGGGAACAGATGTGGTTGTTAATAGCCTGGTGACCTCTGGGCTATCTTCATGGCCAGGCCACAGCAGCTTCCCCAGATCTTTATCTTGAGCTTTTTATTTCAGTCAATCCACAGCACTGTCCTCCCACAGACCCTGTAGTGAGCTTGTGTCCTCAGTTAATCTGTAGAATCTGTCTTCAAGAAAGATGCCACTTGTACTTGAAAAGAGTTTGGATGTGGTCATGTCTTAAGCTTTGCTGTGAACAGGAGATTGAGTTAATATTCACCAGGAAACATTTTTTTTTTTCAAATTGTACTGTGCTTAAATATGCCTAAAAATAAACTACCTGTGGTCAGACTTTCAAAGTTTGACCCAACCCAGCCCACTGAGTCAGGTTAAACTGAGCTTCCTTCTTGCTTCTTGTGGACCAACCCTCTGCTCCCTGTGGTGTTTGCAGAGACCCCCACAGGTGGCCTCCCATATGCAATCTCATAGGGGGTGAATGCTGCCATGTAAGTGGTACATCTTACCCTAAAAAGGGCCATGAGTAAAAAGTTGGACTAATTTTCACTGGTTTCCAAAAAGAGAAAGCTGACTTAATAGTCCAATTCTACCTTGGACCCTGTCCTGAACTCTGAGGTCAGTAGGCACAATTGCCAGGTTACATTTAAGGCCTTACTGACCAGTTAAGCTATGGACAGAGTGAAGGCAGGTCCATTATCTGATCCTATTGACAGGGGCAGTCCAAACCTAGAAAAGATCTTAGACATAAGAGTTTTGGTCAGCTGGGCGGTGGTGGCGCACGCCTTTAATCCCAGCACTCGGGAGGCAGAGCCAGGCAGATCTCTGTGAGTTCAGAGGCCAGCCTGGGCTACAGAGTGAGTTCTAGAAAAGGCGAAAAACCAAAATAAATAAATAAATAAATAAATAAATAAAAAGAGTTTTGGTCACTGTTAGAGGAGTGTATCTCTGAGTAGCAAATGCTTCTGTCCATTTTGAGAAGGTGTTAACATACACTAATAGATACTGAAACTTGGTGTGAGGAGTCTTTGTCTCTGTGAAGTCAAATTTCCAGTTCTTATCAGGAGTTAGTCCCCTCAGATGAACAGACAGCTAGGACTACACACACACACACACACACACACACACACACACACACACACACACACATATACAAATCCTGTCTCAACCCCACCCAACCTCAGACAAAAAAAAAATGTATACTGACTTTAACAGGTCTTTATTCAGATTGACAGAGAACTAAGACAATATAACAACCATTTTATCACAAATGAAATAGGAATTGCCACAAACTTCGTGAAGTAAAATCATTACAAGAGAATAACTGAATTTTTATGTAAAAATCATATAATATAGATATGCACACACTTGTACAAACATGAACATCTATAAAGCAACCACAAGAAGAAAGTTTACAGACATCTGAAGAGAAAGAAATGTGCATTTTAAAGATGCCAGGTCAGCAGTCAGATGGCTTCCAGGAAAGAAAAAGAAAGACAGACATTACCAGTGACTTCCACTAAAAAAAAAACAGTCCTTGATTTCTGTTTCCTACAATTAGATGTTACAGGTTTCCTTTGGTGATACCTGAGATGTTTGCATCTTGCCAATCTACTTAATGTCACTATAGTTTACAAATTAATTTGGATGAAATAGTAAATGATATATTAGTAATACTTTAGTAGCACACCATCAGAGCTCAAAATCCAAGAATCAGTCAGGCATGGTGGCACATACCTTTAAGTTCAATGCTAGGGAGGTAGAGGCAGGTGGATCTTTGAGTTCCAGGCCAGCCTGGTCTACATAGTGAGTTTCATTCCAAGTTGTGCTACATAGTTAGACTCTGTCTCAAAAACAGAATTGTTTTCAACAGTGAACTCTCTGAACTTTAGGGTCCTTATGTTATGAATGTGTGTATGTATCATGTGTATGTGTCATGTGTGTATGTGTGTGAGTTCTAGTGCACTTGTGCAAAAGTGCCTATGTGGAGTCAGAGGAAACTTGTTTGAGTTCATTCTCCTCCCATCACAGGTTCTGGATGTGCAGAAGGAGCTTCTCTGCACACAGTGGAGAGCAGCACTGACCCAGAGCCTGCATCAGGAGGATGTGGACTCAGTAGCACCAGCTTTCCAGGACCTTCTGGCTTTCACTGCCAGATTGTCACTGCAGGGGCAGCCAGTCTGTGGGACTGAGCAGCTTCCAGGTTCTCTGTCTGCAGTATGCATGTGGGCATTGCTGGCCTGCCTAGTGCATGTCACAGAAACTAACCTATAATAGCAATAATATTACAAAATAGCAACTTTTCTGTTATAAAATAGTCCATTTCTATCATATAAAGTCACAAATAAATAAGATACATTATTTTGTTCTAGAGAAGGCAGCCTAGTAGGGTGGTTATAATAAATCTCTACTACAAAATTAATATTCTTAACAAAATTTAACACCAAGTGAATACCTTGTGTGTGTCAGAGGGAATCTTCCTAGTCTGTCTCATACTGACCTATGTACTGATAAGTTTTATATGTGTGTGTGTGTGTGTGTGTGTGTGTGTATGTGTGTGTGTGTTATGTAAGTATATATATATATATTATACACACACACACACACACACACACACAACAATAAAAACTTCACACTCCCACTAAGGAGATCTGGTTATCCTGTTTCCTATGCTAGGGATGGGCACATAACCATGTTCTTTTCCAGAGCTCTAGTTCAAGTATTTCCATGTTAAGGGCAAATCCTACCAGGAAGCACCAAGGAAACAGTACAAGGTGATAAGAAAGACCCAAGTGAGCAGCACAGAGGGAAAGATCATGACACACGCTGTGTCGGCAGCACCATGATTCATCTGGTTGAGGCCGATGAGAGGGAGAGTGGCTGCACCAGATGAACTCTCACGACCTTCTCTGCAGCATCTTCAACCTGCAGCAAGGGAACAGGTCTATTGAAGGGACTGAGGACAGCCTGGTCAGTTCTCCTGGGTGCCCAGTACCAGTCATCTCCACCACACAGTGACCCTCACTGAGGTCATCCAGTTCCCTCCTCCATCACTCCTGGGCTCTGCATCCCTGGAGCCTCTCCTGTCTTCCTCCCTTCTTTCCCATGTCCCAGAGTCAGCCCCAGGCCCTGCTGCAGACAGGAAGTTCAGAATAAAGTGGTGATGACTGGCTCTGCTTCCTGACTCTGGGCTTGAAGGGAGGGGCTAAAGAAACAGGGAAGAGCACTATCCAGGGAGGTGTTGCATACAGCTTTCTTCTCCATTCTTTCTCAGTCTTAGAGTGACAGCCTGAGAGAACTACAATGAGAGAACAATGTAAACACAATGTGATAGGAGAGGGTGAGAAATGAAATGATTGATAAACCCAAGAACTCATGGTGATTAGATTATTAAACAGACACAGACACACAGACACAGACACACACACACACACACACACACACACACACACACACACACACACACCTCATCTGCAGTGAGTTTCCTCTCCTTCTTCCCAGTCTCCTGTAGGCTCCAGCTTTTCTTCCCAGTGTAACTTGAACTGCTCAAGCCAGCACCTGCAGTCCCCCTGTGAGGTCCTGTTTAAGAAGGCAGTTAAATTCCTGTTTTTCTTCATCTATTTTATCCAGCTGGATTCACAAACAAATTTAGCCCACTTTCTAGTGCTTGGACAAATACACAACATTTTATGTCCATTGAGGCCAATGTCCCAGGATCCACTGAAATGTCCATGTACTTCATGCCAACAACACATCATGGCCTGCAGAGTGAGGGGCTCTGTGTCCATTGGAAAGAGATCAGCCTCTGACCTTGATGAATCCTGCCGGCCTACCTACCTCCCTTCCCATCCTCTGACCTTGCTCTTCCCATCACATTCGGTGGATGAGAGGGGATGGATTTCCTGGGGTGTGTCCTCAGGCAGGGGCATGTAGTGATAAAACACCTTCCTGGGAAGGTGATGAAGGGGAGGTTGGAAGCTGGCCACCTGGCTTGTACACTGAGAAAAAAATGAGGAGAAGGAGGTGGATAAATACAGAAATGGAGAGGGAATTGGGATGGTGTGTCTCCTTGTTCCTGAGGCCATGTCCTGTGATCTTCAGACAAAATGCACTTAGAGGTGGAAGGTTGAAGAGCAAAGAGCTGTAGGAGAGATGGAGCCACAGGGCATGCTGGGAAGACAGTCTGTAGAGCTGAGCAGGCCTGGAGTGCCAAGTGGAGATCACCTCATGTGCCTATGGCATTTGGCCTCAGTGACTCTGGTTATGTTCCTGAGGTAGTTTTAGAGCTTCAGTCGGTATTCTGGTTAGCAACACTGAGATAAATATCTCACCTCCCGCTGTCATTTTTCCTTCCCCAGAAACCTCAGCTTTTCTGAAAGCCTTTGAGGGAAAGAGGGTGGGGTGAGGTAAAGAGCAAGCCTCAGAGCCTGGACAGTACAGTTATCTAGAAGGAGCCCGAAGGGTGGGTAGTAGGGGCTGAGGAGGGCCTAGGATCATCAGCTCAGCTAGGAAGGCTCTTCCTCCCTGGTGCTGTGGCCCTCTGTTCTCTCAAGTCCTCTTGTTGAATCCCCTAAACTCATGGGTTGCCCTGGAGCACATAGGAGCAGAGCCAGGGTGTAATTAATGAACTTGATAACTGTGGCTGGGGCCATGAGTCACTATGAACCCAGACCAGATATGAATTTAGATGTTACTTCCTCCTGATGACATTCAAGAAAATTCCACAATCAGGGCTGTGACTTCAGCAGTTCCAGTTTTGTCACATATCCATTCACTTCTTTTCTTAGAGGTTGTGTGGTTACATCAGCTTCCAGGAGGCTCAGGTCCTCTTTCTGAGACAGGCCATGGCACCCCGGCAGAAGCTGAGCAGCCTGGTTTTTGTGGCTCTGGGGTCCCCAGGCCCCCCACTCCATGTGGTCCCTCCCCGCACAAACTGGCCACACCCTGGGTCACACTAGGCAGCAGAAGCAGAGCAGAAAGTCAAGGGATAAAGTCGGTGCTTTGGGTCTGTGCAGCAGTCACTTGTCTGCAGCCAGAGAGGAAGTATCAGGGGCTGTTGGTGGGGTTTCTTCATTTCCTCCCAGTTCCTGTCCCAGTCCCCAGGCTTAGCTGGTCTCACCTTCCACTCTCCCCCACTGCTGACCCCCTCCCTCCACTCCATCCTGTCCTACCCCTGCTGCCTAGACCCCACCCAGGTCCTTGCCTTCTTTTTAGCCCCAGCTCTAGGGTCCTCTCTGCTCTGCTGGCAGCCCTCAGCCTCTCACTGCTGTTCCCTCCTTTACCCCTTTATCTTCCACTCCAACTCATAACCTGAAATACCCTATGCTTTCCCCAACCCATCCTCACCCCCTATTGACCTTGGGCAGGGTATGGTTCTTCCTCCTGGCCTGTTCTTTACCCCACCCTCATCCCTGACTTGATCTTCTGTCTACCCTTGGGTGCCTTACCCTCTTAGCTCCCTCCTCCCTGTCAAACCTCAGCTCCACCACCCTCCCACTTCCTTAGATTCCTTCTCCCACCTGCCCACTTCCCTTGTGACACTCTCTACCATAACCCCAACAATACCTTTTTCAGCATCTAATGAGATGATCCTGTGGTTTTCTTCTTTCAGTTTGTTTATATGGTAATTGCATTGATAGATTTTCATGTTGAACCATCCCTGCATCTCTGAGATAAAGCATGCTTGATCATGGTGGATTATTATTATGTTTTTTATGTGTTCTTAGATTCAGTTTGCCAGTATTTTATTGAGAATTTTACATCAATGTTCATGAGGGAGATTGGTCTATAATTATCTTTCTTTATTGCATCTTTGTATGGTTTGGGTATCAGGGTAACTGTGGCTCATAAAAAGACATTAGCGGTCCGGCGCCATATTTCCCTTCCCTTCTCCACGCACGTGTCTCTCCCACAGGCCTGCACTTTCTGTCCTTTGTTTCTAATAAACTCTATAAGCGGATTCTGTCGAGTTTCATGACGTTCCTTGCAGGGTAAGAACACAACGCAGACAGAAAACTAACATTTTTGGTGCCGTGAACCGAGCGGGCGCTGCCGGCGCTTCCCGCCGGCAGCCCGCGGACCGGGGAATCTGCTCCGTACGCGACAGACCGCTCTCCATTAGCCTGAATCGCATCCAAATTGCATCCAACACCGAACCGGATTGGTGAGTGCCTCCCACTTTCGGCCGGCGTAAACGGTTTCCTGAACCGGTGGGAACAACCGTTGATTGTCCGGCGCCTCACACGTGTTCTTGAGACCGGGAGAACCCCCGACCACGGTCTTCATTGGCTACGGTCGGCCCCTATCGCTGGCCAACTGGCCTAATTTTTCTGGCCTCTCCCACGTCTGCAGCCTGAGGTGTTTCTTCAATTAGGGCCACCGCCGTTGGTGCGTCCTGACAGAGCCACGTGAGGGCGACACGTTCATCCCTTGACGGAGGGACAAACGCTGTCTGGATTCCCGGGGGATCCTTTCCTCACCGTGGAGGGGGCCCCTGCTTCTTTGGCTGACGAGCCTAAGAGCAGCCTGTGCCTGAAATCCGTCCGAGACCCTGGGGACGCCTGAGGTCTTGGCTCTGGATTACGTTTCTTTTTATTTTTTCTTTATTATTATTATTATTTTTTTTGCCTCTGCTGCAGACATGGGAAACAAGGCTTCCAACTCTGTTCCTCCTTCCTCTCCATTGGGCTGTCTTGTTGAAGCTTTAAAACCTCTCAGTTTAATGCCTCACATAAAGATTCCTACACTAATTCGTTTATGTATGAAAAAATGGCCAAAGTATACTCTAGACAATAACAAAAACTGGCCGCCTAGCGGCTCCTTGGATCCCGATATTTCACGGGAGCTATCCAATCACTGTCGGCGTTCAGGCAAATGGAAAGAGTTGCTTTCTTCTCTCTCAACGCTAAGCTGTCTCTTCTCGTTTCCTTCTCTCCTGCTCATATGCTCCTAGCTATACGTAAACCAGAGGATTCTCTGACTCCGGAATTTCTGACTCTAGATCTTGCTAAGGAACCAATAATTAAAATTCATGTTCCATCCACTCTCTCAGATAAAAAGTAAGCTGGGTTCTTATATGTCTAATTCTGCTTCCTTCATTAAACAGTTTCAATATATAACTCAATCTTATAGTCTCACCTTTCATGACCTTCTGAGGAGCTCAGGCGGGTATGGGAAGCAGGCTAGGATTCACGCAGACGAAATTCATCAAACTAACCTTTCACACCCCCTAGGAGCCGAAGCGGTTCCTGACCGGGAGCCACACTGGGGCTACAACACCCAGAGTGGCTGTTTAGCCAGAGATAGGTTTATTACCTGTCTCCTGACAGGCCTCCGTAAGGCTGCCCTAAAACCAGTAAATAATTCAGGATAAGGACGAATCTGTCTCTTGTTCCCCAGACCTACCTGACTAAAACTTAAGCATCTGGAGAGCGAGGCTCCTGACCCCACAGGCAAAAGAGTCACTTGTGGCATTTAAGGTGTGCCAGGGAAGAGATAAAAGCCCGAAAACAAAATTGCCAAGTGCTGGCACTCGCTGACTTCCAAAAGCTGTTGGGTCCCTGTTTTAAATGAGGAAAAGGCCACGGGCTACCGAATGCTCTGCTAGGCCATCAACAGCCTTGTTAAAAGTGCCGCCTAGAAAGACAGAGTCAGCTGACTGCCCCCAGGCACCAAGATGCATGGGTACATCAAGCTAAGACCTCCAACAGACCTAGGCTTGGCTACAGACATGACAGGGAACCCAGAACGCAGCAGGGAAGCGATCCGTTTCTTTCCTTCTGGACACCAGAGCCATTGACTCAGTCCTGGGAGTCTTGGGATGCCACCTCTCCTTTATTGTCGGGTACAGGGGACAGCCTTATCTACCTCAGCAGACACCGCCATTTAATTGTATTTTCAGAGGCATCCCTCTCACACATACATTCTTAGTGGTGCTAAGTTGCCCTGTACCTTTAATGGGGAGGGATCTCCTAGCTAAGGTAGGAGCATCCATTTCTTTTCACTCCACACATTTGCCTCCTCCCAGACACGCCAGCAGCTCTCTTACTTCTTCTCCTAGCCACTAACTCTACAGACTCCAAATATGCTTTTCATATCCTCCTGTCCCATGCTGCTATTTGGAGGGAGCGTGGACTTCTTACAGCAAAAGGAGGATCCATATCTAACTCAGGTCAAATTATGGCCATGTTGGAGGCTTCCCACCTCCCCGGGGCTATAGGAATTGTCCACTGCCGGTCTCATCAGACTGACAGCTCCATCATCTCTAGGGGGAAACAACCAGGCTGACCAGGCAGCCAGAGCAGCGGCCCTCCAGGGCCAAGTCTCACCTCACCCACCACAGGGAATCCATACAGTACAGCCTACACCCTCACAGGAAACTCCGGACACCAGACAAATTCTTTCCTATCTACACCAACTCTTTCATCCTAATAATCTTGCTCTGTCTCAATTCGTAAAAGCCCACCTGCAGCCCACCTCTGAGGACCTACAGTTTTTAAGAACAATTACTGCCTCGTGTGAGATCTGCCAGAAAACAGATCCCAATACCAGGTACAGGAGTCAGCCTTTTCCCACCCACCAGGCTAGAGGTTCCCTTCCAGGGGCTGACTGGCAGCTTGATTTTACTCATATGCCCACTGTCAGGAAAGCTAAATATCTCCTGGTGATGGTGGACTCATTTTCGAACTGGGTGGAGGGGTTTCCTGTGTCTAATAAGCGGGCCCAGACAGTTGCAGACCTCCTTCTCCGAGAAATTATTCCTCGGTTTGGAGTCCCTGCTTCTCTCCAGTCTGATAATGGTCCAGAGTTCACTTCCCAGGTTTCTCAGACAGTAGCTAAGGCCCTTAATATCTCATGGAATTTCCATATTCCATACCACCCCCAGTCCTCAGGAAAGGTGGAGCGTACCAACCGGTCTTTAAAAACTATTCTCACCAAGATGTCACAGGAACTTCATCTCGACTGGGTAAGATTATTGCCTCTAGCTCTCCTCAGGCTCAGGGCTCTTCCTAAAAAGCCTCTTTCAGTCTCTCCGTTTGAACTAATGTATGGAAGGCCAGTTCTAACACCAGGTCTTTTTTCCAAGCCTCCAGCTGTTCCAGACAGTCTGTTAACCCCTCTTTTATGTCATCTAAGGTCTATTCTATGGAGCTATGCGGACTGTTCACTGCCTCAGCCATGTGACAATCCTTGCCCAGCTCCAATACACATTGGGGATCAGGTTCTTCTTTCCCCTCCGGGTCAGCGCCTTTCACCCCTTTCCCCTAAGTGGCAGGGACCCTTCAAAGTAATTCTTGTAACCCCTACAGCTGCTAAACTCGAGGGCTTTCCTCACTGGGTCCACCTGTCTCACCTAAAACCTTTTATCTTACCTCCATCCCAGAAGAATCTCTCTTCATATACAGTGAAACAGACAGGGCCTCTCACTCTCAAGCTCCAGAGGACATCAGGATCCCCTGCTTTGCCGCCAATTCCAGAGGAATAAGGTACCACCCCTTCCTTTTCCAACCAGGGCCACACAGAGCCGGAGGCAAAAGGGACCATCAAAAATATCCAGGCGGTAAGGAATAATGTAATACAGTAATTTATCATTGTTCAATACTCAGCAACTGATCACCTGTGTTTCCCAAGTGTTAAACTACCTCCAGCAAGGCTTGCCTGAGGAAAACAGGTGCCTTACATGAATCACCTCTAATGAGGCTTGTCTCAGATGGAAATTAAACAGAGTACTAAGACCAGATCTACCTCAGGTGAATGTCACATGCCTCTATCTGGGCAGGCCAAATCTACCTCAGACAAATGCCAACTCCAAAACAAAATAATAATGATTCTTTCTTTCTAAGCTCTCTCTATGTCAACAGTATCTTGCTAAATGGGAGGCCCCAGCACCAGTACGGATGGACAGCCGACAGCCGCGGAACCAGGAGAAGGCAGAACGCCGTTCCAGGACCCCTCATCATCATTCCTGGACTTCACAAGATACCCTTCACCCTCCCCCCAAGAGCCAACCGACGCCCACTATTCAGCTGGAAGCAGTCTTTAAGAGAAACGTCGCCCCCGCACCCAGTCAACCACAATTTTTTCCTTTTTAAAAAGTAAAAGAGTCGGGAATGAAGGGTTCACAACACGGTTCCATTTACTGGGCGGACACTTCCGTCCAGCCACTTCCGCATCAAAAGCGTCCCGTAGCTAGGATACCGGTGGGCCCGGATGTCTCCACCTAGCAAGTTCCGGGCCAAGGGGTCTCGTGTGATCAGAGTCCCGTGGCGTTGCATGGTGATGTAAGCACGCAACACCACCATGTGCCCTACGTACACACGTAGAGTAGTGACGTGACCTGGCCACGCCCCCAGCCGGTTTTAAAAGTCCGGCGCCATATTTCCCTTCCCTTCTCCACGCACATGTCTCTCCCACAGGCCTGCACTTTCTGTCCTTTGTTTCTAATAAACTCTATAAGCGGGGGAAAAAAAAAAAGACATTAGCACTGCTCCTTCTGTTTTTATTGTGTGGAACAATTTGAGGAGTGTTGACATTAGCTCTTCTTTGAAATTCTGATAGAACTATGCACTGAAATCATCTGTCCCTGGGCTTTTTTTATCTTTTATTTTTTTGAATGGGAGGCTTTTAATGACTGTTTCTATTTACTTAGGTGTTATAGGTATATTGTTTATCTGGTATTCATTTAATTTTAGTATGTGGTACCTATCATGAAATTGTCCATTTCTTTTACTAAATGTTTTTGTAGAAGCAGAAACAGTGAATTGTGAAGGTGATTTAAACAATGCATATCTGACAAAACTTCAAAATATGCACCAATAAATAATAATAACAATAATAATAATAATAATAATGGATATTGATGAATAACTTGGAAGGAAGTATTTATATGTAGACCTCCAGATTTTAGTAAGGAAAATATTTTTATAACCTCGTACAAGTGTGTCACCATAGTATTGATTAGACAAGGTCTCTAAGAGGCTTGGGACTCACAAGTAGGCTAGACAGGCTTGGCACTGACTCCAGGGTTCCCCTGCCTCTGCCTTCTTAGTACTGACAATAAAAGCACACAGCACCATGCCTGGCTCTATTACAGGAGTTCTAGGGATCCAACCTGCGTCCTCGTGGTTGTGAAGCAGGCCCTCTACCACTCAGCTGTCTCCCCATGCTTTGGACACACAGGACTTTTAGTAGTCAGCAAACAGTCGGAATTTTCTGGAGATAATACCCATGTCTTCCAGGAATGGCTTGCAGGAACCTGGCCAGAGGTTGATCCATATTGCATGAAAGAGAAAATCCAGAACTTCTGAAAAAGATAATGAAAGACATATATAAAAAGGCTCAGAGAAATACATGGGTCAAAGAGGATGTGATATGAAATATGTCAACTGTGTTCCATGGGAAAGCATGGAGGACTCTTGCACATCAAGTATGGAAAGAATGCTCATGGAGAAGCGTGTGAGCCTCTTTAGAAGTCCAGTGATGAAAAGTATACAAGGCTAGGGCTGGGAATCGCAGATGGTGTTCCTGAAATGAGATGTCAGTAAACATGGGCAGAAAAATCCTGATCTAATAGACCAAAGTAAAGTGGTTGGGGGGGGCAACATCATGGAGGAACAATAGTTCAGATGTCTTGTAAGGTGTGTGTAACCCAGGCTGTGACCTCAGGGTGGGGTGTGTGTACCCAAAGTGACAGAACACACAGATTCTTCAGGCAAATAGATGGGCAGCCACTTACATGTTGTCAGATCTTGATGACTAGCCATAGGAATGCATGATCAGGAGCCAGAGAGCTGCCACCCAGAGCAAAGCTGGGCTCCTGTGCCCAGTGTCCACAACAGAACTACTTCTTAGAGAGATCAGAGTCCATTTCTATGAGCAGAGACAAGATTCAAATAAGGAGGTGTAAGCTTTTAGGCTTTTAAGCAGTTCAGCTGACATTCATTCAGGTGAGGACTCAGAAGCCTGCAGTCTGAGGAAACAAGATCAGCTGAGGAGTTGTCGGGGTGAAGCTGTCTGTGGTTTGTTCTGTTTCTCTGATCTTTCACAATTTACCCCAATAGCTGGCACTGAGGTTTACTATTATTATTATTATTATTATTATTATTATTATTATTATTATTATTACCTTTTAAGATTCGTGTTACAAAGAGGACTCCTCACTCTCACAGCAGGTGCAACTCTTCTCTGGGATTCACTGTTCAACCTAGACAGACGTATGGCCCCTAGATTCTGCTGTGAAGGGCTAAAGGGCAGATAATCTGTGTTAAACTGCCCAGCTCTGCTCTTGTGAATTAAAGCTTCCATGGATAATATATGAATGGTGAATGTATCCTGATGTCCCCTATGTCATGACTCAGGACAATCTGTGACATTGAGGCATGTGAGCCAGGAAAAGGTGCTATTAAAGTTCTTGGTGGTAACTAATTGAATAGAGACCCTGGAGTTTGAAAGCAAGTCTGTACAGGACAGCAGAGAAATCCCACAATTCAAAGTGGCTACTGGCATGGTGATGGATCCTGGGAGAGAGCAGCCCTCTGGTCCTGTGATATCAGGGACAATGCAGTCTCAGGAGACCATCATAAGCTGGTCCCCTGTTACTCCTACCTCTACTGTGACATGAGGTAGACAGGCCCAGAAGTCAGAGAAGATCCCAGAAGTAAATGTTAACTGTGACATAGTGGATCCTTGTAGATCATAGCTGTTCTACAAAGAAAGATGTCTGCGTGACAAAGCTATTCTTCTCCTCCAGATCCCATACTTATAACTATACCTTATCATGAAGAATGGCTCAGATTAATCATCCCCTAGACTGTCACCTCAGCCTCCACTCACAGGTCACTTGAATGAGAGGATGCACTGGACAGCAAAGGAGAGAGCAGTGGACTGCAACACCAGTACCTTTCCTGTCACCTCAAGTTCCCAGAAGCCACAGACAGCACAGGACCCACTGTTGACTGTGAAATAGGCAGCTTTGATCTCACAGACACTAATGTTGGGATACAGACTATACTCTGATCTGGGATCAGAAGACTAAGATAATGGCCACATCTTGTTCCCTGTCCACTTGTATGTTATCACATCCGACCATCACACACAAGGCAGAATTAGGCTTCTGATGTGGAGACAGATATGGTGTGACTTGTCAAGATGCAAGTATTTAGTGCCCTCCCAATACAGAAACCTTGACTCTGGTCCAAATAAACAGCCCTGTCTCTTGCTTCTGCCCCAGATGGTAGACCAGATGGACCTGGGGTGCAAGGGTAGGAGCTTCCCTGTGGCCCACTCAGCACCACTACAACTGCCCCATGCTGCTTTGGGTTCTGTGGATGAGGGGGCACCGCTTTGGTGTGTGTTGCCTCAGGCCCCAGGAAGAGAGATTGAGAGCCCTTTCCTGAGTAAATGGTGTAGAAGTTCTTGATGGGTAGAGCATGGAGGTGAGCTGGATGTTTGTTCAGGAAATCAAATGGAAAATGAAGCTTGGCTTGGTGACAAGCCTGTAGACCCAGCCCTCAGGAACATGAAGAAGGAGAGTGCTGGAAATCAAAGCCATGGTGGGTTATGTAGATGTGATTCTTCCAAACAATCAAACAAACAAGCAAGCAACATTAAGTAAATAAGTGAACAACAACTGGCTATGAACAGCCAAGAAATGGAAGGTGCTCAGTGCACAAGACTGGATGTCTCAGCTGACCTTCAGTGTGTGCAGGAATCCCTAAGGGGAAGGCTCTAATCCCAGTGAAAGAATGGGCTTGCTAGTGAGGCCAGAGCAAGCAGGGAAATAGCTAAAGCTTCCTTCTCACAAGTCCTTATATAGGATTCCTGTGTGTGGCCCAGATTAGAGGTGTGGCTTCCCACCTCAAAAGATCTAGATTAAGGATGTGGCTTTCCACTTCAAAGAACCAGATTAGAAGTGGATCCTACAGCTTCAAAGGATCCAATTATCAAGTACTCCCTCACAGGTGTGCCAGTCACTTTTGGATATTAGTTAATTCCAGATGTAGTCAAGTTGACCACTAAGAACAGACATCACAACAGGCAAACCATAACCACTTGTTCATACAATATTATGATAACATTACAAAAATTCTGCCAGCCACCAACCTGGATGTTCACATGACCTGGGTCACCTGAGAACATAATGCTTTAAGACCTTACAAATTCAGTTTTGCCAATAATAAGCTTTGGTCAATGTCAAAACCCTTCAGGTCCTTAAAGCTCTCAAGTGAAGGGCCTTCCATGGCTCTCAGAAGACAAAATCAGCAAATATCAGACTCTTCTTTCCCACACTAAGGCGATTACTATAGACCTTGTCAGATGTTACAGCGTGTGCCTTACTGCCAGATCTCAACCCTGGAAGTCATTTCATGGAGTCAGGACACAGACCGTTGTGGGATGTGATCTGAACCTCACAGAGGTTATAGAATTGTGCTCCTTGTGGGTAATGCCATGTTAGACAATATGCACACCAAGCTGCCTGCATGAGGATTCTCCAAGTACAGAGATGAGCATCAACATTTGTACAGATTTGACTCATGCTTCCTATGTGCATGTGGGCTGTGTCTTCCAGCAATCTACAGAGAAAAGTACCCAAGAATTGGTTTCATTATGACATTTTCATAGATGTATAAAATATATTTCAGTCATATTAATCTTTTCCTCATTACCATCTCCTTTCCACTCCCGAAAGACCCCTTTCTCTTTAAGGTGCTATTGCTTCTGCTTCACCCTCGTGTGTTTGTGTGTGTGTGTGTGTGTGTGTGTGTGTGTGTGTGTGTGTGTCTGTTTGTGTTTTTATGTGTGTCTCAATTATTTTAATTCAGATTTTAGAAGTGTGGGTGAGGGGTCAAGTACAGGAACGGGGGTATCTTAAGAGTGGCTCCACCATTGTTAAAAATGTCTCTCCCCTTCCAGCACCATTAATTGTATTTATATCCCAAGGGAATTCTGCAGCCTCATGAGCCCCTCTCCCTCTATGAAGGGAAGGTTGACAGGCCTGCTCTTGTGCAGTGATCATGCAATTACTAAAAGCTGCTGAGAGTTCAGCAGGGCAACAGCTCCATTACAGCTGGGAAACAGCATTTCACATCATCCCACCCCTTCTTGTTCTTACATTCTTTCTTCCTCCTTCTGTGAGGTGGTTCCTCACTCTTGGATGAGGGATATACATATTTGGTTTAGTAAATACATTTTCCCCATGCTTTGGGCTCATCCTCCTGGAACAACATTTTGGTGGCCCAGTTGGGGAACTCTCGTCTCTTTCCTCTCTTGCTTGTGGAAGTTGTTGGAGCAGTTCATGGGCAGCTGCAGATTTCTATCTGGGGAGACTTTGCAGTGAGCTCCAAAGGCCTGCAGGCTGGAGTCAGGACCACTTCCAATTGTCAGGGGTCAGGGCAAATCAGGATATAAGCTAAACAGTGACTCTCAAAATTCTCTTACGTGGGTTAAGTCCTAATTTCTCTTTAATATGTGCCCCCTTGTGTTGAAGGAAGAGGGACAGCTCACTTTAGGAGGCCAGAACATACTGTAAGAATCCCCTCATCCTCTTTCCCTTTTCCCTGTTTACAGTTGCTGCTGTTCTTCAGCATGGGAGGGAGAGAATGCCTGACTGACAGCATTTGTGTCTGCCATTTTCATTTCTGGACAGACATCCTGATGCACATACTGTGGGTAATCAGGATTTGCTCTCTGCAGGATGGTGAGTTCCTTTCCCTGTAGTTAGGGTTGTTATTGCTATGATGAAACACCAGAACAAAAAAACAAATTAGGGATGAAACTGTAGCTTTGTCAAGGTGACATAAAACCAGCGAGCACAAAGGAACCCTTGTCAACTTGATACACAAATACACTTCTCTTTTTTTGTTTCTTTCTTTTTTAATTGATGAAACACTTTTCAGTCAGAAGACTTCCTTTCTCACATATCCCCAAGATGGCATGTTAATATTAATATCTCAATATAAAAAACAAATGACTTAAAAAGTCCCACAGTCTTTGCCAATTCAAACACTTAAAAAGCTAGTTTCTTTAAAAAATAAAGCTTCTTAGAAATTAAAATTCTCTTTTAAAAATTCATAGTCTCTAACTGTGGCCTTCTGTAAATATAAAAGTTAAGTTAAATACTTTTTTATTTCAAGAGGAAAGAATCAGGGTACCATCATAATCTGAATAAAGCAAAACCAAACTCCAACTGTAAATAACTCAGTATCTAATGTCTGGAATCCACTCATGGTCTTCTAGACTCTTCCAAATGGCTCAGGTCACTTCTCCAGCTCCTACCCCTACAGCGTCCACAGCTTGTCCCCTAGACTTCAGCTGACTCCCTTACACAGACAGATGCTGCAGCTCTTGGTGGTCACCCCATGGCACTGTGTAGTCAGAATTTCCTTTGAGCCACCAGGTCACGCTCACAAATAATGACACAGATAGTTATTATTCTTTATCAAATCTCAGCCTTAGCTTAGGCTTGTCCTACTAGTTCTTATAACTTAAAATAGCCTGCTTCTGTTAATCAATATTTTACAATGTGACTTTTTACCTGGTTTTCATTCTCTATGTCTGACTCTCTCTGTGTCTTATTGGCATCTCTGTGGCATAATTCATGCACCTAGATGGATCCTCCTTTTACTCTTTTTCCTCAGAAATCCCACCTACCTCTCCTACCTAGCTAATGGCCATTCAGTTTTTTTTTTTGTTGGTTTTTTTTTTTTTTTGTGTGTGTGTGTGTGTGTGTGTGTGTGTGTGTGTGTTTTGAGACAGGGCTTTTGTAGCCCTAGCTGTCCTGGAACTCACTCTGTAGACCAGATTGGCCTGGAAATCAGAGAGATCCACCTGCCTCTGCCTCCTGTCTATTGGAATTAAAGGCAAAAGTAAGCAAGAGAATATGCAAGCTCAGTTCAAATTTCTTTTAATTTATAAGATACAAACAAATCTAACACATTGGATTATTTTAAATTTGTGAAGAAAAAAGGAAATATTAGCATTATGCAGTCAGTGTCACCAGGTTATTGAAGCCATGTATGAAAAAGCACATTTGCCAATGACAATGTAAGACTTTGATAATACTGTGCATCTGAACCTATTTTGTAACAGAGAAAACACAATGAAGTTTTCTGTGTTCAGGTTTTTACAGCTTCAAGGAACAAAAAAGAATCCCAAATCAGAGCAGGAATTTAACAAAGAAGAGAAGTAGCCAAGCAAGAGATGGTAATGGCTGTATATAGGTATAGAGATGCATTTCTGATGGAGAGCATATAATCACAGGTCAGAAGGATTTGTATGATAAATTAATTTCACCCTAAAGGATTGTGAAAAGATCATGAAAAAGCAGAAGTTTCCATATGTTAAGAAGTTGTGAGGATTTATTTAAAATGGTATGGGTTAATAAAAAACTTGCTTAATTATATTCATATTTGTCAAGACAACTGCTTGTAATATCTTCTGTGTTGGTCAGGACTTTAACTTCTCAACAATGGGGACTTACAGAATCAGGATTGATTTAATATCTGTCTTTGTCAACATTTATTCATCAGAAGTGTCTAATTTTTGATAATATGACACAGAGTCATCTGCATAATTCATGCTTGAGAATCTACATAATTCAGCATACAATCCAATGACCTAAAAATCTTTGCAAAACTATCACATAATGTTTTAAGGAAGTCCCTGAATTTGATTTGGACACATACATGGTCATCCTGGGCTGTGAGTTGGTCATCCCTGAAAGTTACGTAACAGATTAAAACCACTCTCTGTTCCTCGAGTCTGGTGTAACTGACTTTCTGAGTTTTCAACAGCCATGACTAGAAACCCAAAGCAATGAGGACCAAAGACTAGGCTGACAGCCACTGTGTTCATCTTCACCTCCAGGTTGGCCATGTCCCAGGGTGGAGAACAGTGGGACAGCTCTAAAAGGGTCCTATAGCTTCAGAGAGGCTGTGGAGACCCTGGGGTTTGAGCTTTGGGTCATTTCACAGAAAAATACCCTATGTCCAGCAGATGACAATGAGTGGAGACAAGGGGCTCCTAAAACTCTCCAACACCCCAAAAAGTAACCCCTAAGAGATACAGCAGCCAACATCAAAGAGAAGCTATTGGCCATCTTCATTCTCTTAAACATGTGGCAAAAAAGTACAACTAAAAAGAATATAAATTAAAAATCTACCAGCTGCAACCAGGATTCTCATCATGACTTGTCTCTACTAAAAATGAAGTTCCCAACACACTCTACATTCTAATTAATCCTCATTTATGACCTGAATTATTCCCAACTCTACATCTATCAACCCCTTTGATGCCTTCACACTAGACTTTTCCTTCACACTGACCTCTGACTAGATGCAGAGTCCCCTGTGTCTCCTTAAATCTTTGGGACAGATGATCAAGGCTGTCCCTGAATGCTAGGAGAAGGACAGCTCCACCTCTGACTCTACATTTTCGAGATAAGCTCCAGGTATTAAACAGGTGATCAAGTTCATTTTAAACTCTTCCATAGGATGCAAGGCCATGGGAGATGTCTGGACCAGCTCCTGTCAGGCCTTCTTCATCCCTCCAATGGTAGTTAAGTTATGAGGCCTGTCTCTGTGGTTGATCTGAGGGGAGGCAATAGCACTCCTGCAGAGACACAAACAGCTCATTCCTGTAAGCCTCTTGGGGAATTTTGTTAATTCCTTCATTGAATGTTGGATGCAGCATACCATCAAATCAATCCAGACTCTATGGGTGACCGTAATCAGAGGTCCTTATGTCGTTAGGAACACCTTATTTCTACGTTTCAGGGATTTCTTTTCATCCCCAGTCGCTATTGTCACATTTCCTACCTGTCCTGAACCATCCTTTGGTGTTTCACACATTAACCTCCGTGACTTACAGTTTTTTTATTCTTGTTCACTTTCTATTTCTTGGTGTCTTTTTCTTGGTGTCTAATTTTGTGGTATCATTGGTCCATCTCAATCGTCCAGTATGATTTTTATCTTCTAGATTAGAAGCCATTAAGTTGGAGATAATATTGTGGCAAGGCTATCCATCACTACCATCTACACCAACTATCTGTCAGCACCAAGGACCTCTTGACCTCTGAGTAATGTCACAATCTGGTCCTCAACCTCATGCAATAACTACCTTTCCCTCTCCAAAATGTAGCTCAACCCCTTCTTAAGTTTTATGATCTTATGGCCCTCAGCAATCCCAACCAGAGCTCCCGATGCCTGATTCTCAGCAATGAAGCAATGAGAAATAATCTCAATTATTTTTCCATGATTTGGTCTCCTGATCTGTCAGGCAGAAATGTAGACTCAAAAAGTCCATCCCTTGAAAATAAAGTCAAAACATGCTATTTTAATTCCCAGACTCTAAATGCTTGGAGTCTGAATCAGCTCCTCCTGATCCCTTATACAATTAGAGGGTGAATCCTACCCAACCTGGCACCTTAGGCCAGTGGTTGAGCCATGGTGCTATGAAATGTATCTAAGAAGATGTGAGCTGTCCCCCTCCTGTGTATTCACATAGGATCATAAGAATGGCCCAGAAGACAAGGCCAGGCACGATCTCGTAATGAGTATTGAAACCTCCCATTCTCTCCCAGGAGTATTGCCTCTTTAGAATTCACTAGCTGTGTTTTAGTCCACAGTGTCTTTCTTGTGTGTGTATATACACGTGTGTATGCTTGTTCATATAGGCATACCTATGAAATCTAAGCATTCACTTTGGGTGTCATTCCTCAGGAAGCCATGAGCACTGTGGTTTGGGTCAGTCTGTACTGGAACGCACCAATTCAACTAGTCTGGCTGATGAGGAAGCCCCAGGGATGCACTTCTCTCTCTCTCTCTCTCTCTCTCTCTCTCTCTCTCTCTCTCTCTCTCTCTCTCTCTCTCTCTCTCTCTCCCTCCCCACTGGGATTACAACTGTGTGCCACCACAGTGTACACGGGTTCTGAGGATTGAACTCAGGTCCTAATGAAGCTAAGAGCTACTTTGTAATGCCTGGGAAAGGGCATTGGATCCCCTGGACCTGGAGTTACATGTGGTTGTGAGCTGCCATGTGGGTGCTGAGAATTCAACCTAGGTCTTCTGCAAGAGCAGTTAAGTAAGTGTGCCTAACAAATGAGCCATTACTCCCATTCCCAAAAGACAAAATTCTGAAAAGTTATGTGTGCCACCCCTATGTCCTCATTCATGTTACCCACATACCCATTAGGTAAAGAAAAAGGAACTATAAGCACCCCTGGACAAAGTTGATGAACTGCATTGAGAAATGACCTTATTCAGCAGCACTGGCAAGTCTACTGAAGGTCCCTTTCTACTGAGCAAAACTGTGGAGCTGTGTTCTTCTGGTCACCCAGCTGTGCATTAGCACATCACAACTTCTGCCAGTTTCTCCTGCTTCTGCTGCGACACTAACAGGCTCAAAATATGAGACCTTTCCCAGAGAAACAGATTTTTGGGGTTGGACTGTAGGAAATAGAATGACATGGCACTCTTGAGGCTTAACTGAAGTTGTGGGTGACAGACATCTCTGGGTGAGGAGTGTGATTGATGCAGGAAGTGCTAGAACTGAACTTGAGGCCACCCTTTACATTTCTGTCTGCAGATATTATGATATCCTCATTCCTTCTGCTGTGAAAGGACCCAGGGCATGCTAATTCCTATTTCACTTCAGTCTATTCTTGCGGTATTTAGTTAGCACAGTTGGCTGTGGGTTCTGCCCATCAGCGACAACACAGAAAAAGGAGTGTGGTCACATCCATAATTAAATCCCACTAAACTGCAATAAATACACCCCCCTCAAATAAAAATGTCACCAGACACTCCAAATACATCTAACATGGCGGGAACTGTGAGAGACTGCGTGCAGTGGGCAGTCCTAACTGATTGTGAACCAACATCTCTGACAAATTATTCAGAAGCACCAAGTGGACCCAAGGCAAGGGTCTCTGCAAGGAGCAGGGCAGGAGGTCACACAAGTGAGGAATTGGGAAGCTTGTTTCATTCAGATGTTGGCCACTCTTGGTAGCCCAAAAACCTTTCCTCTCTTTCCTTTTTTTTTTTTTTTTTTTTTCAAATTGTCTGTATGAGCAAAAGCTATAGCTACCATACCCCATCCTGTGCAGCTTGCAGACACCACTGTGCACAGTGGCAGGAATCCGTCACGCTGCACTCAAGCCTATACGCCTTGAACCTGCCCAAATCGACCCGTATGAAACACGAAGTAGAAAGCTGTTTGGGGCTCCATGATTGTGTGTTTAGAAGACTTTTAAAAACTCTTTTAGGCCTTATGGAAATTTGAGAGCCACACATTGGTAAGCCAAATGTAGGTGAAAGTTTCTCTGGTCTGCCCAGCACCCACGGTCCCATGGCTCACTTATAAAATAATCACTCAGAAGCTTATATTAACTATAACTGCTCGGCCATTAGGTCAGGCTTATTACTGACTAGCTCTTGTACTTAAATTAGCCCTAAGTCTTATTTTTGTTTATCCATGTGGCTTGGTACCTTTTCTCAGTTCTGCCTTGTCATCTTACTTCCTCTGTGTCTGGCTGGCGACTCCTGACTCAGCCTTCCTCTTCTCTGAATTCTCCTTGTCCGCTTACCCCACCTATATTTCCAACTGGCTACTGGGCAATCAGCATTTCCTTTATCAACCAATCAGAGCAACACATATTCACAGCATACAGAATGATATCCCACAGCACATGAACATGAACCCTCTGCAGGGCCAGGCCTCTCATTTTAGTTGTGAGCTAAAAGCTGACAAAACCCACATTAAAGTAGATAATGATGAAGTGAGCATCATCTATGTCTGAGGTAAATCCATTTAGGAGCTGGGTCAATGAATGAACTCAAATGGCTGAAGAAGGAGCCATGGATCATAGAAGCTATTGGTACTGGGCCTGCAGGAAGATAGACTCAGAGAATCACAAGAGGATGAAACTCTCCAGTGCATTTGGAGAGTGATTTGTCCCCGGATGTGGCCGCAGCTTCCACCAGAAAGAGCCAGGTGCTGAGGTAGATGATGAAGGAAGTAAAGAGCAGAACTCCAGTGAGGACATCTACAAGAAACACCACAGCCTCAAAGGCCAGAACTCAAACCAGCACAGGAAAGACTCAGCTCTCAAGACCAACTTCAAATGAACAAAACTGGTCTGAAAGTAGAAAATCAACCATAACTCACCCAAAGACCCGATTCTTTAGAAGACATCAATGAAAATTAGAAGGAAGGAAAAAAGAAGTTGGTTGTTTTTTCCCCAAAAGTGAAGTTTAACACTTATGTATGTCTAGGATTTCTTCCTGATAACTGACAAAGCCTCTTTCTGAAAACACTACAGGCCCTTTGTGAAACTCACCTGTCACTTTTCCTTCTACAACAGTACCTGGCCATCTCTCTAATACTTCTGATGTGATAAGCCTTTTCCAGGGAGATGCAACACACACACACACACACACACACACACACACACACACACACACACACCATGGCCTATAGTGCCGATGATCCATGCCAATCTAAACTACTGAGGCATCTAGACTTAGGAATTGTGTATGGCTCATGGAAGTTTCTAACTGGAGAATCACAATATGGACCCTTAGAATCAGGAGCAAGCTGGTGACACAGGACAGCAGAGAAACATGTATCATTTTTTAAATTTTTTTTCCAAGTTTAACTTTTAAAATTGATGTGTATGTCTGTGTGACGGTGTGTGAGTATGTCTCTGTGCATGTGGGTATACACTGAGACCAGAAGGCAGCCTCAGCTCCCTTGGAGCTGGACTTTCAGATTGTTGGGTATGGGTTGCCATGGATGCTGGGAATTGAACTCTGTTTCTATGGAAGAGCAGCAAGAACTCTGGACCTCTCAGCTAACTCAGGCCCCTAACATGCATCATCCAGAGTGGCTCTTAGCATCACACTGAACCCAGGAATAGGGGTCTCTGATCATGGGGTATCAGTAACCACAAAGACTCAGGGGATTACTTTGAACTGGGCTTCTCTCCTACTAGGTAGGTAGGTAGGTAGGCAGGTAGGTAGGTAGGTAAGTAGGTAGGTAGGTAGGTAAATAGGTAGGTAGGCAGGCAGGCAGGCAGGTAGATAGGTAGGTAGGTAGGTAGGTAGGTAGGTATGTAGGTAGGTAGGACATTAAGAAGACAGGCCCAGGATGCAGAGAAGAGGCTCAGAAAGAAATGGCCATAGCATGTCACTTAGATAGTCAGGGCTTCCACAGTAGGAAGAGACCTTTGTCTGACACGGCCTCCCTTGTTCTCTTGTGCAGTGCACTTAAAAAACCCTCCTGTGGAAGATGTGTCAGAGAGTAGGTCCTCACTAACCTGCCACCTCAGCCTAACTGATGTCCCCGTGGGTTGTGTGAACCAAAGAACCCACTGGACAGCAGAGGAGAGGCCAGTGGGTCACAAACTTTAGTCCCTTCTCATGTCACCTCCAGTTCACCAGAAGCCACAGGCAGCACAGGACTCACTGCTGACTCTGACACAGGAACCTCTGACTTCACTTGGGGAAGGTGATGTGGGGATGGGCACCAATACTGTGATACTGCATGTACCTTAATCTGGGGTCAGAAGACTAGGTCAGAGGCCAACCTGGTTTCCTGTTCATCAACCGAGTATTTGGTGAAGAGGCAGATATAGTATGGCTTGCCAATTTGGAAATATTTGGTACTTGACTTTTTATAGAGAAACTGATTTCTGCCTAAATGAATACTATTATCTGATGCCCAGGGAGTAGACTAGATGGGCCTGGGGTGCAAGGACAGAACCTTCCATGTGTTCCTACTCTGCACCACTTAACTGTCCTACATAGTGGAAATGTTGTCCATCCCTCTGCTTTGGATTGTGTGGTGGGAAGGGGCGGGATTGATGGAGAGTGTCCTCATTCATAGGTATGTATGTGTTGGCAGCTAGTGAAGGAGGGGATTAAAGCCCTGTTCTAGTGAGACAAGGCAGGAAAGGGAGATGAGCTGGATGTGGTTCAACAATAAACCTAGTGAGTAGGGTGTAATCTTGGTGGGGTGGCACAGGCCTTCAATTCCTGCATTTGAGTGCAAGTTTATAGTTCAAGGCCGGGTTGGGCTACAGAGTGAAGTCAGGGCTAGCCTGGACTACAGAGTAAACTCCTCCATCAAAGACCCAGACATTTGGGGGGAGGGGCGAGAGTGAGTGGAGAGGCTGCTGGCTGCATGTACTGTGATCTTCTAGTAAAACACACTGAGAAGTTCAAAAGCAAAGAGCCCAGAGAACACCTGAGAGCTGGTTTTGGTACAGAAGAGAGGGCTGGGGAGAGGGATGGAAGGAACTTGAGACCTGGGCTCTTCTGGAAGGAGTCCAGAGAAGCTGAGTTCCCAGGCTGCCTTCCACACTGTTTACACACACACACACACACACACACACACACACACACACACACACACACACACACACACTCCACCACCAACCCACCACAGTCTGATTCTGGAAATCCTCAGCTAGCCTGAGACACATTCTGCCCAGCAGCAGGGACAGAAACAGGTGGCCATGAATGAGCTTGGTGGCTGCACTCAGCGCCATGGTTTCTTCTCCAGACTTGGGCTGCAACAGGAACAACCTGAGCTGTCAAAAATGGAGGGAAAGCCTCAGTCACTCCCTGCGGGTTGCTCCACCCACAGAAAGTTTTTGAAATTTGGGCGGTAAATTTTCAGCAGTTCCTCCATGACCTAGCCAAAACCAGTTCCTACTTCTCATTTGTTTGCTCAGATGCTTTCAAAGCCACTCCAGGGTCCCTGAAGGTTGGTCCCCATTCCCTAAGGATGGCAATCTTGCCACTCCAGTGAGTCATATTCCAGGTAGACCTCAGGCTGTTGGAAGGAACCTAGAAGCAGGGGCTCCAGGCTTCTATGTCCAGAGTGCCCAGGAGCCTTGGATTACTCACAACAGTCATTCACCGGCCTGTCCTTGGAGACTTTGGGGCTGCAAAGCTGAACGGAAGGCAAAGAAAGTGGCCACAGGGAGCTGCAACCAGAGAGGCAAGTAATCCAGGCTGCAGTGTGCATGCTTTTGTGGTGGCAGCTACACCCCCACCCCCTCTCCCCACCTCTGCTGCTTCCAGCTTCCCCTGCCCTCCTGGGGAGACTCCCTGCACCTCTCTGGCCATGGCTATCCATCTCCCCCACCCCACCCCCCAGCTCTTCCCATCTGCATCTCCACTTCAGACTGCCCTTGTCCTCTTTCCTTATGTCTTAAAAATCAAAGAAGTTTGGCCCCACCCAAGAGTTGGTTGTCCTGTCTGAAAGCTGTGCTTTTCCGGTCACTTCGATGGCCCTCATCTCACTTGTGGAAGCCAACGGTCAGCACTGGGTGTGCACAGGCCTTGAAGAAAGTGAACTTAGGTTTTTGAGGCAGTTTCTCCCTCTGAAGTTGTGAGCTCATGGCTTTGGCTAGACTGGACAGCTTTAAAAACCTAGGAATCTTCCTGTGTCCAGGATTACAGGCACAGACTGTCACTTCTGGAGTTTTTGTGTTTGTTCTGAAGAATGAAATGTTCTGAAGAATGGGGAGTGGGGGTGGGGTGAAGCTGACACCACAAAAAGCATTTCACTAAGTCCTCATGCTTACATGGATGGAGTTTGCAAAATGGAAGCAACTTCCTAGATGTTCATGGTGGCACCAGCCTTTCATCCCAGCCCTTGGGAGACAGAGGCAGGCAGCAGGTCTCTGTTGAGTTAAAAGACCAGGCAGAGTTACCTAGCGAGATACTGTCTCAAAAAAATAAAAATAAAACAAACAACTGCAGAAATCAGTTTCATAGAAAACATTAGACTGGCAGGCATGAATTGTGTGATCCAGCTGACATTTGGTAATTCTCTTTCTTTTCCTGTGTGTGTGGTGAAGGGCAGGGGTGGGTGCTCATGGGCAGGGGTAGTGCCCACATACTCTGTGCTCATGCCTGTGCAGGGGATGCCAGAGGACTAGCAAGGCTGTGGTTCTCTACCTGTTTCCCATCTTTTGTTTGAGACAGAAGGGTTCACTGACTTGGGGATTAGCAAGTAAGCAGGTTAGGCTGACTGACCACTGAGTTCCCAGAATACAAGAATCCACTAGTCTCTGCCTCAGCACTTCAGAGATGGCCAGCATGCTCTACCACCCTTTGGGTCCTAGTGCTCAAACTTGGGTCTTTATGCACGCAGAGCAAACACTGTATGTCTCAACGGTCTCTCCACCCTGAACGTCTTTTCACTTAAAGAGTTTCCTTTTGTGGTGGACTTCTCTTTTTTTTTTTTTTTTGAAACTGGGTTTCCGATTGTAGCTCCTGGGTGTCCTGGAACACAGTCTGCAGAACAGGCTTTCCTCAAACTCAGAGAGATCCACCTGCCTCTGCCTCTAGAGTGCTCAGATGAAAGGCGTGTGCCACCAGCTTTGGTGAGATTCTCAATTGTAGCATTGAGTGCTACTCTCTCATGTAATAACTCAACCACTAATCAATACTATTTATATACCTCATGTGAATGTCTGAGGCTGCCGTGGAGTCAGAGACATTCCCTACCCAGTGCTCTCTCAGCACACACTGGCTTGGGAACTCCCTGCAGGGAACCCAGTGAAGAGTTAAAGCTGTGTCTCCAGGGTGCTTAGGGTGAGGTCTCTGTGATAGAGATTTGAGTGTCCACTATGGAAGCACTCTGATGAGACACAGTCATCTCTATGTCCTTTGAGTTTCTATTGAGAATTTCTGTAGTTATTCTAAGTAATTGCTTAGGTGCCATTTGCTCTTCAGATCCAGCTGCAAGCTACACCTATGATTTGATGTAGTTGTTATGTACTTTACACCTCTTGTGATATATGTGGTGTAAATATGTACATGCTCTCATGATAGGTTCCCCCTGAGGAGTTAATACAAATTGGCTTCTACATAAAGGTAAACATGTAAATTTACTGATAATTCTTTTTAATTCACTGCATGTAATCAAATGTATGGTGATATTCTGTTCCCCAATATATTATGCACTCTAATAAACTTATCTGGGGTCAGAGAACAGAACAGCCACTAGATATAGAGGCCAGAAAATGGTGGCATGTGCATGCTCTCGCGCGCGCACACACACACACACACACACACACACACACACACACCTTTAATCCTAGCATTCCAAAGGCAGAGATCCATCTGGATCTCTGTGACTTCAAAGCCATACTGGAAACAGACAGGCATGGTGACTCACACCTTTAATCCCAGGAAGTGATGGCAGGAAGCAGAAAGGTATATAAGGCATAAGGAAGAGAAACTAGAAGCTTTTGGCCTGGTTAAACGGTTAAGCTTTTAGCAGCAGTTCAGCTGAGATTCATTCCCAATGAGGACTCAGAAACTTCCAGTCTGAGGAAACAGGATCAGCTGACGAAATGGCAGGGTGAGGTGGCTGTGGCTTGTTCTGTTTCTCTGATCATTCAGCGTTCACCCCAATACCTGGCTTCAGGTTTGTTTTTTTTTTCTTTTTATTTATTTATTATTTATTTATTTTTCTATTATCAGCTTGATACAGTATAAATTCTTATCCTATAGTGAAATGTTTCACTGAGGCTTGCCCAGTAATTGAGTAAAAACAAAACTTATTATAAGCCATAGTCATCCTAGGGTCCCCCACTGCTATATAACCTCCCTAATTCTGTGGGTTGAAATATGATTGTTCTTTGCTTTATATCTAGTATTCACTTATGAGTGAGTCCATACCATGTTTGTCTTTCTGTGTTTGGGTTACCTCATTCAGGATGGTATTTTCTAGTTCCATCCATTTGCCTGCAAATTTCATGCTTTCATTGTTTTTCTCTGCTGAGTAGTACTCCACTGTGTATATGTACCACATTTTTTTAATCCATTCTTTAGTTGAAGGGCAGCTAGGTTGCTTCCTGTTCTGGCTATTATGAATAGTGCTGCTATGAACATAGTTGAGCATGTATCTTTGTGGTATGATTGAGCATTCCTTGGGTATATGTCCAAGAGGTGTATGGCTGGGTCTTGAGGTAGATCAAGTCCCAATTTTCTGAGAATCGCCATACTGATTTCCACAGTGGTTGTACAAGTTTGCATTCCCACCAACAGTAGAGGAGTGTTCCCTTTGCTCTGCATCCTCTCCAACATAAACTGTCATTAGTATTTTTGATCACAGCCATTCTGACAGGTGTAAGTTGGTATCTCAGAGACGTTTTGATTTGCATTTCTCTGATGATTAAGGATGTTGAACATTTCTTTAAATGTCTTTGAGCCATTTGTGATTCTTCTTTTGAGAATTCTCTGTTAAGCTCTTTAGCCCATTTTTAATTGGATTGTTCAGTATTTTGATGTCTAGTTCCTTGAGTTCTTTATATACTTTGGAGATCAGTCCTCTGTCAGATGTGGGGTTGGTGAAGGTCTTTTCCCATTCTGTTGGCTGTCTTTTTGTCTTATTGACCATGTCTTTTGCCCTACAAAAGCTTCTCAGTTTCAACAGGTCCCATTTATTAATTGTTGTGCTCAGTGTCTGTGCTGCTGGTGTTATATTTAGGAAGTGATCTCCTGTGCCAATTCGTTCAAGAGTACTTCCTACTTTCTCTTCTATTAAGTTTAGTGTAGCTGGATTTACGTTGAGGAATTTGATCCACTTGCAATTGAGTTTTGTGCTTGGTGACAGATATGGACCTATTTGTAATCTTTTACATATTGACATGCACTTATGCCAGCACCATTTGTTGAAGATGCTTTCTTTTTTCCATTGTATAGTTTTGGCTCCTTTGTCAAAAATCAGTTGTTCATATGTTCGTGGATTAATGCCAGGGCTTTTAATTTGATTCCATTGATCCACATGTCTGTTTTTATGCCAGTACCAAGCTGTTTTTATTACTATAGCTCTATAGTAGAGCTTTAGGTCAGGGATGGTGATGCCTCCAGAGGATAATTTATTATACAGGATACTTTTAGCTATCCTGGGTCTTTTGTTTTTCCATATGAAGTTGATTGTTTTTCTTTCCAAGTCTTTGAAGAATTGTGTTGGGATTTTGATGGGGATTGCATTGAATCTGTAGATTGCTTTTGGTAAGATTGCCATTTTTGCTATGTTAATTCTACCTATCCATGAGCATGGGAGATCCCTCCATTTTCTGATACCTTCTTTCTTAAGAGATTTAAATTCGTGTCGGGTGGTGGTGGCGCACGCCTTTAATCCCAGCACTCGAGAGGCAGAGCCAGGTGGATCTCTGTGAGTTCGAGGCCAGCCTGGGCTACCAAGTGAGTCCCAGGAATGGCGCAAAGCTACACAGAGAAACCCTGTCTCGAAAAACCAAAAAAAGAGAGAGAGAGAGAGAGAGAGAGAGAGAGAGAGAGAGAGAGAGAGAGAGAGAGATTTAAATTCTTATCAAAAAGGTCCTTCACTTTTTTAGTTAGTATTATCCCAAGTTATTTTATATTATTTGTGGCTGTTATAAAGGCTGATGTTTCTCTAACTCCTTTCTCAGCCCTTTTATCATTTTTGTATAAATAGGCTACTGATTTTTTTGAGTTGATCTTGTATCCTGCCATTTTATTGAAGGAGTTTATCAGCTGTAGGAGTTCCCTGGTAGAATTTTTGGGGTCACTTATGTATACCATCATATCATCTGCAAATTGTGAAAGTTTGACTTCTTCCTTTCCAATTTGTATCCCTTTGATCTCCTTTTGTTGTTTGATTGCTCTAAGAACAAGTACTATATTGAATAAATATGGGGAGAATGGACAGCCTTGTCTTGTTCCTGATTTTAGTGGAATCGTTTTGAGGTTCTCTCCGTTTAATTTGATGGTGGCTCTTGGCTTGCTGTAAGTTGCCTTTATTATGTTTAGGAATATTCCTTGTATTCCTGATCTCTCTAAGACCATGAAGGGGTGTTGGATTTTGTCAAAGGCTTTTTCATCATCTAATGAGATGATCATGTGATTTTTTTTTCTTTCAGTTTATTTATATGGTGTATTACCTTAACAGATTTTTGTATGTTGAACCATCCTTGCATCTCTGGGATGAAACCTACTTGGTCATGGTGGATAATAATAAATTAGTTACTTTTATTTTGACCTTAGACAAACTTGACCTATACAAACCATACATTGTCACCAGATGATTGACATTAGGTACTGAAAAAAATTAATCAGTAGTGTTCCAACCTTCTATGCTACCCTCTAGCTACATTTGTAAGTGACAGAAAATGGTCCGATGTACCCTATGTTCATTAGTTTCTATTAGTTTGGCTATTTGTCCCTGTGCTTTTTCCAATCTTGGTCTCATTTTTTTTGATGTGTTCTTGGATTTGGTTTGCAAATATTTTGTGGAGCATTTTTGCATCAGTGTTCATGAGGAAGATTGGTCTGTAATTCTCTTTCTTTGTTGCATCTTTTTGTGGTTTGGGTATCAGAATAATTGTAGCCTCCTAAAAAGACTTTGGTAATATTCCTTCTGTTTCTATTGTGTGGAACAATTTGAATAGTATTGGAATTAGTTCTTCTGGTCCTGAGCTTTTTTTTTTTTTTTTTTTTTTGGTTGGGAGATTTTGATGACTGTTTCTATTTCTTTGGTTGTTATTGATCTATTTAAATAGTTTATCTGGTCTTGATTTAACTTTGGTATATCGTATGTATCCAGAACATTGTCCATTTCTTCCAGATTTTCCAGTTTTGTGGAGTACACATTTTTGAAGTATGACCTGATGATTCTCTGGATTTCCTCAATGTTTGTTGTTATGTCTCCCTTTTCATTTCTGATTTTGTTAATTTGGATGCTCTCTCTTTGCCTTTTAGTTAATTTGGCTAGGGGTTTGTCTATCTTGTTGGTTTTCTCAAAGAACCAACTCTTTGTTTCATTGATTCTTTGTATTGTTCTCTTTGTTTCTATTTCATTGATTTCAGCCCTCAATTTGATTATTTCCTGGCATCTATTTCTCCTGGGTGAGTTTGTTTCTTTTTGTTCTAGAGCTTTCAGTTTTGCTGTTAAGTCATTGGTATAAGATTTCTCCATCTTCTTTATGTGTGCATTTAGAGCTATGAATTTTCCTCTTAGCACTGCTTTCATAGTGTCCCCTAAGATTGGGTATGTTGTACTTTCATTTTCATTGAATTCTAGGAAATCTTTAAATTCTTTTTTTATTTCTTCTTTGACCCATGGGTGTTTCAGATGGGCATAATTCAGTTTCCATGATATTGTAGGCTTTCTATAATTTTTGTTGTTGTTGAAATCTAACTTTAAGGCATAGTGGTCCGATAAGATCAGGTTTGTTTTTATTAATAAGACCTTTTAAGATTCATCCAACACAGTCGGGCAGTGGTGGCACACACTTTTAATCCCAGCACTGGGGAGGCAGAGCCAGGCAGATCTCTGTGAGTTCGAGGCCAGTCTGGGCTACCAAGTGAGCTCCAGGAAAGGGGCAAAGCTACCCAGAGAAACCCTGTCTTGAAAAACCAAAAAAAAAAAAAAAAGATTCATCTGACACAAATGTAACAAATTAGTTACTTTCATTTTGAACTTAGACAAACTTGACCTATACAAACCATACAATATCACCAGATGATTGACATTAGGTACTGAAAAAAATTAATCAGTAGTGCTCCAACCTTCTATGCCACCCTCTATCTACATTTGTAAGTGACAGAAAATGGTCAGATGTACCCTATGTTCATGTGTTTCTATTAGTTTGGCTATTTGTCCCTGTGCTTTTTCCAATCTTGGTCTCAACAATTCTTGCTCATACAATCCCTCTTCTTTCTTGCCAATTGGACTCCTGGAGCTCCACCTGGGGCCTGGCCATGGATCTCTGCATCCGGTTCCCTCAGCAATTGGATGGGGTTTCTAGCACAACAATTAGGGTGTTTGGCCATCCTATCACCAGAGTAGGTCAGTTCGGGCTTTCTCTCGACCATTGCCAGTAGTCTATTGTGGGGGTATCTTTGTGGATTTCTGGGGACCTCTCCAGCACTTTCTTTCTTCCTATTCTCATGTGGTCTTCATTTATCATGGTCTCCTATTCCTTGTTCTCCCTCTCTGTTCTTGATCCAGCTGGGATCTCCCACTCTCCTAAGCTCTCTTTCCCTAGAACCTTGCCGTTCATTACCCCCACTCTCATCCAGGTTGTTCATGTAGATCTCAGCCATTTCTCTGTCATTGGGCGATCCCTGTGTCTTTCTTAGGGTCCTGTTTTCTAGGTAGCCTCCCTGGAGTTGTGAGTAGTAGTCTATTCATCTTTGTTTTACATCTAGTATCTTCCTATGAGTGAGTACATACCATGTTTGTCTTTCTGAGTCTGGGTTACCTCACTCAGGATGATTTTTTTCTAGATCCATCCATTTGCCTGCAAACCTCATGACGTCATTGTTTTTCTCTGCTAAGTAATACTCCATTGTGTATATGTACCACATTTTATTTATCCATTCTTCAGTTGAAGGGCATCTAGGTTGGTTCCAGGTTCTGGCTAGTACAAACAATGCTGATATGAACATAGCTGAGCAAGTGCCCTTGTAGTATGATTGAGCATTCCTTGCTTATATGCCCAAGAGTGGTATAGCTGGATCTTGGGGGAGATTGATTCCCTATTTTAAGAAAGCGGCATATTGATTTCCAAAGTGGCTGTGCATGTCTGCTTTCCCACCAGCAATGGAGGAGAGTTCCCCTTGCCTCACATCCTCTCCAGCATAAGCTGTCTTCAGTGTTTTTGATCTTAGCCATTCTGACAGGTGTAAGGTGGTATCTCAGAGTCGTTTTGATTTGCATTTCCCTGATGATTAAGGATGTTGAGCAATTCCTTAAAGGTCTTTCAGCCATTTGAACTTCCTCTGTTGAGAATTCTCTGTTTAGTTCTATAGCCCATTTCTTACTTGGACTGTTGGGCATTTAGGAAGTGATCTCCTATGCCAATGTGTTCAAGACTACTTCCTACTTTCTTTCTTTCAGGTTCAGAGTAACTGGATTTATGTTGAGGTCTTGATCTACTTGGACTTAAATTTTGTGCACAGTGACAGATATGGATCTATTTGCAGCCTTCTAGATGTTGACATCCAGCTATGCCAGCACCATTTGTTGAAGATGCTTTCTTTTTTCCATTGTACCGTTTTGGCTTCTTTGTCAAAAATTATATGTTCATAGGTATGCGGATTAATGTCAGGGTCTTCAGTTTGATACCATTGGTCCACATGTCGGTTTTTATGCCAGTACCAAGCTGTTTTTATTACTATAGCTCTATAGTAGAGCTTGAGGTCAGGGATCATGATGCCTCCAGAGGTTGTTTTATTGTACAAGATTCTTTTGGCTATCCTGGGTTTTTTGTTTTTCCATATCAAGTTGAGTATTATTCTTTCCAGGTCTGTGAAGAATTGTGTTGGTATTTTGATGGGGATTGCATTGAATCTGTAGATTGCTTTTGGTAAGATTGCCGTTTTTACTATGTTAATCCTGCCTATCCATGAGCATGGGAGATCTTTCCATTTTCTGACTTCTTCTTCATTTCTTTTTTCAGGGACTTAAAGGTCTTGTCATATAGGTCCTTCACTTGATTAGTCACAGTTACCCTCAAGGATTTTATATCATTTGTTGCTATTGTAAAGGGTGATGTATCTCTGATTTCCTTCTCAGCCTGTTTGCCAATGTATATAGGAGGGCTACTGATTTTTTTGAGTTGATCTTGTATCCTGCTATATTGCTGAAGGTTTTTATAAGCAGTATCAGTTCCTTGGTTGAATTTTTGGGATCACTTATGTATACTATCATGTCATCTGCAAATAGGGAAAGCTTGACTTCTTCCTTTCCAATCTGTATCCCCTTAATCTCCTTATGTTTTCTTGCTCTGGCTAGAACTTCAAGTACTATATTGAATGAGTATGGGGAGAGTGGACAGCCTTGCTTAGTTCCTGATTTTAGTAAAGTAGCTTTGAGTTTCTCTCCATTTAATTTGATGTTGGCTGTTGGCTTGCTGTAAATTGCCTTATTATGTTTAGGTATGTACCCTGTATTCCTGAACACTCCAAGACCTTTATCATGAAGGTGTGTTGGATTTTGTCAAATGCATTTTCTTCATCTAGTGAGATGATCATGTGGTTTTTTTTTTTTTTGAGTTTTTTTATATGGTGTATTACATTGATGGGCTTTTGTATGTTGAACCACCCTTGCATCCCTGGGATGAAGCCTACTTGATCATGGTGGATAATTGTTTTGATGTGTTCCTGGATTCAGTTAGCCAGTATTTTATTGAGTATTTTTGCATCAATGTTCATGAGGGAGATCAGTCTATAGTTCTCTTTCTTTGTTTGGTTTAGGAATCAGGGTAATTGTAGCCTCATAGAAGGAGTTTGATAATATTCCTTCTGCTTCTATGGTGTGGAACAATTTAAAGAGTATTGGTAGTAACTCTTCTTTGAAGATCTGTAGAACTCTACGCTGAACCCATCTGGTCCTGGGCTTTTTTTTGGTTGGGAGACTTTTAATGACTGCTTCTATTTCCTTAGGGGTTATTGGACTATTTAAATAGTTTATCTAGTCTTGATTTAACTTAGGTATGTGGTACCTATCCAGAAAACTATCCATTTCTTTTAGATTTTCAAGTTTTGTGGAGTAGAGGTTTTTGAAATATGACCTGATAATTCTCTGGATTTCCTCATTGTCTGTGGTTATGTCCCCCTTTTCATTTCTGATTATGTTAATTTGGATGCTTTCTCTCTGTCTTTTGGTTAGTTTGAATGAGGGCTTGTCTATCTTGTTGATTTTCTCAAAGAACCAACTCTTTGTTTCATTAATTTTTGGTATTGTTCTCTTTGTTTCTATTTCATTGATTTCAGCTCTCAATTTGATAATTTCCTGGCGTCTGCATGGGGGAACATGGGAAAGTGGCTGACTCAGGTGGCATTTGGAGCCCAGGTGCCTGTGGAGTTTGCTGCAGAGGCTGCAACAGAAAAATCCCAAACTCTCTCAGAGGGCTTGGGGAAAAAAGAAAGGAAAACCTGCTGGTGAGGAGGTGACTCTGGTGGGAGACCCTCACCTGCAGCTCTGCCATGCGCCATTGGCCACAAAGCCACAGTCAATCAGCTTTTTTTTTTAATTGGTGCCCCAAAAGTTGGATGCCAGAGGAAGTGTGAATCTAATTAGTCTTATTAAATAAAAGCCCAGAATCAGATAGTATCATGAAAGATGAAAGAGCAGAGCAGCCAGACACTAGAGAGTTCTCACCTCCATGAATTCTCAGACCTAATGGGGTTCCAGATCTTGTCTCCACCCCCCCTTATATTCCTCCCTAGTGCTTGCATTAAAGGCCTGCACCACCACTGCCTGGCTCTGTTTCTCTTTTAGACTGGGTCAATCTTGTTTGGTAGGCCAGCCAGCATTTTTTCCCAGGGTACTCTTGGGGAGAGAGGGATAAGAAACATTAGGTAGAAAGACAGTGGGAAGAGAAGACAGTCTTTGTAACTGGCTCCATAGATCTGCCATTTCAGTGAGAGCTATTGCTAGGGGGCTGTAACACTTGCTCCTAGAGGGTCCTAACACTCAGGATGACCTCACTTCCCCAAAGTCACCTTTCCCTCCTGGCCTGGAACTCTCAGCTATTCCAGAACTGGCAGAAGTGTGCCCAGTGGCAGACAGTCGCCAGTCGGGGGGCTGTCCCTTAACTCATTACAGCTCCCCTGAGTACCATAGTTCACACAAATGTTGCTTAGACTTCAGTCCTAGCCACAACAGCATTTTAGGTTAGTTTTCCAAGAGAAGTCTCCCAGGGTAAGAAAGGAATTACCATTCTGGACCTCTGTAAAGGGCTTAGGAAAAAAACCCTGCTGTGCAGCTATTAGGAACCATCTCTCTTAAAGGAGCCATGCATTGATTTGCCACTAATCAAACAAAAGTGTTGTGGCTCTAGGTTTTGTTTCTTTCCAGCTTTTCCGGAGGAAGGCCAGCAGCTACAATGTCATTACAGCTGACATTTCTCTGTTCCACACATCATACCAAACTCAGGCAGCCAGCAAGCTTCACATGGTGACTGAGGGTAAAATTTTCCCATGCTTAATTTTTTGAAGTTGCGTCCTAAGATCGCCATGAGCTGTTTTAAGGACGCCTTGTCTTTCTATTAGCCCAACCCAAGGTCTTTATTTGCCTGTAATTTTTTATTTTTTTTTATTTTTTTTTTACACCCAAAGCAACTTCCTGGTGTTCTGACCACTTTTTCTTGCTTTCTAGAGGGTTTCAAAGTACTTGAGAAACGTCATTAGCATTTTAATTGCCTCCTGGGAGGCAAAGCGGTTTGCCTGTTTCCTCTTCTGGGAGGCAAGCTAAGCCCTCTAAGAGCATTTGGGAAAAAGTGATGTTTGGAGCTGAAAATGCAGAGATTTTGGACAGTGCAGTACCAGCAGTATTCCCTCGGGGCTGCTTGTCTATACCGCCTCGCTTTTATGAGCCAAAGTTTCCAAGCAGCCCCTCCAGGTCCAGAAGAAAACCCAGCTGTGGCTGACTGAGGCCACTGCACACTGCACTCCCGGTTCCGTTCACAGGGTCTGTAATAATACTGAAGTCAAAATCAAATTTCTGCACATTTGGCAGGGGAGGTTTTTGTCTTCCCTAAGCTCACATTAGGACAGGTGTACCTCCCTAAACAGACTCTTCACTTGGCACTGTCTCTGACCGCACACAAGCAGACAGGTCCCCCCCCCCCCCACACACACACACTTCCTTATGCACTTGGACACGTGCTTGGTGTCAGAAGCAAAAAAACCTTTCAGGGCTTCGCTCCCCCACCTCACGGGGTTAGTGAAAAACAATGGGAGTACTTGAAACAAGAGTTATTTTAGAAAGATCCTTTCCCCATAGATCTCCTACTTGTCTCCTCCTCCCAGAAGCAGAGTCCACCAGTGACAATGCAGCCCCAGGGGACCAACATGAGCTGGGTCCCACCTCTACTGTGATATGAGGTAGACAGGTCCAGAAGTCAGAGAAGATTCCAGAAGTAAATGGTAACTGTGACATTGTGGATCCTTGTAGATCATAGCTGTTCTACAAAGAAGGATATCTACATGACAAAGCTATTCTTCTCCAGATCACATACTTATAACTATACCTTATCATGAAGAATGACTCAGATTAATCATCCCCTAGACTGTCACCTCAGCCTCCACTCACTTGTCCCTTGAATGAGGGATGCACTGGACAGCAAAGGAGAGAGAGTGGACTGCAACCCCAGAACCTTCCTCTGTCCCCACAAACCACAGGGAGCACAGGACCCACTGCTGACTGTGAAATAGGCAGCTTTGGTCTCACTTGACGAATGTGGTCTGGGGATCGGAAACTAATGATGGGATACAGACTATACTCTGATCTGGTGTCAGACTTAGATAATGACCACATCTTGTCCCCTGTCCACTTGTATGTTATCACATCCTGTCATCATACCCAAGGCAGAATTGGGCTTTTGATGTGGAGATAGATACGGTGTGACTTGTCAAGATGCAAATATTTAGTACCCTAACTTTGACAGAAATCTTGACTCCTGCCAAATGAACAGCCCTATCTGATGCTGCTGCCCCAGATGATAGACCAGATGGACTTGGGGTGCAAGGGCGGGAGCTTCCCTGTAGCCCACTGAGCACCCCTACAAGTGTCCTCTTGTGGAAACAAGCCTGATCTGCATCCTTTGGGTTCTGTGGGTGAGAGTGCACAGATTCGGTGTGATGTGGCTTTGGGCCGCAGGAATCAAGAGTTAAAGCCCTTTCCCAGGCAAAATGGTGTAGAAGTTCTTGATGGGTAGAGCCTGGAGGTGAGCTGGATATTTCCTTTAAATCAAGTGGGAAATGAAGCTTGGCTTGGTGACAAGCCTGTAATCCCAGCCCTCAGGAGCATGAAGAAGGAGATTGCTGCAAATCAAAGTCATCCTGGGTCATAAAATGTGATTCTGTCACACAATAAAAAAGTTTTAAAATAATAACTAAATAAATGAAATTAAACAATTAAAAAGGCAGCATGTGTACTAGTGCATGTGCTGTGATCTGCTGGAAGATGGGAAGGGGGGGTAAGGGCTGGGTAACCAGGGACAACTGGAGAGGCTGTGGATCTGCAGGTTGGGGGAGGCTTAGATGGCTTATAGGGTGGAGTAGGAAACAAGTCTGCTTTCCTGCCCTGCTCTCCTCCAGACCCTGTGTATTCTACAGCAATAACTTTTTTTTCTCTCATTTTTCCTCTCTGTGTCAGGGAGGGGAAGGGTGGGGTGCCAACTCAAAAGTACAGCTGCCCTGCAGCATGCTGTAGAGAGCCAGCATGGGGGACAGGGCACTACATAGAGCCATTATGGCCAACCAGGACTCAGGCTCCTCCATGCTGGGTCCCAGTATCCAGGCTCCCCCAGTCAGGTCACCTGAACTTACCTCCCAGACCCCCTCACAGTCTGACCTGTAGAACAACAGAGTGCAGTCACAGAGCCTGGGTGCTGTGATTGAGCTTGGTGATTCCAGCCCAGGTCATGGCTCCTTTCTTCAGACCCTGCAGGAGCTAGGGGTGACTTAAGGTGCCAAGAGAAGGCAAAGCCTAAGTTGCTGTTGCAGGGCTGTGATGGCACTGGTGCCCATGCAAAAGAAATCTGGACTGTGCATTCAGGCAGGCTCAAGCCCTCTTTCCCACACCTGACACCCTGTCTCAACAACCCCATTCTGAGTTTCCCATAGGTTTTTCTAAATCTCTCCAAGATAACTCCTGTCTGGGTAGCTCTGATTTCCACCCAGGTGGACCCTGATACTCTTTCCTTCCCACCCTGCCCTCACCCTCTGAAGTGTGAATACTGAAAGGCAAAGACTAACAGAATGCCTGCAGCCATGCCCGGCTGCAGCACAAAGGATAAGAGAAAAGCCTATAGTTATGCCAGGCTGCACCATTAAGGAGAGATATTGCAGGTATGTGGCGTCCTCCCACACACTCTCCTGCTTTATGTGAAACAACACAATGTTTGTTCCTCACCCGAGGGCCTGGAAACATGCTGCAGGGAGATTGTAAAGTTGACACCTCCCCTGTTTAAAATTAAGTTCTGCTTTGTGGTTTGGGTGGTGTTTCCTCCAGTGAAACTCCGATTAAAAATAATCACCAACATAGGTCTTTGAGATTGTTGCTAGAGTTGCCATAATTGTTTTCAAAGAATTTCAAAAATGTGTCATTTGGTCTCCAGTCCAGCTGTTAGCTGTGATTATGATCTGATATTTTTGTCCTCTACTTTTGGATAAAAATTGTTGATATATATGCTTACACAATAAAGTTCCCCAAAGGGGACTGATTTAAATTGAATATATGAAGACAAGAGACTATGTGAGTTTTGTTCTGCCTTCAATTCATAAGACACAACAAAACTAAACAATTTGTTATTATAGATTTGACCTTATACAACCTTGACCTAATACAAATCTCATACAAACAGTGTTACCACATAATTTATGTGTTAAATACAGGTGTCCCACCAAGGCCAGCGGATCCTCTGCAGCTGGAGTACAGGTTTTCCTGTGTCACCATGTAGGTGCTGGGCAGTAATTGAACCCTGGTCCTCTGCAAAAGCAGTCATCAATCTTAACCATTGAGTCACAGCTCCAGTTCCTAAGTTACACTTTGAAATGAGTTAACTGATAATAACATAGACTTTAATAGCATTCTCCAACCAAATTTAAAAATTACTAATTAGAATGGCGATTCTATCTGTATCGAACTAGGACAATGCCATATGTCTATTAAGTTTCCGATTAGATGGGCTGGAGAGATGGCTCAGAGGTTAAGAGAACTGACTGTTCTTCCAGAGGTCCTGAGTTCAATTCCCAGCAACCACATGGTGGTTCACAACCATCTATAATGAAAACTGGTACCCTCTTCCAGCCTGCAGGGATGCAGGCAGAACACTGTATG